>NC_073744.1:106322265-106690390 GCF_029784135.1 Toxorhynchites rutilus septentrionalis
TGATAGTACTGGGCTGGTGCAAAAAGCACCTGATGCTATTCTGATTCCTTCGTTGTATACAGATTCTAGAGCTTTAGTAGCTTTATCGCCTACTCTTGAGTACAGCTCAGCTCCATGTAATATTTTGGCTAATATTGTAGCGTTTACTACCTTTATTAGGGTACATCTGTTGCTAGGTTTGAACCTTCCTGCTATTATTTTCATTACTCTTATATAACCTTGTGTTGTTCTCTTAACGTCTTCGAAGTGTTGTCTGAAGGTTAATTTTGAATCTATTGTTACTCCCAGTACTTTCATTTTTCTATCTTGGGGGATTATGCATTCTCCCAGATGGAGCGAGGGGGCCTTTCTATGGTGTCGTCTTCTGCATATATGTACTAGTTTTGATTTCTGGGGATTAATCTTGAATCCCCTTTCATCGGCCCAACATTGTATGTGGTTGATCGCTCTTTGAGTTTTCCTTCTATTCCAGCCTGGCGTTTCACCGTAGTTAATAAGTGTAATGTCATCTGCGTATACCACCAGAGACACGTTATTTGGTACCCTTTCGAAGAGGGACTCCATAGCTATTAAAAATAGCGTTGTTGACATGACTGAACCTTGCGGTATGCCGTTTTGTAGGGTTCTAGATGAGCTCAATGCTCCTTTGCAAAACACTTTAATTTTCCTATCGGTCAGGAAGTCTTTAACGAAGCTCAGAATGCGACCGTCAAAACCCCATACTTTCATTTGCTTTAAGATTGGTAGTCTCCACGTCCTATCGAAAGCTTTGGACAGGTCCAGCGAGACCATGTCTAGGTGGGCATTTTGCCTTGTGGCTGTATTAATTATACTCTCGACGTGTGCTAGGTAGGTGGTTGTACTTTTGCCTCTTCTAAAAGCATGTTGTCTTTCGTTTAACAGGTTTCTGTACTCTAGCTCATCAATGAGTCTTCTGTTGACCATTCTTTCTAATGTTTTGCCCACACAACTAAGGAGGGTTATAGGTCTATATCCATCTGGGTTCATGGTGTTGCTACCTACTTTGGGAATGGGTATGATAATACCTTCTTTCCATTTTCTTGGTATTTTGCCGGTATGCCATACTTCGTTAAGTGTTTTTAGTAGTATAGCTTTACCCTTAATTGGAAGATTTTGTAGTAGTGGATAGGTTATATTATCTTCACCTGGAGATTTTCCTGTGGCACTGTTCAGTGCCCATAGGAGTTCTTTCATGTCGAAGCTTCTGTTGTAAATTTCATTATTTTCACTTATTTTTATATCCACTGTTTTCTCCTCGTTCTCTTTGAAGTTTCTAAAGGAGGTCACGTAGACCTCATCTGACGATACTTTAGTGAAGTGCTTGGCAAGTTCTTCTGTTATGATGTTATTGTCATCTGTTATTTTTTGGTCAATATTCATTATTATTCTCTCACATTTGTATTCTCCTTTACATGCTCTAACTTTAGCCCACATGCTGGAGCTGCTTGTGTTTGGGGAGATCCCTGCTAGGTATTCCTCCCAGCTCTTTTTTCTTGCCGCCTTTATTATGGTTCTTGCTTTTGCTCTCTCTATTCTGAACTTTTTCGCGTTTTCCTGGTATTCAGGTGAGGAAGGGTTGGAGTTCTTCAACTTCCTGAGTGCCTTTTTACGGCTTTTTATGGCTTGGTGTACTTCGCTGGTCCACCATGGGACCTCTCTCTTTGGCTTGTAGCCAGTTGTTTTCCTCATGCTTTTGCTAGCCGTAGTTGTTATGATATCTGTTAGTCCCATGGGGTCTATACTTTCTATACCTGTTAAGGCACGTTCGATTTCACTCTCATATTTGTTCCAGTTAGCTGCTTCTGTTACCCATCTTTTCCTTCTTGTGGGAAGTACTGTTGTTTGGCCATGTTTTTGTAGTAAAATAGGGAAGTGGTCGCTTCCTCTTGTGTCTTCGTCAGTTCTCCATAAATAGCTGTTGGGCAAATTATGCGAGGCTATCATCAGGTCTATTGCCGATGGTTTACCAGAGGTTGGGTGCATCCTAGTCGGATTACCTTCGTTTAGTATTTTCCATCGATGTTTATCTGTCTCCTCAAGGAGGAGATTGCCTCTTGTATCGTTTTTGTATGATCCCCAATTTTCGTTGTGGGCATTGAAATCGCCCACTAGTATGTACGGTTGTGGGAGTTGTCTCGCAATGTGTGTTATTTCTGCAATTATGGCCCTTTCATATTCGATGTTTGTATAGTGTGGCGATATGTATATGTTTGCGATCGTAAGTTTTAGTGGGAGGTGTATAGTTACTGCTACGACTTGCACCTTATCGATCCCACTTACATCTATCCACTTATGGGGTGCGTCGTGGAGTACTCCCAATGCAACCCCGTTTTTGTTTGGGTGACTGTGATCGTTGTATATTTTCCAGTCATATTGACCACCTAGTACATTTTGCGGTATTTTGGGTACCATTGTTTCTTGAAGTGCAATGATGGATGGATAGTGTTCGTTTACTAGTAGCTGTAGCTCGTGTAGTCTGCCTCGGAAGCCAAAGATGTTCCATTGTAGTATTAGTGTTTCGTTTGTGAATTTGTGATAGCTCATTATGGAATATTAAAAGTTTCACTATAGCTCCGTTGTGTCACTTTGTGACATTTCGGAATCGGAAAAGTTTCCGCTTTTCTTGTTTTTCCTTGACGGAGGCGAAGAGTCAGAGGATCTTTTCTCTTTCCTCTTTTTTTGTTTTTTGTTTGCTTTGTTATTAGGTTCGCTCGTTCTCATGCCCTCATGAGCGCTATGGCTGGTTGAAGGTTTTATCAGATCGGCTTCGTTTTGAACAATTTTGTTTATCATGTTGTTCTTCTGCATCTCTGTAATGATTGATTTCAATTCTTCTATCTGTTGCTTCAGTTCTTGGATCTGGGCCTTAAGAGCGTTATTCTCGTTTATGACCTCATTGTTTACCACCAATCTTTGCTGAACTTGGCTTTTGACTACATCAGCGTAACTTTTTGTTTGTCTTTGTGTGTTTACGTACGTTCTTTTTGCTTCCCCATATGGTATGTTTCTTGATACTTTAATTTTTAGTATATCGTTCTCTCGTTTGTAAAATGGGCAGTTTCTGTCGCCAGGCCCATGATTCCCTTTGCAATTGATGCAATATGGTGGTTCTTCACAAGATGCGTTGATATGGTCTTTCGAGCATTTTTTGCACCTTGCTTCTTCTCTTTGGCATTTCTTCTGTGTATGCCCATATTTGTAGCATTTAAAGCATTGCATTGGTTTCGGGAAATAGTGTCTAGTTTTAAGTCTTAGTAGACCACATTTCAGATGCTCCGGAGGCTCTGATCTATTGATCGTAATGATAAGAAGAGGCGAGTTAACCGTTTCTCTCTTTTCGTTTTTCCTAGTGATTCTGTGTACGTTTAGCACACCTTGGTCTGCTAGCTCAACTTGTATCTCTTTCGTTTCCATTTCCATCATTTCTTCGCTGTAGACCACACATTTTGAGATGTTCAGGTTCTTGTGGTATTCTACTTTTATCTTTTCTCCGTTTACTAAGCTTTTAAGCATTAGTAGCTTTTCCGCGTTTCTGTTGTTCTCTAGAACAATCAGAAAGCTTGTGTCTCTTTTTATGTACTTTATTTCTAATATGTCTTTCGTTAGTTTGGATAGCGTTTTTGATATCAAGAAGGGGTTTCTTGTTATCTTTCCATCGGTTTTTTCTGCCGTAAGGCTGAGGTAAGTTTTACCTCCTACTCCGCTCATCGTCGATACAGTTTTTTGTTTTGGTTGGTTTTGTTTATTGTTCTCCATGTGATTCCCACGAGTCGCTAGGGAAAGGTGGGGTCCTCCGCGTCAGTGCCCTGCTGTAACACGGTAAGGGCTGCATACTGTGGGGTGCGCCCCGGTGCCCCACAGGCTCCGTTAACGGCTTCTCATTTCTATCGCCCCTTCCACCACTCAGCTCTCGGCACGGGTCGCATCACACCTTAACTTTTGGGGCCCGTTTTCCCCCTTCCTTGTCTGCGTACGACCAAAGGTCCCACCGGGGTTGGTTACCCGATCTTTCCTAAGGTTGCTCATACCCCAGCCGGTACCTCGGGGAGGTAAGGATAGGAGTTCCAGGGCGGAAGCTGAAGGGCCAATAATTGGCACTGGATTGCGCTGTACCCTGGCTTTACCAGCCATTAGGACCGAGGTGTGTGTGTATATCTTGTTTATTAGGCTTTAACATTTGTTCTACAGTAACTAGCTGCTCTGTCATTCGCCTAAGTTTATCTCTTTTACATTATTCCCTATATTCCCTATACTCCTGTTCACCATCACTTTGAGCGGGCGTTTTTTGCTCTGTTCACTCTTTTTCATTTTTTGAGTATTCGTGATATGGTGGGCCTATCTCTAGTCCCTAACTTAGATCATATTAGTCAAAATACAGTCTCTTATGAAATCACACGTTCTTTTTATGTTCTCAGTGCTATTTTTCAGAATTATTTGGATGTTGTCTCCTAGTCCATGTTTCCGTCTTTCAGTGTCGTACTTTCTACACTCCACAAGGATATGTTCTACTGTTAAAGCTGTTCCACAAGTTTCGCACGTGGGTCCATCTTGGTGTCTCTGGCTCATGATTGAGCTGTGCGTCATCCAGGTGTGGCCTATCCTGAGCCTAGTAAGCAACTTCTGGTCCCTAGGGTTGTCTGCTTCGGTCCATTTTTCTACGCTGCCTTTAATTTTCCTGAGTTTCTGTTCTCTGCAGTGGAACCAGGTTTTGTTCCATTCATCCTTTATTGCTTCTTTGATCCACCTGATGGCATCTTCCTTAGGTATGGTTCTGTCTTCAAGTGGCTTGGATCGACCTTCGTTGGCTAAAAAGTCTGCTTTCTCGTTGCCTTCAATCCCAGTATGGGCAGGAATCTTTTTCCCAAGCTGTTGCTTTGGCCTGCTTCAGCCATGGGTGGTCGCAGTTTCCGCTTTCTAGCCCAGCCAGACAGCTTGCCGAGTCCGTGAATATTATTGAACCTTCTCTGGCAGCCTGGGTTGCCTTATGGAGAGCATATGCCTCAGCGGAGAATATGCTACACTGTTTTGGTAGTTTACCGTTTATGCACACGTTTGTGTTGGGGATCATTGTTTCTTGAAGTGCAATGATGGATGGATAGTGTTCGTTTACTAGTAGCTGTAGCTCGTGTAGTCTGCCTCGGAAGCCAAAGATGTTCCATTGTAGTATTAGTGTTTCGTTTGTGAATTTGTGATAGCTCATTATGGAATATTAAAGTTTTCACTATAACTCCGTTGTGTCACTTTGTGACATTTCGGAGTCGGAAAAGTTTCCGCTTTTCTTGTTTTTCCTTGACGGAGGCGAGGAGTCAGAGGATCTTTTCTCTTTCCTCTTTTTTTGTTTTTTGTTCGCTTTGTTATTAGGTTCGCTCGTTCTCATGCCCTTAGGAGCGCTATGGCTGGTTGAAGGTTTTATCAGATCGGCTTCGTTTTGAACAATTTTGTTTATCATGTTGTTCTTCTGCATCTCTGTAATGATTGATTTCAATTCTTCTATCTGTTGCTTCAGTTCTTGGATCTGGGCCTTAAGAGCGTTATTCTCGTTTATGACCTCATTGTTTACCACCAATCTTTGCTGAACTTGGCTTTTGGCTACATCAGCGTAACTTTTTGTTTGTCTTTGTGTGTTTACGTACGTTCTTTTTGCTTCCCCATATGGTATGTTTCTTGATACTTTAATTTTTAGTATATCGTTCTCTCGTTTGTAAAATGGGCAGTTTCTGTCGCCAGGCCCATGATTCCCTTTACAATTGATGCAATATGGTGGTTCTTCACAAGATGCGTTTATATGGTCTTTCGAGCATTTTTTGCACCTTGCTTCTTCTCTTTGGCATTTCTTCTGTGTATGCCCATATTTGTAGCATTTAAAGCATTGCATTGGTTTCGGGAAATAGTGTCTAGTTTTAAGTCTTAGTAGACCACATTTCAGATGCTCCGGAGGCTCTGATCTATTGATCGTAATGATAAGAAGAGGCGTGTTAACCGTTTCTCTCTTTTCGTTTTTCCTAGTGATTCTGTGTACGTTTAGCACACCTTGGTCTGCTAGCTCAACTTGTATCTCTTTCGTTTCCATTTCCATCATTTCTTCGCTGTAGACCACACATTTTGAGATGTTCAGGTTCTTGTGGTATTCTACTTTTATCTTTTCTCCGTTTACTAAGCTTTTAAGCATTAGTAGCTTTTCCGCGTTTCTGTTGTTCTCTAGAACAATCAGAAAGCTTGTGTCTCTTTTTATGTACTTTATTTCTATGATGTCTTTCGTTAGTTTGGATAGCGTTTTTGATATCAAGAAGGGGTTTCTTGTTATCTTTCCATCGGTTTTTTCTGCCGTAAGGCTGAGGTAAGTTTTACCTCCTACTCCGCTCATCGTCGATACAGTTTTTTGTTTTGGTTGGTTTTGTTTATTATTCTCTATGTGATTCCCACGAGTCGCTAGGGAAAGGTGGGGTCCTCCGCGTCAGGGCCCTGCTGTAACACGGTAAGGGCTGCATACTGTGGGGTGCGCCCCGGTGCCCCACAGGCTCCGTTAACGGCTTCTCATTTATATCGCCCCTTCCACCACTCAGCTCTCGGCACGGGTCGCATCACACCTTAACTTTTGGGGCCCGTTTTCCCCCTTCCTTGTCTGCGTACGACCAAAGGTCCCACCGGGGTTGGTTACCCGATCTTTCCTAAGGTTGCTCATACCCCAGCCGGTACCTCGGGGAGGTAAGGATAGGAGTTCCAGGGCGGAAGCTGAAGGGCCAATAATTGGCACTGGATTGCGCTGTACCCTGGCTTTACCAGCCATTAGGACCGAGGTCATATTCCATTATTCCATGCAAGATTATTCTCGGCCGTTGTGTGGCCTGCTTAGAGCACTCTAATTTGTTCAAGGTAATCGCAGCTGGGCAGGTGGAAACACCGCACCCGATAAAGGGCACAAAGTGCCACCGTGTATGTGCACCCAGTCTTATAGTCGCAGCAATACCAGTGACCTACTGCCAACATTAGGAGTAGCACCCGTGCTGGACAAGAATGAACTTCGAACGTTTTAACCGCAACAATTTTAATATACGCTAGTGGAGCTGGAATTACCGCGGCTGCTGGCACCAGACTTGCCCTCCACTGGATCCTTGTTGAAGGATTTATGCTCAACTCATTCCAATTATGAGACATCATTCAAGAGTCTCATATTGTTATTTCTCGTCACTACCTCCCCGTGCCGGGATTGGGTAATTTACGCGCCTGCTGCCTTCCTTGGATGTGGTAGCCATTTTTCAGGCTCCCTCTCCGGAATCGAACCCTGATTCCCCGTTACCCGTTGCAACCATGGTAGTCCTCTATACTACCATCAATAGTTGATAGGGCAGATATTTGAAAGATCCGTCGTCGGTGCGAGACCGTACGATCAGCGGAATTATCCAGATTTCAACTCAAGCGTCACGGCCCTGTGAAGGGGGACGATTGGTTTGCCTAATAATTGCACAGGTTCCGCGAGGTCCCTGCATTTTGCATGTATTAGCTCTAGATTTTCCACAGTTATCCAAGTAACTAGTTGTATGATCTTGTAAATTATAGCTGTTATACTGAGCCTTATGCGGTTTCACATTAAATCTGTTCGTACTTAGACATGCATGGCTTAAACTTTGAGACAAGCGTATATTACTGGTAGGATCAACCAGAATTCACTATCACTATCTACTGATGGATGCGCGGCACGCCGGCCCGCAAACAATTCGATAGGGGTGTATATTAACTTCGCACAACATCACCACAACGTTCATCCTCGGTAAATTCGTTCCTCGTTCGCATAAACGATAGCCATACACTAGCCAAAAGATTCCCATACACAATTACTAGCACGCATAAAAGCGTGAGAGGGGGTATTGTTCACATGTCCACGCTCGCTTATCACGAGGTAGCTGCACCACATTGATGTAAACGACCCAACACACACAGACGAGCGAGCGAGCGCACGCTTTTTTTCCCCTACTGCATACCTACAGCATACGCTGAGGTGGCATAACAAGGGAGAAAAAAAAACTCGGAGCGAGAGAGCGGTAACTACCCGTGTGGTGCTACTAGCTGCACTGATGCGATGCGTCTTACATGGGAGGTATTTCAATGTTCGACACACCGTACTGCACAGGGTTCGCATGGCACACGAGAAAGCCACAATCGCCTTATGCCCCTTCGACGTTCAACGCACGACACGACACCACACACTGGAGTACGTACGTCTCACAACGTAGTGAGGGTAGGGGTTCGACACACGAAACTCACTGAATTCGATACAAGCTCAAAAGGTTTACCCTCCTGGGTGCCGACCAGACTCACTGGATTCGATACAAGCTCAAAAGGTTTACCCTCCCGGGTGCCGACCAGACTCACTGGATTCGATACAAGCTCAAAAGGTTTACCCTCCCGGGTGCCGACCAGACTCACTGGATTCGATAGACGTTCGACCCTACCGACAGTAACTTGACCCCACCCGTACGGCATCGTACTACCGAACATCCATACAAGCTTCGCAAGTTATGCCTCAAACTTTTCACTCACCAACTTTCCCCACAATAGTGTAAACATGGTCATACCAACGTTGCCTCGGTATGGGTATATACCACACTGGGGGCATCGTTATAGGAGTGCCTTGGATAGACTTGTACCGCTAGCCGAGACACCATGCTGGGTCGGGAAATGTTCACGCACCGCAATCGATACCAGTGCCGGGTGTCGGTCATATTCCGATGGGGGGTAACCCTACTATTGAACTCGTACTTGTACTTGGGCCGTGCCTAAGGTGTTGGTTGTTTCAATAGTTGGTTACTTGTTTCAATAGTTGACATTTTTTCAATAGTTGAACTTTTTTCCAACAGTTTCAGTTTTCCCGTAGGTAAAGATGATGATGTGTGACCAATGTGTGAATGTGTTGTTTTTTTTTTCAATAGTCATGTACGCGCCGTTGTCGATGTAATACTGCGGGTGAGAAATAAAACAAACTGTTGTGCTGTGCTGTGCTTGATGTTGGCTTGGTGTTATTGTATTATCGAATTGAACTTAATACCAGTGCCGGGCCGATGCACACACTGCGTACTGCGAGTGCTGGCTCGCGCAGTGAGAAATTAAACAAACTGTTGCGCTGTTGTGTTGTGTGCGCTGTGTGGGGGAGACTTTTCATCACACTTGACACGCGCATTCTTACCCTCGATGTTGCCTTGGTGTTATTGTGTTATCGAATTGGACTTAATACCAGTGCCGGACCGATGCACATACTGCGTACTGCGAGTGCTGGCTTGCGCAGTGACAAATTAAACAAACTGTTGCGCTGTTGTGTTGTGTGCGCTGTGCGGGGGACTTTTCCAACACTTGACACATTGCATTCCGGGACGTGGACGCTTTCCGGGTCTTGGTGTTATTGCCGACGGGGCAGCGTTATACACATTTCGTACTGCGAGTGCTGGCTTGCGCAGTGACAAATTAAACAAACTGTTGCGCTGTTGTGTTGTGTGCGCTGTGCGGGGGACTTTTCCAACACTTGACACTTTGCATTCCGGGACGTGGACGCTTTCTGGGACTTAGTGTTATTGTCGGCGGGGCAGTGTTTTACACATTGCGTACTGCGGGGGTTGGCTCGCGCAGCGCTGTTGTGTGCTGTATGCTGGGGGGACTTGGACGCTTTCTGGGACTTAGTGTTATTGTCGGCGGGGCAGTGTTTTACACATTGCGTACTGCGGGTGCTGGTGTGCGGGTGTTGTGCACTTGAGACTTGTCATTCCAGGACATGGAATGGTTTCACACACACACACGGTTGCATACTACCAGGCGCAGGATGAAATAAAAAAAAAGTAAAGTAATATCCAGCGAGGGGAATGGCTTCACACACGCACTTGGTGTTATAGCATTATCGTACTTATCGCCGATGCTGCGTACTGCGGGCGTTGGCTCGCGCAGACTGTTGTGTGCTGTGTTGTGCTGGGGGACAACACTTGACAGTTGTTATTCCCGGCCATGGGATGATTTCACACACACGCACGATTGCATACTACCAGGCGCAATGCGATTTAATGAAAAAAGAGAGAAGCCGCCAGCGCGGGCAGCACTAAGCTACCACGGTGGGACTTCTCTCTTACGGGACACGACGCACCCGCCCATCACATAGCGCATCGCAAGGGCAATACTGCACAAGCTACTGTGCCGCGCCGATGCTGATGGGGCATTGTTACACGTACTGCGTGCTGGGTCGCGCAGTGAGAAATTGAACAAACTGTTGTGCTGTGCTGTGCTGGGGGGGGGACTTTTCCAAAACATGCTACTTTGCATTCCAGGACATGGTGCACAGCTTATACCGCTAGCAGAGACACCTCGTTCGATCGGGGCAACTTGGGACACCGTAATCAGTACCAGTGCCGGGTGTGGGTCGGATTCCGATGGGGGGTGATCCGGGAACATATTTCTTGGACTTAGAATATTGTTCGGACTTAGAATTTTTTCGACTTATGACCTCGTTTCTGGGACTTAGCCGTAGAACCAGATGTAATGCGTGTTGCATAGATTAAGGCGCAGGGGAATTTAATAAAAAAGAGAGAAGCCCCACACATTTAGGGGGGCTTCTCTCTTTTTTATTGGACGATACACAACACATAACATACATGACATAACACTGACCTAGAAGCAGTATTTACCACCGTATTTTATGACCCGCTTCCACCTCGCAGGTAGGGAATCTATGCCTCTGGCATAGAACGTAGGAGGCTTGCTATCGAAGAACTCTTTTAGGAATGCGCTCATCTCGTCCTTAGTCCTGAAGAGTTTATTCCTAAGCTTATTACTCAATGACCTGAATAAATGGTAGTCCGATGGACTGATGTCTGGTGAGTAAGGAGGATGGTTCAATATGTTAAATCCCAGGCTCCTCGCCTTATCTATCGTTTCATGTGCCCTATGGCACGGAGCGTTATCGTGTAGTAGGGGTACCGGCCTATGTTTACTCACTCCCAGTATACCAGCCACCTTTTCCAGCTGCTTCTGATATCGTTTACGGTTAACAGATACACCCTTGTCTAGCAATTCCCAGTGTATAATGCCTCGTCGATCCCAAAACACACAGAGCATGTTCCACTTGCGATTCATCCTGTCTTTGGCGATTGTCTTCGGCATGGCGCCTTTTACGATCCAATGTATGCCTCTGTGAGGCGCAAACATGGGTATCTTAGATTCATCACAAGTGACCAAATTATCGAGCATACCCTGGTCTCGTTCACTTTGTCTGAGTAGTCGTTGGGCTAGTTTCACCCGCTTTGCAAGGTTGACTGGGTCTAGCTTGTGTGGGTGGTATCCCATTCTTTTTGGCACATAGTTTAGTTTATGCAACGTTCGCATAACAGTCGCTGCCGAACAGTTGTATTTCTGGGCCATAGACCTCGTAGATTGCTGGCTGTTTTGTTTCACATCAGCAAGCAGTGTTGCTGTGTTATCGATTGCCTTCGGACGGCCTTTGCGTGGACGATCCGCGCAGTTCCTGTCGGTATCGAACCTTTTGTACCACATCGTAACCGTTCTACGAGTAACAGTTTGTCCATATGTGGAATTCAATGCCAAGAGGGTGTCCGACACTGAATCACCCATGTCGTAGTGGTGCAAGATGAACATTCTTGTTTCAGTTCTAGATAGTCTTATGGTTTGTATATCATATTGACTAGCATCTATCGGCTCTAGGACAACTCTGAGTTCTTTCAGAGAGTCTAATTGGATCGTCTGCTGTGTATCAAACGACTCTATGTCTACAGAAGGGGACTGGGGTAGTTGCATCACTCTGGATGACGATGCTAGTGGTTCCCATGATACTGATAAGGGTGGCGTTGCTAAGGGGTGGTCAGACCATTGCTGCTCACTATTCGATTCCACGTGTAGTGGGTCTTGTGTCATTTCGGATGACGATGGCGATGCTAAGGGGTGGTCAGACCATTGCTGCTCGCTCTTCGATTCTTCGTACAGTGGGTCTTGTGTCATTTCGGATGGCGATGACGGTGCTAATGGGTGGTCAGACCACTGCTGCTCGCTCTTCGATTCTTCATCCGGATTTATATCTATAACCGGAGAAGGGAATAGCGATGAGGACGAGGACGAGGACGAGGACGAGGACGAGGACGAGGACGAGGACGAGGACAAGGACGATGATGATGAGGACGATGATGACGATGAGGACGACGATGCCACTGAGTTCACACAACAAGGAC
This sequence comes from Toxorhynchites rutilus septentrionalis, assembly GCF_029784135.1. Taxonomy (NCBI): domain Eukaryota; kingdom Metazoa; phylum Arthropoda; class Insecta; order Diptera; family Culicidae; genus Toxorhynchites; species Toxorhynchites rutilus. The sequence goes on from NC_073744.1 coordinate 106,334,502, forward strand.
ACTTCTTAGGGTGATGAATACGCTTCGATCTTCGCATTGGGTTGGTTTTGCTTTTCATGTGGTTCCCACGAGTCGCTAGGGAAAATATATGGTCGACTGTGGACTACCCTGCCATACCACAGCAAGGGCAACATTACTGTGAGGTTTGCCCCGGTACCCCACAGGGTCCGTTCGCGGCTTCATATTTGTATCGCCCCTTCCACCATTCAGCTATCGGCACGGATCGTATACACACCTTAAGCTTTGGGGCCCGAGTGCCCCCTTCTCTGTCTGCATACGACCTAAGGTCCCACCGAGGTTGGTTACTCGATCTTTCCGAAGGTTGCTCGTATCCCAGTCGGTACCACGGGGAGGTAGAGATAGGAGTTGCTGAATCATAGGCTACCATCATAAATGGATCATCATAATGAGTTATATGTTCGCTGTATTCAGCCATTTACCGACCACTGTTTAATATATACATGTGGCCCCGAAAGCAGTGCATAAGTGTTGATCCATCCTTTCCTAAACTTTTGCAACACACCAATAGGATGCAAAGGAACAAAAATGCTTGGGACAGGTCTATAGTAGATATGAACTTCGAGGCTCCTAATCTACTCAGGATGCGATCCGCATGTAGTAGTGGGTAACAATCTCGGATCGTCCGCTCATTTATTTTGCGGGCATCTAAGCATAAACGAATAGTACCGTCTGATTTATCCACTGGCACTAATCGCAGGGCCCAATCGCTGTATGATTTCTCTATAATACCTTCTTTTAACATTCTGTCTAGTTCACGATTGATAGCATCCTGCTTCGTGGATGAAGTAGGAAATGGATTAATCCTAACGGGAGGCAATTTTTTTGCCTCCGTGGTGATCTCAATTCTGTGGCTTATCAAATGTGTGCTATCAAGTACACCGGTTCTTGCTATTTTAAATTGGTGTTTTGCATTTTCCAGTTTTATTTTCTGTTCCTCCAATAGTCTACTATCATCGTGATTATAAGGGGGTCTCCGTAGCCACATTGGTTGCGCGTTCGCTTAGTAAGCGATCAATCGTGAGTTCAAAACTCAGGACCCTCATTGACCATCTTTGTGTTGTTACAGAATAGCTACGTCCACGCAACAATCATCAGCGATGGAGATCGATCCACGGTCGAAATAAGATCGATTCATCCATACAACTGCTCTGCTCTGCAAGACACATCGGGCTGCTGTTCTATAAATAACTCAACAATGATCAATCAACTGTCTCCGCTATCCGGTGTCCAACTGAATAATGGAAGAACAAAAAAAAGAATACTCTTACGCCTAAATGGCTACTGTGTGAATGTACCATATGTAATGGTAAAGAAGGAATACTGGCGAACGGAAACTGTGTAATGTGCTAATTATAGATATGATAACCATATGACATGTACACGATTAAAATTCGGCTCTGTTACAGCTGAAATGCTAATGAGTCTTAAATAAATAAATGGGATAAAAAAAATCGTGATTATAAGTGTTATGTGATAATGTTTCTGTACATTCTACTTCTTCGATATGTGACTGACCGATGGTAGGTCGAATATCAAACGATTTCCAGAAGTTCATCCCTAATAACAGTTTTCGTTTAAGGGATGGAACAACCAATGTATCAACAAGTTTTGTTGTGCCGTTGAATGTTATTGGCAGGTACACGAATCCATGGACGTTCAATTCATCGCCACTAGCCGTTCGAAGACAAACGTTGGATGGGAATATTTTTAACCGAAATTGTTTTATTAGTTTCATACTCCCATTCCCAAGCACGCTTAAGTGTACTCCGCTATCCAGCAAACCCAGAAAAAAGTGATCAAACACGGAAATTTTTACGAATGGCCGTTCATCATCTTCCATATTCAGTATTGATTCGTGAAGTTCTATGTTATACGTTCGGATATATTCATCGGAAGCAGGTTTTGAAAAACCTAGATTGTTTAAATAATTATTGATTTCATCGGATTGTGTAAGGGGCTTTAATAAAACTCGACCTGTCTGCCCTTGGGAACAGTCTATTGGGAGTTTTTTGACGTAGGACTACGTCTTTCATTTCTATACCGGGGTGTAAAATCAAAGTTTCGAAAACGAAAGCGTTACGCCGGAGACCGAGATTTTGAGCGTTAATAGCTCCTAAACAACTGAACGAAATGGTATGATAAACACTTCATTCGAAAGATAAAATGTCTACGCGTTATATACTTGTTACTTTTTGATCCAAAAACTTGTTTCAATAGTCTTAAAATTGCTTTCAAAACAGGCTATTGAAATCACTAATCGCTCGGCGGCGCTCGGAAATCCACTCAGTTCTAATTGAACAGCGATTGGAGCATGTTGTCGCTGTTGCGGTGAAGCTCTTTATTTATCATGAAAGCGCGGATGAACGGTGTCACCAAGAGCCTGTTTGTGCACCCTAGGCCAGAAGGGAATCTATCAGGAGGAGAGTGATGCCACAAACGGTTCCCTGGGAAGACATCGCTACACACACATACACGCGCGGCTATTAACAGGTGGTTATCGAGTTGGCATTAACCACTGGTGGGCTTCCAGTATCGAGGAAAATGTGGAAATATCTAATCGTTACTGAAAATAATCTGCCAGTTCCTCTGGGAATTTTCAAAATATATTCATGTGAAAGAGTTTAATTGAATGTTTTCTATCCATGTTACACTGTGACCAAATATGTTTCAATCAAGTGCTATTAACAGGTGGTTATCGAGTTGGCATTAACCACTGGTGGGCTTCCAGTATCGAGGAAAATGTGGAAATATCTAATCGTTACTGAAAATAATCTGCCAGTTCCTTTGGGAATTTTCAAAATATATTCATGTGAAAGAGTTTAATTGAATGTTTTCTATCCATGTAACACTGTGACCAAATATGTTTCAATCAAGTGCTATTAACAGGTGGTTATCGAGTTGGCATTAACCACTGGTGGGCTTCCAGTATCGAGGAAAATGTGGAAATATCTAATCGTTACTGAAAATAATCTGCCAGTTCCTTTGGGAATTTTCAAAATATATTCATGTGAAAGAGTTTAATTGAATGTTTTCTATCCATGTAACACTGTGACCAAATATGTTTCAATCAAGTGCTATTAACAGGTGGTTATCGAGTTGGCATTAATCACTGGTGGGCTTCCAGTATCGAGGAAAATGTGGAAATATCTAATCGTTACTGAAAATAATCTACCAGTTCCTTTGGGAATTTTCAAAATATATTCATGTGAAAGAGTTTAATTGAATGTTTTCTATCCATGTTACACTGTGACCAAATATGTTTCAATCAAGTGCTATTAACAGGTGGTTATCGAGTTGGCATTAACCAATGGTGGGCTTCCAGTATCGAAGAAAATGTGGAAATATCTAATCATTACTGAAAATAATCTGCCAGTTCCTTTGGGAATTTTCAAAATATATTCATGTGAAAGAGTTTAATTGAATGTTTTCTATCCATGTAACACTGTGACCAAATACATTTGGTTTTGTGGTTTTTCAATCAATCGCAATTAACAGGATAGCTTCAGAAGATTATTCTTCCCCATCAGTAGGATATTTCCGTATCCAATATTGTATGCGCCCGCAATCGATTATTGCTCAGTCGCCGAAAGTTCCGAGCTCAGAGAGTTCATTCCCCTCTAGTTTGCCTTCCAAATTGCCATCGTAAACCACACCTTCTCTCGATTCAATCACACACAAAAAGCATACTTAAGCGATATTCTGGTGGTGAGACACATTCATTTTTCGTGAGGACATCGACAAGACAACATCGTTGCCTAACGTGCTGGAGGAGGTGGACGGCGAAGGATCGACACATACACGCGCAGAACTCTTTCCATTAGGATGCCATTCAGCATCGAGAAAGTTCCGGAAAGATCTAATCATTGCTGGAAAATAATCTGCCAGTTCCTTTGGGAATTTTCAAAATATATTCATGTGAAAGAGTTTAATTGAATGTTTTCTATCCAGGTTACACTGTGACCAAATATGTTTCAATCAAGTGCTATTAACAGGTGGTTATCAAGTTGGCATTAACCACTGGTGGGCTTCCAGTATCGAGGAAAACGTGGAAATATCTAATCGTTACTGAAAATAATCTGCCAGTTCCTCTGGGAATTTTCAAAATATATTCATATGAAAGAGTTTCATTGAATGTTTTCTATCCATGTAACACTGTGACCAAATATGTTTCAATCAAGTGCTATTAACAGGTGGTTATCGAGTTGGCATTAACCACTGGTGGGCTTCCAGTATCGAGGAAAATGTGGAAATAACTAATCGTTACTGAAAATAATCTGCCTGTTCCTCTGGGAATTTTCAAAATATATTCATATGAAAGAGTTTCATTGAATGTTTTCTATCCATGTAACACTGTGACCAAATATGTTTCAATCAAGTGCTATTAACAGGTGGTTATCGAGTTGGCATTAACCACTGGTGGGCTTCCAGTATCGAGGAAAATGTGGAAATATCTAATCGTTACTGAAAATAATCTGCCAGTTCCTTTGGGAATTTTCAAAATATATTCATGTGAAAGAGTTTAATTGAATGTTTTCTATCCATGTAACACTGTGACCAAATACATTTGGTTTTGTGGTTTTTCAATCAATCGCAATTAACAGGATAGCTTCAGAAGATTATTCTTTCCCATCAGTAGGATATTTCCGTATCCAATATTGTATGCGCCCGCAATCGATTATTGCTCAGTCGCCGAAAGTTCCGAGTTCAGAGAGTTCATTCCCCTCTAGTTTGCCTTCCAAATTGCCATTGTAAACCACACCTTCTCTCGATTCAATCACACACAAAAAGCATACTTAAGCGATATTTTGGTGGTGAGACACATTCATTTTTCGTGAGGACATCGACAAGACAACATCGTTGCCTAACGTGCTGGAGGAGGTGGACGGCGAAGGATCGACACATACACGCGCAGAACTCTTTCCGTTAGGATGCCATTCAGCATCGAGAAAGTTCCGGAAAGATCTAATCATTGCTGGAAAATAATCTGCCAGTTCCTTTGGGAATTTTCAAAATATATTCATGTGAAAGAGTTCAATTGAATGTTTTCTATCCATGTAATACTGTGACCAAATATGTTTCAATCAAGTGCTATTAACAGGTGGTTATCGAGTTGGTATTAATCACTGGTGGGCTTCCAGTATCGAGGAAAATGTGGAAATAACTAATCGTTACTGAAAATAATCTGCCAGTTCCTCTGGGAATTTTCAAAATATATTCATGTGAAAGAGTTTAATTGAATGTTTTCTATCCATGTAACACTGTGACCAAATATGTTTCAATCAAGTGCTATTAACAGGTGGTTATCGAGTTGGCATTAACCACTGGTGGGCTTCCAGTATCGAGGAAAATGTGGAAATATCTAATCGTTACTGAAAATAATCTGCCAGTTCCTTTGGTAATTTTCAAAATATATTCATGTGAAAGAATTTAATTGAATGTTTTCTATCCATGTAACACTGTGATCAAATATGTTTCAATCAAGTGCTATTAACAGGTGGTTATCGAGTTGTCATTAACCACTGGTGGGCTTCCAGTATCGAGGAAAATGTGGAAATAACTAATCGTTACTGAAAATAATCTGCCAGTTCCTCTGGGAATTTTCAAAATATATTCATGTGAAAGAGTTTAATTGAATGTTTTCTATCCATGTAACACTGTGACCAAATATGTTTCAATCAAGTGCTATTAACAGGTGGTTATCGAGTTGGCATTAACCACTGGTGGGCTTCGAGTATCGAGGAAAATGTGGAAATATCTAATCGTTACTGAAAATAATCTGCCAGTTCCTTTGGGAATTTTCAAAATATATTCATGTGAAAGAGTTTAATTGAATGTTTTCTATCCATGTAACACTGTGACCAAATACATTTGGTTTTGTGGTTTTTCAATCAATCGCAATCAACAGGATAGCTTCTGAAGATTATTCTTTCCCATCAGTAGGATATTTCCGTATCCAATATTGGATGCATAAAACCTTGTGCCTCCAGCGTAACGCTCTCGTTTTCGAAGTTCTTCAAATATTCATTCATTCAGAATGAATTCAGATTCAACTTCATACAAATGATCTCTAAATCAACGATAGTCCTACGTCACCCTTGCGGTTATACCATAGATATAACCCACTTCCTGTTTTTCGCAATAAGGACACGAAGCCGCATCAACATTATGAAAACCACATTGATAGCAATATCGATGCTTCGGCGCATTACACTCACGTGCATTGTGACCTTTTAAACGGCAATTAAAACAATAACCTTCTTTCGGTGGCTGATAATTTTCTACCAAAACTTGAAGATCTTTAGGCGGATTCACGAACCGTGAAGAAGCATTGTTGTTTACTAAAGAAGATTGTGTTTCATCATCTGACTCATTTTTACCCGCTTTTGAGCGGTAAAAGTTACGCGAACGGTATTGTTCATTTTGCGCTAGTGTCTTCGGTTTCGGTTTCGCGCCCGTTTGCAGTTCATTCACTTGGGATTGTTTTCTCTGTGAATTCACTATGGGTTCACTCGCGGCGGTTTGGTATTTATACCAATATGTAGCGTCTAATCGTCTGCAAAATTTTCGAAGATCTGCAAGATTATCAATTTCAGCCGAAACGGCGTGGCCCTTATAATCCGCGCGCATATTACGGAATACGATTTCAAACTTCTTGCGTTCGGTCATTGGTTTTGTTAGCGAATTGAATATCTTTTGTAATTCTAAGAAATAATCTTGAAACTTCTCACGCGGTCCCTGCTTACGGGAAATAGCACGAATTTCGCTTGTATGATCGTGATCAGGACTGAGAAATTTTAATTTTTCTTTTAACTCTGCCCATGACGTGAAATCTTCGTTTTCAAACCCGGTCATAAACCACGTTTTAGCGGGTCCACTGAACAGATGGAACGCCGAACGAAATAATTCTCGACGCGACATATTTTCCGAGTCCGCGTAAAATTCTACTTCCTTTAAAAACTTCATAAGTGATTGTCCGTTATCTGAACCGTCGTATCTAAGTTTCCAGTCGGCTACTGGTCTATGTTTGTTCGATTTTGGGTTATGTTGCTTTTCTCGGCAAATATTTCGACATTTATCTGACGACCGATCTGAATCGGAAGCCGTAGCCTCTAGTAAATCAAAATCATTCGCGATTTCTTCGTTACGCGATACCTTTTCGACGCGTTGTTTACGATTATCACAATGTTCCTTTGGGTTGGTAAGATTATCCTGTGGTTTAACACTATATACTATATTTTCAACTGAACTACACGGCGGCATATTCTGTGGAGCCCATGCTTACTTCGCAGCGGGTCCAAACATCCATGGAAATGCACCAGATTGCCACATATATTGAAACCAATTATTCATAGGTTGTTGAGGAAGTGGGGGAATTTCGATTGATTTGAGGTTTCGTTTCCCTATTTTATTTGCTGTACCACCACACACAGATGCTATCTCATCATCGTTGTTGGGCAACATAGGCGATTTGTTCGACTCGGAAGCATCTCGACTGCCGATATTCAGGCTAGCAATTGATTGATTTATTTGATTAATAACTTCCTGCTGACCAACAGAGGAAAACATCGAAAAATACGTGTTATAAGCACCCCGAATACATGATTCTAACGCATCAATATCGGCTAGCTCATCGTCACTATCTGTGTTTTCACCGGCTCGTTTGACTCGCGCGAAATAGTGCACAAGTCGAGTCTTTAGATATTCGCGAATACCCTCGTATTTGTTTCGGTTAGAGAGAAAATCTTTTATTTCACGTACACTCGCATCGATTGCCTGAATTTCGGATTCTACTGTTTTCTCTAGCCGATTGAAATCAATATATCTGTTTCCCCTTTCCTTATCACTTTTGATTTTTTCTTTTAAACGTCGAGCTAGCGCTGCTCGGGTTTCTGTATTAGTGAACGGTAAATCCCGGATCGTTAGTTCATGTTCAATATCTTCGCTTTCCAGATGATGAACAAGGAGATTTTTATATTGTATATCGAATTCCACATCCATCTTGAATCAATTGTTAGACAGCTTAAAACCAAGAAATTTTTTCCTATTTGAATTTTTCGTTTGGAGAACGCAAAGAAAACTAAAACAGCGTACTGTTTTATTGCCCCCTTTTTCAGATGGCGAAAAATATTTATGAGCAGATTTTGACGAAAACGTTTTTGCCCTTTTTTTTTGTTGGGCGCCAATTTGGGCTTGCAATTTTTGACGTAGGACTACGTCTTTCATTTCTATACCGGGGTGTAAAATCAAAGCTTCGAAACCGAAAGCGTTACGCCGGAGACCGAGATTTTGAGCGTTAATAGCTCCTAAACAACTGAACGAAATGGTATGATAAACACTTCATTCGAAAGATAAAATGTCTACGCGTTATATACTTGTTACTTTTTGATCCAAAAACTTGTTTCAATAGTCTTAAAATTGCTTTCAAAACAGGCTATTGAAATCACCAATCGGTATATAAGCGAGCGGCGCTCGGAAATCCACTCAGTTCTAATTGAACAGCGATTGGAGCATGTTGTCGCTGTTGCGGTGAAGCTCTTTATTTATCATAAAAGCGCGGATGAACGGTGTCACCAAGAGCTTGTTTGTGCACCCTAGGCCAGAAGGGAATTCCAGTATCGAGGAAAATGTGCCAGTTCCTTTGGGAATTTTCAAAATATATTCATGTGAAAGAGTTTAATTGAATGTTTTCTATCCATGTAACACTGTGACCAAATACATTTGGTTTTGTGGTTTTTCAATCAATCGCAATTAACAGGATAGCTTCAGAAGATTATTCTTCCCCATCAGTAGGATATTTCCGTATCCAATATTGTATGCGCCCGCAATCGATTATTGCTCAGTCGCCGAAAGTTCCGAGCTCAGAGAGTTTATTCCCCTCTAGTTTGCCTTCCAAATTGCCATTGTAAACCACACCTTCTCTCGATTCAATCACACACAAAAAGCATACTTAAGCGATATTTTGGTGGTGAGACACATTCATTTTTCGTGAGGACATCGACAAGACAACATCGTTGCCTAACGTGCTGGAGGAGGTGGACGGCGAAGGATCGACACATACACGCGCAGAACTCTTTCCGTTAGGATGCCATTCAGCATCGAGAAAGTTCCGGAAAGATCTAATCATTGCTGGAAAATAATCTGCCAGTTCCTTTGGGAATTTTCAAAATATATTCATGTGAAAGAGTTCAATTGAATGTTTTCTATCCATGTAATACTGTGACCAAATATGTTTCAATCAAGTGCTATTAACAGGTGGTTATCGATTTGGTATTAATCACTGGTGGGCTTCCAGTATCGAGGAAAATGTGGAAATAACTAATCGTTACTGAAAATAATCTGCCAGTTCCTCTGGGAATTTTCAAAATATATTCATGTGAAAGAGTTTAATTGAATGTTTTCTATCCATGTAACACTGTGACCAAATATGTTTCAATCAAGTGCTATTAACAGGTGGTTATCGAGTTGGCATTAACCACTGGTGGGCTTCCAGTATCGAGGAAAATGTGGAAATATCTAATCGTTACTGAAAATAATCTGCCAGTTCCTTTGGGAATTTTCAAAATATATTCATGTGAAAGAATTTAATTGAATGTTTTCTATCCATGTAACACTGTGATCAAATATGTTTCAATCAAGTGCTATTAACAGGTGGTTATCGAGTTGTCATTAACCACTGGTGGGCTTCCAGTATCGAGGAAAATGTGGAAATAACTAATCGTTACTGAAAATAATCTGCCAGTTCCTCTGGGAATTTTCAAAATATATTCATGTGAAAGAGTTTAATTGAATGTTTTCTATCCATGTAACACTGTGACCAAATATGTTTCAATCAAGTGCTATTAACAGGTGGTTATCGAGTTGGCATTAACCACTGGTGGGCTTCGAGTATCGAGGAAAATGTGGAAATATCTAATCGTTACTGAAAATAATCTGCCAGTTCCTTTGGGAATTTTCAAAATATATTCATGTGAAAGAGTTTAATTGAATGTTTCCTATCCATGTAACACTGTGACCAAATACATTTGGTTTTGTGGTTTTTCAATCAATCGCAATCAACAGGATAGCTTCTGAAGATTATTCTTCCCCATCAGTAGGATATTTCCGTATCCAATATTGGATGCATAAAACCTTGTGCCTCCAGCGTAACGCTCTCGTTTTCGAAGTTCTTCAAATATTCATTCATTCAGAATGAATTCAGATTCAACTTCATACAAATGATCTCTAAATCAACGATAGTCCTACGTCACCCTTGCGGTTATACCATAGATATAACCCACTTCCTGTTTTTCGCAATAAGGACACGAAGCCGCATCAACATAATGAAAACCACATTGATAGCAATATCGATGCTTCGGCGCATTACACTCACGTGCATTGTGGCCTTTTAAACGGCAATTAAAACAATAACCTTCTTTCGGTGGCTGATAATTTTCTACCAAAACTTGAAGATCTTTAGGCGGATCCACGAACCGTGAAGAAGCATTGTTGTTTACTAAAGAAGATTGTGTTTCATCATCTGACTCATTTTTACCCGCTTTTGAACGGTAAAAGTTACGCGAACGGTATTGTTCATTTTGCGCTAGTGTCTTCGGTTTCGGTTTCGCGCCCGTTTGCAGTTCATTCACTTGGGATTGTTTTCTCTGTGAATTCACTATGGGTTCACTCGCGGCGGTTTGGTATTTATACCAATATGTAGCGTCTAATCGTCTGCAAAATTTTCGAAGATCTGCAAGATTATCAATTTCAGCCGAAACGGCGTGGCCCTTATAATCCGCGCGCATATTACGGAATACGATTTCAAACTTCTTGCGTTCGGTCATTGGTTTTGTTAGCGAATTGAATATCTTTTGTAATTCTAAGAAATAATCTTGAAACTTCTCACGCGGTCCCTGCTTACGGGAAATAGCACGAATTTCGCTTGTATGATCGTGATCAGGACTGAGAAATTCGCGTTTTAATTCTTCTTTTAACTCTGCCCATGACATGAAATCTTCGTTTTCAAACCCGGTCATAAACCACGTTTTAGCGGGTCCACTGAACAGATGGAACGCCGAACGAAATAATTCTCGACGCGACATATTTTCCGAGTCCGCGTAAAATTCTACTTCCTTTAAAAACTTCATAAGTGATTGTCCGTTATCTGAACCGTCGTATCTAAGTTTCCAGTCGGCTACTGGTCTATGTTTGTTCGATTTTGGGTTATGTTGCTTTTCTCGGCAAATATTTCGACATTTATCTGACGACCGATCTGAATCGGAAGCCGTAGCCTCTAGTAAATCAAAATCATTCGCGATTTCTTCGTTACGCGATACTTTTTCGACGCGTTGTTTACGATTATCACAATGTTCCTTTGGGTTGGTAAGATTATCCTGTGGTTTAACACTATATACTATATTTTCAACTGAACTACACGGCGGCATATTCTGTGGAGCCCATGCTTACTTCGCAGCGGGTCCAAACATCCATGGAAATGCACCAGATTGCCACATATATTGAAACCAATTATTCATAGGTTGTTGAGGAAGTGGGGGAATTTCGATTGATTTGAGGTTTCGTTTCCCTATTTTATTTGCTGTACCACCACACACAGATGCTATCTCATCATCGTTGTTGGGCAACATAGGCGATTTGTTCGACTCGGAAGCATTTCGACTGCCGATATTCAGGCTAGCAATTGATTGATTTATTTGATTAATAACTTCCTGCTGACCAACAGAGGAAAACATCGAAAAATACGTGTTATAAGCACCCCGAATACATGATTCTAACGCATCAATATCGGCTAGCTCATCGTCACTATCTGTGTTTTCACCGGCTCGTTTGACTCGCGCGAAATAGTGCACAAGTCGAGTCTTTAGATATTCGCGAATACCCTCGTATTTGTTTCGGTTAGAGAGAAAATCTTTTATTTCACGTACACTCGCATCGATTGCCTGAATTTCGGATTCTACTGTTTTCTCTAGCCGATTGAAATCAATATATCTGTTTCCCCTTTCCTTATCACTTTTGATTTTTTTCTTTTAAACGTCGAGCTAGCGCTGCTCGGGTTTCTGTATTAGTGAACGGTAAATCCCGGATCGTTAGTTCATGTTCAATATCTTCGCTTTCCAGATGATGAACAAGGAGATTTTTATATTGTATATCGAATTCCACATCCATCTTGAATCAATTGTTAGACAGCTTAAAACCAAGAAATTTTTTCCTATTTGAATTTTTCGTTTGGAGAACGCAAAGAAAACTAAAACAGCGTACTGTTTTATTGCCCCCTTTTTCAGATGGCGAAAAATATTTATGAGCAGATTTTGACGAAAACGTTTTTGCTCTTTTTTTTTTGTTGGGCGCCAATTTGGGCTTGCAATTTTTGACGTAGGACTACGTCTTTCATTTCTATACCGGGGTGTAAAATCAAAGCTTCGAAACCGAAAGCGTTACGCCGGAGACCGAGATTTTGAGCGTTAATAGCTCCTAAACAACTGAACGAAATGGTATGATAAACACTTCATTCGAAAGATAAAATGTCTACGCGTTATATACTTGTTACTTTTTGATCCAAAAACTTGTTTCAATAGTCTTAAAATTGCTTTCAAAACAGGCTATTGAAATCACCAATCGGTATATAAGCGAGCGGCGCTCGGAAATCCACTCAGTTCTAATTGAACAGCGATTGGAGCATGTTGTCGCTGTTGCGGTGAAGCTCTTTATTTATCATGAAAGCGCGGATGAACGGTGTCACCAAGAGCTTGTTTGTGCACCCTAGGCCAGAAGGGAATCTATCAGGAGGAGAGTGATGCCACAAACGGTTCCCTGGGAAGACATCGCTACACACACATACACGCGCGGCTATTAACAGGTGGTTATCGAGTTGACATTAACCACTGGTGGGCTTCCAGTATCGAGGAAAATGTGGAAATATCTAATCGTTACTGAAAATAATCTGCCAGTTCCTCTGGGAATTTTCAAACTATATTCATGTGAAAGAGTTTAATTGAATGTTTTCTATCCATGTAACACTGTGACCAAATATGTTTCAATCAAGTGCTATTAACAGGTGGTTATCGAGTTGGCATTAACCACTGGTGGGCTTCCAGTATCGAGGAAAATGTGGAAATATCTAATCGTTACTGAAAATAATCTGCCAGTTCCTTTGGGAATTTTCAAAATATATTCATGTGAAAGAGTTTAATTGAATGTTTTCTATCCATGTAACAATGTGACCAAATATGTTTCAATCAAGTGCTATTAACAGGTGGTTATCGAGTTGGCATTAACCACTGGTGGGCTTCCAGTATCGAGGAAAATGTGGAAATATCTAATTGTTACTGAAAATAATCTGCCAGTTCCTTTGAGAATTTTCAAAATATATTCATGTGAAAGAGTTTAATTGAATGTTTTCTATCCATGTAACACTGTGACCAAATACATTTGGTTTTGTGGTTTTTCAATCAATCGCAATTAACAGGATAGCTTCAGAAGATTATTCTGCCCCATCAGTAGGATATTTCCGTATCCAATATTGTATGCGCCCGCAATCGATTATTGCTCAGTCGCCGAAAGTTCCGAGCTCAGAGAGTTCATTCCCCTCTAGTTTGCCTTCCAAATTGCCATCGTAAACCACACCATCTCTCGATTCAATCACACACAAAAAGCATACTTAAGCGATATTCTGGTGGTGAGACACATTCATTTTTCGTGAGGACGTCGACAAGACAACATCGTTGCCTAACGTGCTGGAGGAGGTGGACGGCGAAGGATCGACACATACACGCGCAGAACTCTTTCCGTTAGGATGCCATTCAGCATCGAGAAAGTTCCGGAAAGATCTAATCATTGCTGGAAAATAATCTGCCAGTTCCTTTGGGAATTTTCAAAATATATTCATGTGAAAGAGTTTAATTGAATGTTTTCTATCCATGTAACACTGTGACCAAATATGTTTCAATCAAGTGCTATTAACAGGTGGTTATCGAGTTGGCATTAACCACTGGTGGGCTTCCAGCATCGAGGAAAATGTGGAAATATCTAATCGTTACTGAAAATAATCTGCCAGTTCCTTTGGGAATTTTCAAAATATATTCATGTGAAAGAATTTAATTGAATGTTTTCTATCCATGTAACACTGTGACCAAATATGTTTCAATCAAGTGCTATTAACAGGTGGTTATCGAGTTGGCATTTACCACTGGTGGGCTTCCAGTATCGAGGAAAATGTGGAAATATCTAATCGTTACTGAAAATAATCTGCCAGTTCCTTTGGGAATTTTCAAAATATATTCATGTGAAAGAATTTAATTGAATGTTTTCTATCCATGTAACACTGTGACCAAATATGTTTCAATCAAGTGCTATTAACAGGTGGTTATCGAGTTGGCATTAACCACTGGTGGGCTTCCAGTATCGAGGAAAATGTGGAAATATCTAATCGTTACTGAAAATAATCTGCCAGTTCCTTTGGGAATTTTCAAAATATATTCATGTAAAAGAGTTTATTAGAATGTTTTCTTTCCATGTAACACTGTGATCAAATACATTTGGTTTTGTGGTTTTTCAATCAATCGCAATTAACAGGATAGCTTCAGAAGATTATTCTTCCCCATCAGTAGGATATTTCCGTATCCAATATTGTATGCGCCCGCAATCGATTATTGCTCAGTCGCCGAAAGTTCCGAGCTCAGAGAGTTCATTCCCCTCTAGTTTGCCTTCCAAATTGCCATCGTAAACCACTTCTTCTTCTTCTTCTTCTTCAATGGCACTAACGTTCCTAGAGGAACTGCGCCGTCTCAACGTAGTATTACTTGCGTCATTTTTTTTTTATTTGTACTTAGTTTAGATTTCTATGCCAAATAACACGCCTTGAATGCATTCTGAGTGGCAAGCTCTAGAATACGCGTGATCACAGTGCAAGTCGGAGGAAATTTCTTTGACGAAAAATTCCCCCGACCAGAACGGGAATCGAACCCGAACACCCGGCATGTTAGTTATGACGCTAACCACTCGGCCAAGGGAGCACATCGTAAACCACACCTTCTCTCGATTCAATCACACACAAAAAGCATACTTAAGCGATATTCTGGTGGTGAGACACATTCAATTTTCGTGAGGACATCGACAAGACAACATCGTTGCCTAACGTGCTGGAGGAGGTGGACGGCGAAGGATCGGCACATACACGCACAGAACTCTTTCCGTTAGGATGCCATTCAGCATCGAGAAAGTTCCGGAAAGATCTAATCATTGCTGGAAAATAATCTGCCAGTTCCTTTGGGAATTTTCAAAATATATTCATGTAAAAGAGTTTAATTGAATGTTTTCTATCAATGTTACACTGTGACCAAATATGTTTCAATCAAGTGCTATTAACAGGTGGTTATCGAGTTGGTTTTAACCACTGGTGGGCTTCCAGTATCGAGGAAAATGTGGAAATATCTAATCGTTACTGAATATAATCTGCTAGTTCCTCTGGAAATTTTCAAAATATATTCATGTGAAAGAGTTTAATTGAATGTTTTCTATCCATGTAACACTGTGACCAAATATGTTTCAATCAAGTGCTATTAACAGGTGGTTATCGAGTTGGCATTAACCACTGGTGGGCTTCCAGTATCGAGGAAAATGTGGAAATATCTAATCGTTACTGAAAATAATCTGGCAGTTCCTTTGGGAATTTTCAAAATATATTCATATTAAAGAGTTTATTTGAATGTTTTCTTTCCATGTAACACGGTGATCAAATACATTTGGTTTTGTGGTTTTTCAATCAATCGCAATTAACAGGATAGGTTCTGAAGATTATTCTTCCCCATCAGTAGGATATTTCCGTATCCAATATTGGATGCATAAAACCTTGTGCCTCCAACGTAACGCTCTCGTTTTCGAAGTCGCCCAAATATCCATTCATTCAGAATGAATTCAGATTCAACTTCAAACAAATGATCTCTAAATCAACGATAGTCCTACGTCACCCTTGCGGTTATACCATAGATATAACCCACTTCCTGTTTTTTGTGGGTTGCCTCTGTTCTCCTTCTCGGCTAGATATACCAGCTGCAGTTTTTGATTTAGTCACTGGTGTCTTGATTGACCAGTAATCCGGTAGATTGTCCCTTGTCAGGGCCTCATCCTGTGCGACCTTGTATAACGTCCCCGTGCGGGCCTGCAGAGAGAAGCCAATACAAAAAGGCCCGTTGGCCGGACCTGACCAACAAAATGCATTAGTACATTTGTGTGATGTCACCAGTTTTTATTTTATTGATCCATTGAAATATTTATTTATTATATTTATTATTATATATATAGTTTTATTATATTGACCATTTTTATTATTTTATTATACTTATATATATATATATATATATATATATATATATATATATATATATATATATATATATATATATATATATATATATATATATATATATATATTGATATTTTAAAACTAATTGTATTTTTTAAACCTACAAAAAACACTTGATTATGAATTTGAACATGCAACAATTATCTATACAAATTTACATTCACGACGCGCACTTCTATTCTCGAGGACAGTCGACGATAGAAAGAACGAGCACAGTTTAAGCCGAGAACAAATAAAATGTCGAGAGACCGGACACATAATTGTCCTATCAAGTTGTAAGTTGTGCGAGCTGACCAACTCTTAAGCCGGGTTCAGACGGTGCGAGCAAGCATACGAGTCGGTCTAGTCAGTTACTGCAGTGCAGCTACTCACACCGTGTGAACACATCATGCCAGTTATTGTCATGTGTGATCCGGCGTGCGAGCTACTTCAAAGTTTTTTGAATTTACTCGCACTCGCATGCTTCAAAACGTCAAAAACAGAATTTAGCGTTCGAATCAGGGATGCCAAATGTAAAGAAATGTCTCTATTTTTAAGATATTTGAAAATATGCGAAGATATTTATAGACTTGAAAATTATTGGAAAAACAAATAAAACCCTCATAGTTTCTTAACGAAATCATTGTTATTCTGTTTTGCACGCTGGCGGGGCACGCTTTCTTTTTGAGATAGTTTTCTGGAGAATGTCTAATATAGAATCATTATCAGGCACAATTTTCATTCAAAATTCACTCACAACTTGCGAAAAAAAGTAAGGTTCTAAGAAACAGAATACATATTCGATTTAAAAAAGTACATTTTCATTCATTATTTTAATTTTTGACGCGTGTGAATAAAATTTTAAAAAGTCTTCTAGACTATCATTTAAAGCATCACATACTTCCGGAATTATCTTAGCTATGGATGCTTTCGAGATTCTAAAAAATATCGACAACAATCTGAACAATATTCCAGAAGAAAGGCATATCAATGTCATTTATATTATCACTCTTGCAGGTACAGCATCCTTCATGAGTGTATCTTGGCGTTGTATTTGTGGAGCAATTAAATTCAACAGTTTTTCCACTTGTTCAGGTGTTATTCTCAACACTGCTCTGTAATCTCTATAAAATTGTGTAATGATACATTCAACTGAAAACCTAAGATGAAAACTACCAATAAAGAAGTCGATTTCGGACCAATCATTTGACAAATTCGGACCTGATTGCTGTTTCTGACTATTTGATGGACATTTGAAAAATCGCCTGGCATCCCAGGTAAACCCGTGCCGTAGTATCTAGTTTCTCGCCAGCAGCTCACACTATGTGAACGGACAAGGCGAGTCAACCAATTGTCAAGCGAGTCCACCGGGTCAGTAGCTGCTCATTGTCAAGTCAGCTACTAGCAACGTATAAATGGGCCTTTAAGCCGGGTTCAGACGGTGCGAGTAAGCATACGAGTCGATCTAGTCAGTTACTGCAGTGCAGCTACTCACACCGTGTGAACACATCATGCCAGTTAGTGTCATGTGTGATTCGGCGTGCGAGCTACTTCAAAGTTTTTTGAATTTACTCGCACTCGCATCCCTCAAAACGTCAAAAAACAGAATTTAGCGTTCGAATCAGGGATGCCAAATGTAAACAAATGTCTCTATTTTTAAGATATTTGAAAATATGCGAAGATATTTATAGACTTGAAAAATATTGGAAAAACAAATAAAACCCTAATAGTTTCTAAACGGAATCGTTGTTATTTTGTTTGGCACACTGGCGGGGCACGTTTTCTTATTGAGACAGTTTTATTGGGAATCTAAATATAAAATCATCATCGGGCACAATTTTCATTCAAAATTCACTCACAACTTGCAAAAAAAAGTATTGTTCTAAGAAACAGAATACATATTCGATTTGAAAAAAAGTATATTTTCATTCATTATTTTAGTTTTTGAGACGTATTTATTCCTCCGGCGAATCTACTATCATTTTCATTTCACAAATTGGTACACGAAGCTGCTGTCAACGCGAAGTAAATCAAATTTTGAAAAATCTTTTAGACTGCCATTTGTAGCACCACATACTTTCGGAATTAATTAAGCTATGGATGCTTTCGAGGTTCTAAAAAATAGCGACAATAATCTGATATATATTCCATATTCCAGAAGAAAGGCACATCATTTCTAGTTTCACTCATGAGTGTATATTGGCGTTGTATTTGTGGAGCAATTAAATCCAACAGTTTTTTCACTTTTTCAGGTGTTATTTCCAACACTGCTCTGTACTCTCGGGGATCATCATCGTGGAGTTACTCCAGTATTGTATTTGTTACTCCTTTTCTTTGCATCCAATTCCTGGCCCGAATCCTTTTTTCTTTCTGCTTTTTTCGGATAGTACCCTCAGTTCAAAGAAATTCAGCACAAAGTATTTGTAAACACGGCCAGCGTGTGTCTCGCGATAAAATTTAAAATTGTGTAATGATAAATTCAACTGAAAACCTAAGCCGAAAACAGCCAATAAATAAGTTGATTTCGGATCAATCATCTGTCAAATTCGGACCTGATTGCTGTTTCTGACTATTTGATGGACATTTGAAAAATCGTCTGGCATCTCTGGTAAACCCGTACTTAGTATCTAGTTTCTTGTCAGCAGCTCACATTGTGTGAACGGACAAGGCGAGTCAACCATTTGTCAAGCGAGTTCACCGGGTCAGTAGCTGCTCGTTGTGAAGTCAGCTACTAGCAACGTATAAATGGGCCTTTAAGCCGGGTTCAGACGGTGCGAGTAAGCATACGAGTCGATCTAGTTAGTTACTGCAGTGCAGCTACTCACACCGTGTGAACACATCATTCCAGTTAGTGTCATGTGTGATTCGGCGTGCGAGCTACTTCAAAGTTTTTTGAATTTACTCGCACTCGCATCCCTCAAAACGTCAAAAACAGAATTTAGCGCTCGAATCAGGGATGCCAAATCTTTACATTGTCTTGACATGTCTCTATTTTTAAGATATTTGAAAATGTGCGAAGATATTTATAGATTTGAAAATTATTGGAAAACTAATACGTTTTCTTTTTGAGATAACTTTATTGGGAATCTGAATATAAAATCATTATCGGGCACAATTTTCATTCAGAATTCACTCACAACTTGCAAAAAAAAGTATTGTTCTAAGAAACAGAATACATAATCGATATAAAAAAGTAGATTTTCCTTCATTATTTTAGTTTTCGAGGCGTATTTGTTCCTTCTGCAAATCTACTATCATTTTCATTTTCCTCATCTGACAAATTCGGACCTGATTGCTGTTTCTGACTATTTGATGAACATTTGAAAAATCGTCTGGCATCTCTGGTAAACCCGTGCCGTAAGCCGGGTTCAGACGGTGCGAGTAAGCATACGAGTCGATCTAGTCAGTTACTGCAGTGCAGCTACTCACACCGTGTGAACACATCATGCCAGTTAGTGTCATGTGTGATTCGGCGTGCGAGCTACTTCAAAGTTTTTTGAATTTACTCGCACTCGCATCCCTCAAAACGTCAAAAAACAGAATTTAGCGTTCGAATCAGGGATGCCAAATGTAAACAAATGTCTCTATTTTTAAGATATTTGAAAATATGCGAAGATATTTATAGACTTGAAAAATATTGGAAAAACAAATAAAACCCTAATAGTTTCTAAACGGAATCGTTGTTATTTTGTTTGGCACACTGGCGGGGCACGTTTTCTTATTGAGACAGTTTTATTGGGAATCTAAATATAAAATCATCATCGGGCACAATTTTCATTCAAAATTCACTCACAACTTGCAAAAAAAAGTATTGTTCTAAGAAACAGAATACATATTCGATTTGAAAAAAGTATATTTTCATTCATTATTTTAGTTTTTGAGACGTATTTATTCCTCCGGCGAATCTACTATCATTTTCATTTCACAAATTGGTACACGAAGCTGCTGTCAACGCGAAGTAAATCAAATTTTGAAAAATCTTTTAGACTGCCATTTGTAGCACCACATACTTTCGGAATTAATTAAGCTATGGATGCTTTCGAGGTTCTAAAAAATAGCGACAATAATCTGATATATATTCCATATTCCAGAAGAAAGGCACATCATTTCTAGTTTCACTCATGAGTGTATATTGGCGTTGTATTTGTGGAGCAATTAAATCCAACAGTTTTTTCACTTTTTCAGGTGTTATTTCCAACACTGCTCTGTACTCTCGGGGATCATCATCGTGGAGTTACTCCAGTATTGTATTTGTTACTCCTTTTCTTTGCATCCAATTCCTGGCCCGAATCCTTTTTTCTTTCTGCTTTTTTCGGATAGTACCCTCAGTTCAAAGAAATTCAGCACAAAGTATTTGTAAACACGGCCAGCGTGTGTCTCGCGATAAAATTTAAAATTGTGTAATGATAAATTCAACTGAAAACCTAAGCCGAAAACAGCCAATAAATAAGTTGATTTCGGATCAATCATCTGTCAAATTCGGACCTGATTGCTGTTTCTGACTATTTGATGGACATTTGAAAAATCGTCTGGCATCTCTGGTAAACCCGTACTTAAGGCCCATTTATACGTTGCTAGTAGCTGGCTTCACAATGAGCAGCTACTGACCCGGTGAACTCGCTTGACAAATGGTTGACTCGCCTTGTCCGTTCACACAATGTGAGCTGCTGGCAAGAAACTAGATACTACGGCACAGGTTTTCCAGAGATGCCAGGCGGTTTTTCAAATGTCCATCAAATCGTCAGAAACAGCAATCAGATCCGAATTTGTCAGATGATTGATCCGAAATCGACTTCTTTATTGGCAGTTTTCGTCTTAGATTTTCAGTTGAATTTATCATTACACAATTTTATCGCTAAACACACACTGGCCGTGTTTAAAAATACTTTGTGCTGAATTTCTTTGAACTGAAGGTACTATCCGGAAAAAGCAGAAAGAAAAAAGGATTCGGTCCAGGAATTGGATGCAAAAAAAAGGAGCAACAAATACAATATTGAAGTAACTCTACGATGATGATCCCCGAGAGTACAGAGCAGTGTTGAGAATAACACCTGAAAAAGTGAAAAAACTGTTGGATTTAATTGCTCCACAAATACAACGCAAGATACACTCATGAGGGATGCTATACCTACATAAGTGAAACTAGAAATGTTGTACCTTTCTTCTGGAATATCGTTCAGATTATTGTCGATATTTTTTTAGAATCTCGAAAGCATCCATAGCTAAAATAATTCCGAAAGTATGTAGTGCTACAAATGGCAGTCTAAAAGATTTTTCAAATTTTGAATTATTTCGCCTTGACAGCAGCTTCGTGTACCAATTTGTGAAATGAAAATGATAGTAGATTTGCAGGAGGAATGAATACGCCTCAAAAACTAAAATAATGAATGAAAATCTACTTTTTTAAATGGAATATGTATTCTGTTTTTTAGAACAATACTTTTTTTGGAAGTTGTGAGTGAATTTCGAATGAAAATTGTGCCCGATAATGATTTTATATTTAGAATCCCAAGAAAACTATCTCAAAAAGAAAACGTGCCCCACCAGCGTGCAAAACAAAATAAAATGAGTAAAAAAACTTTTTAAGTTAAACGGTTTATTTGTGATTAAACATAATAATGTACTAAAAGCTAGAGAAAATAATTAGGCAAGTTGCAGTTAGTAGTTATCACACCTCTCCTTCATTAGTCTAGGGCATTGATAAGACTAAAATAAAATAGTGGGACATATGATGAAATCACTAATTGTGGATAATGAAAATGAATGGATTTTATAATTTAAAAAGTTTTTGTTTACTCATTTTATTTTCTAGTTTTTAGTACATTATCTGTTTCATTAGAATATTTCTCTACAATAAAGGCATTGTACTGTATTCTATCAGTCAAAAAATTTCATTTGATACCGATATTGAGTAGATTGCAGAAAATACATAGTGTGTTCTCCAAGTCAAGTTCGTTGGTTTGATACACATATCTCAATCAACCTTTTTTTTTGAGATGATATGGAATCAGCGATTTTGAGCGGAGGCCAAATTGGATTTTTCAAGATAAGCAGTTTTAAAATGACAGCAGTTCCTATCCGGTCAGTTCCTATTGGTCAAATTTCTATTACTGTGGGACAATCCTACAGACATACATACATACATACGAACAGTTCAAGCTAAATAAAACCGTTTAATAAAGTATATTGCTATTTTGTGATTGCGGCCATCTTGGATTTTAATTTTTCATGATCTACTGTGATCTACTATTCAAGCCCTTTCATTTGATACCCATATTAATGGTGTTTTGACATAATATGTAGTCCGCCATTTGGTAGAATTTTGATGGATTTGCATTTTTCACAAATAACCGTGTTCTGCTAGTCAATCCCTTTCATTTGATACCCATTGTTACGGGGGTTTCGGAGGTTCTATTCAGCACGCGTTTTTATCAATGTATAGCGAGCTCAAAGCTGTATTTATTAAGAGAAACAATAATTAAACAAGAACTTTACATTATTAGGTTTTACCTACATTTGATCTCCTCGTTTTAAATTCAAAGCACGACAGGATGATTCAATTATTTAACAATTTGGGAATTCAACTTTATTTTGGGTTCTATCTCTACTCCTTTTTTGTGATTAGCAAAGAATGTGTGGTACGAGAGAAGTTTTCAGAATGACAGTGATGACAGCTAGCTGTCAATGATTGTCTGGGTGCGTCATGGAGTGGCACCGTCCGGATGCGCAGGTTCAGATCAAGTCATCAGTGGCGTAGTTTGCTTCCCCCCAACACCCATATTAATGAAGTTTTGGGAAACTATGTAGTCCGCCATTTAGTAGTGGCAGCCATCTTGGATTTGCATTTTTCTTAAATAACTGTATTCTGCTAGTCAAGCCCTTTCATTTGATACCCATATTGATGGGGTTTTGGAAAACCCACATTGATGAGGTTTTGAGGAAGAAAGGGATCCGCCATTTTGTAGCGGCCTCTATCTTGGATTTACAAGATAATGAAATACGCAGTTTTGTAATGACTACAGAGATAAAGGTGTGTTCCAAATTTCAGATCAATCGGTCAACAAGAAGGGGGTCAAATTTCTACTAATGTGGGACATGTTACAAACATACAAACAGATTACAGGGCAAGCTAAATAAATAACAACGATTCCGCTTAGAAACTATGAGGGTTTTATTTGTTTTTTCAATAATTTTCAAGTCTATAATAATCTTCGCATATTTTCAAATATCTTAAAAATAGAGACATGTAAAGACAATGTAAAGATTTGGCATCCCTGATTCGAGCGCTAAATTCTGTTTTTGACGTTTTGAGGGATGCGAGTGCGAGTAAATTCAAAAAAATTTGAAGTAGCTCGCACGCCGAATCACACATGACACTAACTGGCATGATGTGTTCACACGGTGTGAGTAGCTGTACTGCAGTAACTGACTAGACCGACTCGTATGCTTACTCGCACCGTCTGAACCCGGCTTTAGTATCTAGTTTCTTGTCAGCAGCTCACATTGTGTGAACGGACAAGGCGAGTCAACCATTTGTCAAGCGAGTTCACCGGGTCAGTAGCTGCTCGTTGTGAAGTCAGCTACTAGCAACGTATAAATGGGCCTGTAGTATCTAGTTTCTTGCCAGCAGCTCACATTGTGTGAACGGACAAGGCGAGTCAACCATTTGTCAAGCGAGTTCACCGGGTCAGTAGCTGCTCATTGTGAAGTCAGCTACTAGCAACGTATAAATGGACCTTTAAGCCGGGTTCAGACGGTGCGAGTAAGCATACGAGTCGGTCTAGTCAGTTACTGCAGTGCAGCTACTCACACCGTGTGAACACATCATGCCAGTTATTGTCATGTGTGATCCGGCGTGCGAGCTACTTCAAAGTTTTTTGAATTTACTCGCACTTGCATGCTTCACAACGTCAAAAACAGAATTTAGCGTTCGAATCAGTGATGCCAAATGTAATGAAATGTCTCTATTTTTAAGATATTTGAAAATATGTGAAGATATTTATAGACTTGAAAATTATTGGAAAAACAAATAAAACCCTCATAGTTTCTAAACGAAATAATTGTTATTTCGTTTTGCACGCTGGCGGGGCACGCTTTCTTTTTGAGATAGTTTTCTTGAGAATCTCTAATATAGAATCATTATCAGATCACAACTTACAAAAAAAAGTATTGTTCTAAGAAACAGAATACATATTCGATTTAAAAAAGTACATTTTCATTCATTATTAAAATTTTTGAAGCGTATCTATTGCACCTGCAAATCGACTATCATTTTCATTTCACAAAATAAATAAAATTAAAAAAAAAATCTTTTAGACTACCATTTATAACATCACATCCTTTCGGAATTATCTGAGCTATGGATGTTTTCGAGATTCTAAAAAATATCGACAACAATCCCAACGATATTCCAAAACAAAGGCACATCAATGTCATTTCTAATTTAACTCTTGCAGGTACAGCATCCCTCATGACTGTATCTTGGCGTTGTATTCGTGGAGCAATTAAATCCAACAGTTTTTTCACTTGTTCAGGTGTTATTACCAACACTGCTCTGTAATCTCGGGGATCCTCATCGTAGAGTTCCTTCAATATTGTATTTGTTGCTCCTTTTCTTTGCATCTAATTCCTGGCCCGAATCCTTTTCTCTTTCTGCTTTTTCGGATAGTACCTTCAGTTCAAAGAAATTCAGCACAAAGTATGTATTTTTAAACACGATCAGCGTTTGTTTTGCTATAAAATTGTGTGATGATACATTCAACTGAAAACCTAAGATGAAAACTGCCAATAAAGAAGTCGATTTTGGACCAATCATTTGACAAATTCGGACCTGATTGCTGTTTCTGACTATTTGATGGACATTTGAAAAGTCGCCTGGCATCCCTGGTAAACCCGTGCCGTAGTATCTAGTTTCTCGCCAGCAGCTCACACTGTGTGAACGGACAAGGCGAGTCAACCAATTGTCAAGCGAGTCCACCGGGTCAGTAGCTGCTCATTGTCAAGTCAGCTACTAGCAACGTATAAATGGGCCTTTAGACACACACCTACAACGTTCACACCACTTCTTCCATGTCCTACGGTTCCCTCTCCATCGTATGCTTATCATATGTCAAGTGACAGATGCAAAGCAGACAGTGGAGATTTTGGCGCATCGATTTGTGGCGAAGCGGCAAAGGTCTTAAGTGACCGAAGGTTACAACAGTTAGGCAAGCTATTTTCGCGATGTTCATTGAGCGACTCTCCCACTAGATTTGAATCGAAAAAATAACAGGAAAGGATTATCGGACCTAGATTCAAGACACAGAGGCTCGAGCTCACGTTCAAATGCTTCCTGGTATTTACCATGAATCAGCCCATTGATAGATTTTCTTCGTTTCCGATCAATTTTCTTATAACCATATTTCATTTCTCCGCAGAGCATTCAGGTACCCGGAAATAATATTGGTTGGTTGATCTTTCTGGCTGAATATGTTCTTAATTCCAACACAATCATCTGCTTTTTTAGCGAAACTAACCACCCAGCAAACATTAAATCGTATAATTTTGTACATGCCAAGTCTTACAAGAAATCCGAATAAATCATAATCGCATATAATATCAACCAAAGTATGTATCGTGTATATTTGAAATCTTATAAAATGTAAAAACTCGATTTTATATACCATTATCAAATTAAGTCGCAATTCGGTAGAATAA
Organism: Toxorhynchites rutilus septentrionalis; assembly: GCF_029784135.1. Taxonomy (NCBI): domain Eukaryota; kingdom Metazoa; phylum Arthropoda; class Insecta; order Diptera; family Culicidae; genus Toxorhynchites; species Toxorhynchites rutilus. The sequence continues at coordinate 106,360,552 of NC_073744.1, forward strand.
ACATCAATTTTATGATGTACATTGTCGTAAAATATATTTAATCCGCATCATATGCATATATTATGCTGATGCAGTTTGTGTGTCTTATAAGCGTATAATTTAAATCGGTTCAGTACTGTAGTAAATCGTGTTGCATGCTGAAGAAAATCATGAAACAGTAAATTATATTAGATCTTAACAAAGAACATATTACATCATATTGAAATGTCAATGAAATGCTGATGCACTCGAAAGTTTTAACTGCTGTTGAATTAAATTTCAGATAGCCGCGCGAGATAGCTGCTGGATGATAATCCAGACGACCGGAGCTCGAACCCACATCGGAGCAGTTTTCACCAAACGTCAATCTGTGCCATTTTAAACATCCGTATTCCACTCCCAACACAAGTCAATCAAACAATTATTATTTCTACAAACATAAATACTCATATATAACAATGGCGATTCGTGAGGCTATAATAAACATTTCTCGAATATATTTTGCGCCATTTGTTTTTTTTTCTATGTCTGTAATAAATCGTATATGAGTATGGCAAAAATCATAATTGGTGCTTTGACAATTCATGAATATATTCATATTAGATCGCAATTCAATTTCAACATAATCGCTATTATAGCCGGTCAAAGTTGCATATTCATCCAAACAAATTCGGTAAGCATTTGCCATGTATGTATATGGCCTCCACTTTTGCATGCATATGCCAGTTAGGCGCATTATATGCCAACCAAGTTTTAGGGCATATGATGTTATATTAGGCTGTCAAAAAAGTCCTGCGGTATTTCCGCGAGGTGTCGTTGTAAGCGCGTAGTTCTAGTTGTATTCATTGTATCGAGTCATACTATACCTTGTTGGAAAGTTATTTTTGCGCGCTATAATATAGTCCTTGACAGTGTTTTGTTTGGTTAAGTCGTTCGTGAGTTATAGTGTCGCAAATATGGAGCAAAATAAAGAGAAAATCCGACATATTTTACAGTACTACTATGACAAAGGCAAAAATGCATCTCAAGCTGCCAATAAAATTTGTGCAGTTTATTGACCCGATACAGTTTCCATTTCCACCGAACAACGATGGTTTCAACGTTTTCGTTCTGGTGTAGAGGTCGTCGAAGATGCGCCACGCTCCGGAAGGCCTGTCGTCGAAAATTGCGACAAAATCGCTGAATTAGCCGAGAAAGACCGGCATAGTAGCAGCCGTAGCATCGGCCAAGAGCTGGGGATAAGTCATTAAACCGTTATTAACCATTTGAAGAAGCTTGGATTCACAAAGAAGCTCGATGTATGGGTGCCACACACGTTGACGCAAAAAAACATCTTTGACCGTATCGACGTATGTGAATCGTTGCTGAATCGCAACAAAATCGACCCGTTTCTGAAGCGGATGGTGACTGGCGATGAAAAGTGGATCACCTACGACAACGTGAAGCGCAAACGGTCGTGGTCGAAGCCCGCTGAAGCGGCTCAGACGGTGGCCAAGCCCTCATTAACGGCCAGGAAGGTTCTGCTGTGTGTTTGGTGGGATTGTCAAGGAATAATCTATTATGAGCTGCTTCCCTATGGCCAAACGCTCAATTCGGACCTGTACTGCCAACAACTGGACCGCTTGAAGGTAGCACTCATGAAGAAGAGGCCATCTTTGATAAACAGAGGCCGCATTGTCTTCCATCAGGTCAACGCCAGGCCACACACTTCTTTGGTGACGCACCAGAAGCTCCGGGAGCTCGGATGGGAGGTTCTTTTGCATCCGCCGTATAGTCCGGACCTTGCACCAAATGACTACCACCTGTTTTTGTCCATGGCGAACGAGCTAGGTAGTCAGAAGTTAGCCACAAAAGAGGCCTGTGAAAATTGGCTATCCGAGTTTTTTGCCAATAAGGAAGCGAGCTTCTATAACAGGGGTATTATGAAGTTGGCATCTCGTTGGGAACAAGTCATCGAACAAAACGGCGCATATTTGACTTAAAACAGATGATTGTAACTAATTTTATGAACAAATGAATTTGAATTTTCAAAAAAAAAATACCGCAGGACTTTTTTGACAGCCTAATATATACGCTTGTTATGAGATTTAATGTTTGCTGAGCACCGATTAAGGATATCTGCACACGAATATTCATTATAGTTTACTTCTTCACAAGACCAGCGTTTCAGGGCAAAAAGCACAAAGCCTAAGTGGGAGCACATTTCACCTAATCCGGCAATTTGCAATGTGCAATTTGCATTGTTTCTGTGAAACTTTTTGAATAATCAATCTGCTTCCATTGATATGGATCATAGCCATAACAGAAATTCTATTTTCTCCGTGTATATGGCTTTGACGCTAAAAGTAAATATTTGTATGTAAAGAGACATATATTCGCATGTTATTAATATAGTGTAGCGCGTAATTTCTATAACTATTTCGCTAAAATAATTATTTAAACAAAGCTCAAAGTTTTTCAATCATGGCAGCTTGAAATCTTCTCGTTACAGTTTTATGGGCCTGTCACAAGGCTCCTGCCTAAGCCCCCTCTTGTACAGTTTTTACGTCAATGATATAGATGATTGTCTAACTAGAGATTGCACTTTGAGACAACTTGCAGACGATGGAGTTATTTTCATCACGGGTACTAATCCCGCCGTTCTGCAAAAATCCTTGCAAGATACCCTGAACAACCTGTTCACGTGGGCTCTCAAGCTGGGTATCGAATTCTCTACGGAGAAAACCGAAATGGTCGTTTTTTCTAGGAAGCACGAACCCTCCCAATTCCAGCTTCACCTATCCGGCAAAGCGATCAGGCACTCGATGTTTTTCAAATACCTTGGAGTATATTTTGACTCTAAATGTACCTGGGGAATACACATTGCGTATTTGAAACAGAAATGCCAGCAAAGAATCAATTTTCTCCAAACAATAACCGGAACATGGTGGGGCGCCCATCCAGGAGACCTCATTCAGTTGTACAAAACAACGAAATTATCAGTGTTAGAATATGGCAGTTTTTGCTTCCGATCAGCTGCCAGGATTCATATTCTCAAGCTGGAGAGGATACAATATCGTTGCTTGCGTATAGCCATGGGGTGTTTGCATTCGACACATACGATGAGTCTCGAAGTTTTGGCAGGAGTACCCCCGCTTACTCTTCGGTTCACAGAATTATCCTACAGATTTCTCATCCGTTGCAAGATCATGAATCCATTGGTGATTGATAACTTCGAAAATCTACTCCAACTGACTCCTCAGTCAAGTTTTATGTCTTTATACCATGAGTACCTTACCCATGAAGTGCACCCTTCACCGGGCATCTCCAACCAAGTTTGCTTCCCATACTTTTGCAATTCCTCTGTCAATTTTGATCTGTCCATGCGACAAAAGATCCATGGAATCCCAGATCATCTACGCTCCGATTATATTCCGGAGATATTTTCGGCAGAATATGGGAAAGTTAGATCTGATAAAATGTTCTTTACTGACGGTTCATGCATAAACGGGTCCACTGGCTTCGGCATCTTCAATGAAAATTCCAGTGCCTCTTTCAAACTCAAAGATCCTTGTTCCGTGTATGTCGCTGAGCTGGGTGCGATATACTACGCTTTAGGGATCATTGAAACATTGCCCATCGACCATTATTTTATTTTTTCAGACAGTCTCAGCTCAATAGAGGCAATCCGCTCAATGAAAGTTGATAAACGCTCATCTTATTTCCTAACAAGAATAAGACATCTATTGAGTGTTTTGGTCGAAAAATTATTCAAGATTACCTTAGCATGGGTTCCCTCTCATTGCTCGATTCCGGGGAATGAGAAAGCGGACTCGCTAGCTAAGGTGGGCGCTTCAGAAGGCACACTTTTTGAAAGGCAAATTGCTTATAACGAATTTTTTCACATTCCTCGTCAGGACACACTCGTTAGTTGGCAGCGCATGTGGAGTGAAGATGAGTTCGGTCGTTGGTTACACACGATTATCCCTAAGGTTTCGACGAAAGCTTGGTTTAAGGGATTGAATGTCGGTCGTGATTTCATTCGCGTGATATCTCGGCTTATGTCCAATCACTACAACCTAAACGCGCATCTTTGTGATTGTGGCGATGGCTACCACGACATCGAGCATATTGTCTGGTCGTGTATCCGGTTCCATGCTGCTCGCTCTCAGCTCTCTAGAGCACTGAGAGCAAAAGGCAGACAATCGGATATCCCCGTCCGGGATATCTTAGGTAGCCGAGATCCTGATCTTCTGCTTCATCTATACCTGTTCCTCAGAAACGCCGATGTCAACGTTTAATGATGTTTCCTTCGTTGTGTCCCTGTTTCGCATCCCTCCTATCCGATCTATAAACTTTTACTTAGTCGCGGCAATACATACACACACTCTTTACAGATACACGGGCCAAAGGTTGTGCAGTCCACTGATGATTCAACAAAAGCCAAAGGTTGTACCGCTCATGACAACTCTACACGAGCTGATGATTGCGCCGGCTAGTGACCATTCTATCCTGGATTCCTCGAGAAGACGCACCACGCTAGATATGGGGTACAGACTAGGGGGGCCTTGCTGATTAATGGTCAGCTGCATCCCAATAGGAAGTATCCCGTGTCGGGCACAGGTACAGATCATTGAAGACAACAACATCACAATTACGAAAACACTTGTAATACTAACCTCGAGCCAACCGCGAGTAATCGGTTACATATTACTAACATAGTTATAAGGCAAACATTGTCGAAATATTGAACTCCCGGCCCCGTCAGGTTGACGCCATATGAGCCTTAATAAAAATATATATTTTGGATAAAAAAAAAAAGCTCAATCTTGTCGATCCATATAAAACCTATGCATCGATCTCTTTTGCCTGCCTAACAGATCACTAATACATATGCACGCTGCAAGCGCCCTGTATAAGCAAATCAGACTATATAACGCACACCATTAAACCGCCGCATTCGTGAAACTGAAAACCGCTACCTCATCACAACCAACGCAAAACGGAGAGAATCAAAACAAAATTTTTACTTTTGCTTCGAATAGCAACTTTGCGATGAAGTAACTACCAACCAAGATGGTGGAGTTAACAGGTGGCTCGTAATTTACACTATTTAGAAAAGACGTTTGAGGAATGGCAAGACGAAAAGTTTGGATTTGTTTATGTTATTACTTACGTTGGTATGGTTACATTTGATTTCGTCGAAGGTATTTGAAGCAGTATAATAAATAAACAGTTGTCGTTTAAAATATTAATCTTAATGCATATGCTTCCGCCAGCAGGCTCGGCTAATGTGATATGATTTATTCAGCGAATGCCTTGATCGTGGTACCGCCACTGGCGCATAATTTGCAGCTTTGTTTTTTTTGTGCTGGTTCACAACGGCAATCAACCGTGCCGGCGAAACAGTAGTCAATGCTTAGTGTTGCTTGGATACGATCTATGAAAATAAATTCAAACATACGGGATACGTCCGAACGGCAATTCTGACATTACGTTTTACCTTCCACTTCACTTTCCTTGGTAACTACTGGGTTGCCATAATGATGAACCGGCTGCTACTTTGTTATTTTACTCACCTGAATAGCAACTCCCGGTGTGATTGCCAAGTTATGGTCCCTAATTGTGTTTAGCAACCGAATTTAGCAACTGGTGGAGATGCTCTTAGCTAGGATGTCGAATTAGATGTAACTTACTGTATGTCATTTTCCCACCTTTGTGCTAACATACAACATGCGATTATTATGGAAATCTTGCAGAATCTACTTTTTATGTAAACCGCAATATAATAAATGTCACCAAAAACTGAAATATTGGTAAACATACATTCTTTTTGAATACATTTTCTTTCTGAGACACAAATAAGGTTGAATAGGTTGCTGCAGAAAGCCATGCGCATTGATATTCCGTATAACATTGAATTTTATTCAAAATGTCAGAATTAAAGGTAGTATACGATGCTTTTAAATGTTCATGTATTTATATATATTTTATTCTAAGAAAAAGGAATTCAACCGGCTGAAGAATGATCTGGATGCATGGAGAGAAATCATTTTGTTCCTGCACGATCTGCTGGACTGGAAATATCCGTATAGCTGTGGATGGATTGTCAGCGGTATAACAGCATTATATTTAGTTTTGTGGAAACTTGATTTGTCGATCGTAACACAATTATCGTTATTATGCCTTTTCGGGTTATTGGGAGCATTTTTCTATCCAGTTATTGCAAAACTATTTTTCAAACCGGAAAAATGGACAGGAGTCCAGGAGAAGCATTTCGAGATTGTTATCAACAAATTGTTAAACGTCAAATTCTCAGTCGTCGACTTTTGGAATACATTTTTCTGGAATATAGCAGATAAATCAATCATAGTAGGTAGTTATATTTTGAAATGGAAAATTTACAATAATTGACCAATCTTTCAGCACGTTTTTAAAACGAGTGGCGTTCTTTTGGGCTTAGCATGGATCGGAGCGAGCGTCAACAATCTACTTCTTATTTATTTGACTACATTGACAATGTGTCTTTGGCCAGGAATTTCGCAGTTGGACGAATTTCATGTAAAATTGAACATGCTAAAAAAGAAGTTAAACTTATCTAGTCTATCACCATTCAAAAATCAATAACTTTATTATTGTTTGGTTGAACACAAGTTTGCTTTTGAACACTAATACTCAAACTATAACATTCAATCTGCGTGAATTTTGTTATTCCGAGTATATCATACGCGTGTTATTCAGCATTACCTATAAAATATGTACAACGGATCTCATTGAAGATTAAAGCATTAGATGTAAAAGATGTTGCTTTTTTTTATTCGAATTCCTTTAATGGGAAGCTACCAACATCTATTTATATTTCTTTAATGCGCATTTAACACAACAATTTTTCTATTTTCTATACCACATCTGAAGAGTTTTCATTCGCTTAACCTTTTTCTGCAGCTGTAGAATTCCATACAGCAATGCTTCAGCCGTTGGAGGACATCCTGGGACATATATATCTACAGGAATTATGCGGTCACATCCTCTAACGACAGAATACGAGTAATGATAGTATCCGCCTCCATTCGCACAGCTGCCCATTGAAACAACCCATCTTGGTTCCGGCATTTGATCGTATACCTTCCTCAAAGCGGGTGCCATCTTGTTCGTTAATGTTCCTGCGACTATTATCACGTCAGCCTGGCGAGGCGATGCACGAAATACAACACCGAATCTGTCCATATCATAACGAGGTGCTGCAATGTGCATCATTTCTACAGCACAGCAAGCCAATCCGAAAGTAAGTGGCCATATAGAGCCTTTGCGTCCCCAATTGAGAATGTCATCCAAACGAGCAACTGTCCAATCCGCCCAGTTGGATTGCTTTCGGCCAAACGGAGAATATGGCACTTTCTCTGGCTTATCTTTCTCGACCACAGGAAGAGTGTTTTTTTCACGAGTGTGATTCGAATAGATTCCTAAAGTGATACAGCGGGGAGCCAAAGATTTCCATCCTTTAGAAAGTGTGGGAACAAGTGCAGATCGAATCATTGCTGCAACGCTGATCGATATAATAGTATTAGAATTTGCATTTTTTTTTCAATCATAAAGATTCTTACGTATATTTTGCAAAATGATTTATTCCTCTATGCTGTTGTCGGTTTATATAAGACGAAAACGTCAAAAATTTAATACGTCAAAAGCGTCAAAACACTAAATATGTACAATTGGCGATCTAACGTAGAAATCTACACCTAGGCGGCGCTGCGGTGAAAATGATGATGGTTTTAAATTTTGCCATGTGAGCTTATGGGAGGTTTGTAGTTCTTTCCATAAATTACAATGTTATAATCATAAAAGATTATTTGATTGCGATGAGTTTGTAAGAAATTTAATTCTGCGCAATTTTATATATAACATGTTATTTATTTACCTCTTTCAGTAGTGAAAACTGTAAAAATGTTGACAATGGTTGAATTAAAGAAGGAAATTCGAGAGCACAATCAAACACAAGTAGAAAAATGTACGATTTCTGCATGTGAGAACTACCTTGGAAAGCCCGGAAGTAAAATATTGGCGATCTAACGCAAAACGTAAACGATCGGCGAGACATCTGGATTTTGTTTTTGAACTAAGAAAATGATGCTAATGTAACCTAAAACTTAAAAACAAATCACTTGTATTTTACTTCCGGGCTTTCCAAGGTATTTCTCACATGCAGGAATCTTGCATTTTTCTACTTGTGTTTAATTGTGCTCTCGAATTTCCTTCTTTAATTCAACCATATAAAATTGCGCAGAATTAAATTTCTTACAAAATCATCGCAATCAAATAATGTTTTATGATTATAACATTGTAATTTGTGGAAAGAACTACAAACCATCCATAAGCTCACATGGCAAAATTAAAAACCATCATCACTTTCACCGCAGCGCCGCCTAGGTGTAGATTTGTACGTTAGATCGCCAATTGGCGCAATCAAATATTCTTTTATGATTATAACATTGTAACACAGCAGTGGAACTCCTGTAACCCGAGACGGTCGGGTATGAATGAATGGGGGAGGTGCTAGTGAACGGCTTAAGCGCCACTCCCGAAGGAGACCGTTCACCACTGTTTCGGTGCCCAGCTGAGACTCTGCCAAAGGGCAGGTTTTTTCTTTGAACCCCCAAACAAGAGAAGTTTCAAGTTCGACCGTCCCAGGCACGTTGGGAAACGAACTGATTGCTGTAATTGTTGCTCGCAACAATCGACCTCAGACTGATAAAGTAGATCTCAATCTGCCTGCTTTATCATCACAGGCAGTAACTCAAACAATCCACGTTTTCCCTTCACGCTTGGTAAACCAGAACCAACCAAAAAAATCAACAAAGAATAACCAACGGGGAAAGCAAGGCTGACTAATTGGGACCTCGTCACAAAACCAGTTTTAGAACTCTATTGTCCCCGAAACCGACAAAAAAAAGCTAAAGGAGACTTCTAACTAAACAAAAAAAAAGAGAAACATAATATGGTCTCTATATGTTCAACATAAATATTCAATATTTGTTTCTTAAAAAACTATTTACATTTTTCTTTATTCTTTCATTTTCCTTTAATCTTTGAATCTCTAACCAAAAGCTCCACTACACTATCGCTTCCTTATTCGGCTCTTCAAAGCTATTTAAACTTCACTACTAAAAATCTTCATTCATCATTACTAAATTTTCCAGGTACTTCCACCACTTAATCCTCAATCGTGCTTTGTCCGGTGCTCCATCTTCATCATCTCACTTTCATTCCTATAGGTTAATATGATGGGTGGGTGGGGTATATATATGCGTGTGTGCTATTCATTCAATATTTGTAATCACAACCAGCGGAAAAATTAGCGTCGCTGGGACCTAGGGATTTTGGGTATCTTACTTCAATCAAATCAACACGTACGTGGAAAATCTCATATTCTCTATATGATCATATATATTTCATAATTGAGATTCGAACCGGCTACCCTCAACCTGGCAGACCGGACGACTAACTCGCTCGGCTACGATCGCTACTCATAGGTTTTCACGACCGTACCGGCACTAATTTCGACATGCGCATGGAATTAGTAAAGTTTCGTTTGTTACTCACGACCTTTTTGAGTTCGCTGTCCAATACAACTTTGGATGTTGCTTATGCCGCTTAGATCAGCGGGGCCTCCTCCCGCTTGTCGATGGTGCCGTTGCAGAGATTAGCGGGGTTTCTTCCCGCTTGACGTGGATGTTGCTGCTGCACGGATCAGCGGAACTCCTCCACTTTCGTCGGTCGTCGTCGCTTTTGCTGCTTCCTGCCAGCGCTTCGCGCTCTTCAGCTCGTGGTTTGCTGGTACCTTCTCGCTGCACCGTGGGGTCTGGAACGGCTCTAGCTGTTGAACGGTGTGTCGGAATCGCAACTGTCAAACGGAAAATATATGTTTCCACCCACGTGGAATGTCAGCACACATGGCACCCATGGATATAACAAGCACAGATTACCTGGGATTTTACCACGCTTCGCACGATAACACTCCTACTCTTTCTACCTTTTGAGCCACTACTTTTAAATCTAGGAAAAAATAAATTGAAATTTCCAGAAAAAAGAACCCTAAAACTGGCTTGCTCGGAATAACCGCGACTCACTAACCTAAGCTAACACACCGAGGCTCTTGGGAAAGTCCGCCAGTCCAGCCTCTTCCACGATCCAGGACAAAGTGACCGATTAGAATTTCTAAATCCTCAGATCAACCAGGCGCGAGATCAATTTTGTCTCAGTTATGTAATTGCCACAAAAGTGCGCAAGTACATAACATTTCTAAAGTCGATTATCGTGGGCAACAATTGCCTCAATCATTAGGGCCATCCACCTTTAATCCCAAGTGCCTGATTTTGCCGGACCTTCCGTCCAACCCATATTTGGGCACAAAGCACCTGCTCTTTTGCAGAGTCTCAAACCAAAAACAGGAACAGCTCTTTCACTCCCCCTTTGGGTGAGGATGCAGCTCAACGTTTCCACAAAAGACATGTTCCAAAACAAAGAAGAAAATACTGAGTGCCGCGTCGCTAGAATGGAATGATTTTTGTCATCCCAGTTCTATCGACGTCTGAGCACTCAGTGGAACCCTACAAATGCTTCTTGTGGAAAGTTGCCCAAAAGAAACAGATCCAAAGCTTTGCAGAATCAAGGGGCCGGCATATCTGAATTTGTGTACCATGCTACATCATTCCCCACTAGATTTTCGAAAATTTGATTGGTTCAAAACAAGTATTTTGAAACCAATCAAATTTTCGAAGGTTTCTGAGTTGTCAAACTTCACAAAACTAATCGCTATTTTCGGGGTCATATGTGTTCATCGTCAAAAAAAAAATCGACTCCACCTCTATTTGCAGAGAGGAACAGTAGTTCTCTCTGTTACTGATCATCAACGTTTTTCAACTCCGGTCTCCAGCAAAAATCAGAAAAGTTCTGTTCAGTTTGACCTCTCAACCTTCGTAAAAAAATACTCATCAGTCTAAGAGAAAAGAAAACAAGAAGAAAAACTAACCCTGAACCACAGACAATCGTTGTGGATTGACAATCGCATTCACACTTTATTTAAAAAAAATACATAACTCAACGTCATACTAAACTGGACACACTATCTTTAACCTCTGATTTATGTTCAGATAACAAAGATAGGGCCTCTAAATTTAACCTCACTATCCACCCATGTGGAAACTAACCGAGGATTCACGATACATTCCACCTCAAACTGTTTCGAGTAATCGGAACTATCACTTATCATCTTAACTAAAAGGGTCTGCTAACGTCTGCAGAAATTACCCCGGATAAATCCAGGAAAATATTTCTGTTTCCGCTAACTCATATTTCGCTGAATAATCCTGTTCGTCATAACATCGAACAACGAAATATCCAACCTTCAACTACATAATTCACAAAAATAGATTGTTCAACATTCGAACACCCCTCGCACTCTACGCAAGTCGGTTAATCTATTTTTGTATCACTCATACACACTCACGCTATTGTCAATCCAACGAATCTACAGTCGATAATCTATGAACAACTCTGACCGTTTTGTTTGTATTGGGTTCAGTTTGTTTTGAAACGCGAGGAAGTTCGGTGTTGTCGAAGGTGTTCAGTGTTACGGTGTCAATTTTATCGGATGAAAGGAAGTATTTCGTTCCAATAACATGTTGTTATTGTAAAAGTTTAATTTGTTTTCAGGTACAACATGCCAGCTTTAACCGGGGGAGCCCTAGGATCAGGATCAGGACCAGGATTTGGAAAAGGAATACGGGAAAAGGTCAACGCCAGCAACATAACAAAATGCCAAGATGGCGATGAGATGTAGGACGAAAAAAGAAATGGAACGGGAATAGGAAAAGGATAAAAAAAAGAAATCTGAACTGCATGACCGACAGCACACGACGGTTCTCTTCGCATAGAGGGATCAACCTTTGCTAAGTATCCAAAATAGTTTACTTACTAATTCTCAAATTAATTTTATTCTTCAGTTTTAGGTTCAAAAACGAAATGGAAAAAAATAGAATTTAAAAAGAAGCAAAAAAGTATATATATGAAAAAAGGTGAATATTAATTCGAACAAAAATTTTTTACTAATTCTAGTTTAAGACTAATATAGTACTTAAGACTAGGGAATTCAGGTCCTTAATAAACTAACTAAAATAACTATATACAAATTTTATCTACATCGGAAAACTGTTGTGTTTCCGTTCAATGACCCTTTTTCGAATTTTTCTCGGGATCGTCCTCTTGAGTGGTCCTTTTTCTGAAGGATTTGACAGCTCTTCTGAAAGTTCTCCCAACCAGCATAGTTCATGCTTTCTTTGACTGAGAGTTTTTCCGATTGCTCGCTGTTTTTCACGACATTCACTACTTCCATTCAGCAAGTCATCGCTGGGCTCGCTTTACGATTCATGGTCACGCCATTACTATTCACAGGTCATAGCCCTGGCTCCTTCTAATTATTCGTGGAAATCGCAACTAAAAAGCTTCAAAGAACAATCTTCAAAACTCGCAACCAAAGTCAGCACTTTCCATAACTGGTTTTGAAAACCCAGGCGGAATGTCGCTGTCTAAAGATATTTCCCCGAAGGTGTTTTTTCTCATCGTAATCTTCTGGTTCCTCACTAGGAGTGACATAGCTTTACCAATGTTATTTGTTTAGATGAGAAGAAACGGGATTCATCTTCTTGAGGTGAGTTGCGAAGAAAACTCCAATTCGCTTGCCGTCGAGGTCTTCCAATTCATAGGAATGAGAACCTAAAACCTTCCTAACAATGCAAGGCTCGTATTTCGGCGCGAGCTTCTTGCTGAACCCTTTCCCTTTATCTGAGAGGTAGAATGTCTTCTTAAGTACCTGCTCCCCCGGAACATATTGCTGACAACTGGTGTTAGCTCGTAGATTGTACGTTCGCTCGTGCCGTTTATATGCACTCTCTAAATTCATTTTGACCTCTTCAAAAAGTTTCTTTCGATCCTCCGCTAGCTTTGTTTCATCTGGGCTTGACCTTTCGCTATTTTGCCGCATTAAAGCATACTCTCTCCCATCGGATACCTGGTTCCGCCCGAACACAATGAAATAGGGACTGTATTTTGTGGACTCATGGACAGCATTTCGAATCGCGTTTGCTATATCTTGCAGGTTGTCTGTCCAGTGTTTGTGCTCCTTTTTGAGCGTTGCACGGATCGCGGTGGTGATCACCCTGTTGACCCTTTCCGTATTGTTCACCTGAGGATGATATGCGGGGGTGAGCCAATGGATTACATTATAGTCGGCTAACAATTTTTTAAAGGCTTTCGACACGAATTGTGTACCATTATCGGTTAACACAATCTCAGGCACCCCGAATAGACGGAAAATCATATTGTGGACAAATTCGACCAGTGTTTCCGCTTTAGCTTCACGGAAAGGTTGGACCAAAACAAATTTACTGAAGACGTCTGTTGCTACTAGCAGACATGTGTGGCGATTCTTTCCTGATGCCGGCAAGGGACCGACATAGTCCAGCGTGACAAATTGCCACGGGTACTCAACCACTTTCTGAACGCCCATGGGTGGCGTCGAATTAGTGTTGCCAGCTTTACTCGTCTGGCAACATAAACATTCTCTACAGTATCGCTTAATGTGTTCTCCCATTTTCGGCCAAAAGTACCGCTCTTTAATCGCTGCTAGAGTTTTCTCATAGCCAAAGTGTGCTTTGTCGTGCTCTCGCTTAATGATTTCGATTATTTCTGACTCGAGTGGGAAACGTTTCCATGCGAACCTCGAATCGGTTTGCTTCTTTGGAGATAAACAATATTTGTATATTTGCGCATCGATAACGCGATATTCTTGTAACTTTGTCGGATTTGATTTTATTTTATCAATCAATTCCTCATATTGGGGATCGAGAGGTACGACTGAGATGACGTCCAGCGAACGTGAGAGGCAATCCGCTGTCACGTTGCTTTTGCCTTTTCGATAAACAAGTTCGATGTCGTAGGATTAGATGCGTAAGGCCCATCGTAACAATTTGGCATTACCCGATTCCGCTCCGATTTTGAACAACCAGAGCAGGCTCCTGGCGTCCGTCACCACCCTGAATCTTGTCCCTTCCACGTAGTGCCGAAAGTTGTCAATAGCCAACAGTACAGCGAGACACTCTTTCTCAACTGCAGCATACTTTCTCTGAGTGCTGCTTAATTTTTTACTAAAATAACTGATTATCCTAGTCCGACCATCCTGCTCTTGGACTAACGCAGCGCCTACTGCGTTATCGGAGGCATCCGATTCAATGCTAAACGGTAAAGCGAAATCTGGGTTTCCCAGGATTGGCGCTGAAGTTAAAGCAGATTTCAACTCATTAAACGCTTGCTCTGCTTCCGGTGTCCATATAATTTTTTTCTTGCTTTTCTTAAGTAGATCTGTTATGGGTGTGGTGATTCGACTATAATTATCGATGAATTTCTGGTAAAACCCTGCTAAACCCATTAGACGACGTATGTCTTTTACTGTCTTGGGTCTTGTATAATTCAAGATTGGCTGAATACGTGATTCATCTATTGCGACTCCCTTCTCAGACAAAAGATATCCTAGATACATTACTTGCTTTTTACAAAATTCAGATTTCTCTAGCGATATTGTGAGTCCTGCCCTTTTCAAACGATCCGCAATTACCCTCAATAAACGGAAATGTTCGGGTAGTGTCTTGGTCGCGACCACAATGTCGTCTAAGTAGACGAAGACATTGGGTTGAAGGTCAAATCCGATGGCTTTATTCATGAGTCTGCACATCGTGAACGGTGCATTTGTGAGCCCGAAAGGACACACCTTGAACCTGAAAAGTCCTTTTGAAGTACGAAACGCAGTATAATTTCTGCTTTCCTCTTTCAATGGAATCTGGAAATAAGCATCTTTTAAGTCTATTATTGAATAATATTTTGCACTCTCTAATCGGTGGAATATTTCTTGCATATTCTGCATCGGATAAGCGTCTTTTACGGTCATTGCGTTGATTCGTCTCGAATCCAAACACACGCGAATTTTCCCATTCGATTTCCGCACTGCCACTAGTGGATTTGTCCACTCACTGTAGCACTCCTCAATCGCGTCGATGCTTTTGAAACGCTCAATTTCGGCATCAATTTCCTTTCGGATATAGGGCGAGCATTTGTATACTGGCTGGTTTCGTGGCTGTGCTCCCTCCTTTAAAATTATCTCGTGTTGAATGAGATTGGTTCGCCCTAGTTTTCCCGGAGCAGTTAGCTCGAACATTTTTATGGTATTTATCAGCTCTCGCCGTTCCTCGCTCGACAATTCGTGTTCGGTCTCTACGTTTTCTGGTACGGGTTCGATCGGGCTTTCATACGTAGGAATGTCTAGGGTATCGTCTGTCTCTTTATTCGTTATTTTTGGAATGTCTGCCACAGGTTCTAAGTGGTAACAAGATTTTGGTTCTCTGACTCCGTTTAGGGTTGTCACATTCTCTGGTCCATGACCTAGATCAATCATCGGTTTGATTCCGAAGCTGTTCCAGAAGTCGGCACCAAGGATTAATTTTTGGGTTATTTGCGGTACAACTATAGTGGGAATTACGCGTGTTATATTCCTAAATGTGTATGGAAGGTTTAACATCCCTAAGCATTTATACTGCGTTCCATCCGCCGTGCTAATTTTTATTGCTGCGGGCTTCACTGCGAGTCCATATTTTTCAACGAGATCTATACTATTAATGACACTGATTCCGGCTCCGGAATCAAGTAGGGCTTCGACTTCCGTGTCGAATATTTTTACCGTAATATGTGGACACGACAAATTGTTCATTTGAACGTGGAAAATTATTTGTAACCGCTCATAGTTCGCGATCGTATTTGCATTTTCGAGAACCTTTGTATTATGAAGGATGCAAGGATTCCCACACGTACACCCAACTTTTAGTTTCCCTGTTGCGCAGGCCTAAACGCAGGCCGATAACTGGACGAACATCGTTCACAAAAACGGATTGTCCTACCATGGTTACCACAT
This sequence comes from Toxorhynchites rutilus septentrionalis, assembly GCF_029784135.1. Lineage (NCBI taxonomy): Eukaryota > Metazoa > Arthropoda > Insecta > Diptera > Culicidae > Toxorhynchites > Toxorhynchites rutilus. The sequence continues at coordinate 106,376,525 of NC_073744.1, forward strand.
CCATAGCAAAATAAAACTTTCGGTCTCCTGCATTCCTTCCAGCAATGCCCTTGCTCTTGGCAGTTCCAGCAAGTTACAGCTGATCTGCTCTGCTGATTTGGAGGATTTTGTACTCCAGAGCTGATACGCGATGTTGGTGTTTCTACTGTTTGTTTGCTCGGTTTGAGAGTATTTACCGGGATTGAGTAATTGCTCTCGTCCGAGTCACTTTCGGCCTGAATTTTATTGATTGCTCTTCTGGACGTGCCTTCCCCCAACATCTGAAGGCTGGGGTCCGCTGCATCGATCCTGTAATTCAGCATTATAAGGTGCTGCAGATCTTCTACTTCGATTATCGATATTTTGGATCTATAATACAGTCGCATGTTATCCCAAATTAATTCAAATTTTCTTGTTTTCGATAGTGGTTTCGATAACATTTTATTCAATTTTTCAATCTCCGTGACGAAGGCAATAAAAGATTCGCCACGCAGTTGTTTCCTTTCGTGCATCTTTTGTCGAATCCCCTGGTCCTGATTCGGATTGCCGAATCGGTACCTGATCATTTTTTCAAAAACATCCCAACTCGTGAATTCGTCCACGAAGGTAAAAAACCAATCGGATGCTGATCCGTCTAGAAGTAAATGAATGTCTCTCAAAAGTCGTTGGTTCGAAACCCCTTCGCGTTCAGCTATTTTCTTTAGCTTGTACAAAAAATTTTCGATGCTTGTCGTTTTTGGTTCACCAGAGAATTTCATATTCCACTTCTCTACGCGGTAAGCGTCTCTAGTATGCTCTACCCTATTTCCTGCCCTAAAAGTTCGTTGTGTTAAACGCCTAGTGTCTACATTTCTGGGAGCCAAGTGACTAGTTTGCGATGCTTCGGACTCATCCGAATCGTAGGTTGCCTTGACTTTTCGTTTACTGGACGTTTGTGGTTTTTTCGTTTTGTTAGCATCAGCGGGAAGGAGGTCATCTAACGATTCGCTGTCTGTAGATTGAAACCCAACTCTCTTCTCTTTAGTGATCTTCTTAATAATCTGCTCCTGCCCTTCTGTGCCTTTATTCTTTTTTTCCTGAGCTCCTATTTGTCCCTCTCTCGTAGGATTCGATATTAAATTTTGCATCAACCTTTCAAGCTGTTCAATTCTCCCTTGTAGTCGCATGTTTTCTTGCTGCAGAATTGATGTGCCCGTTCGGTTCGATTCTGAAATGGCTGTAATTGGCTGCACATTTTCCTGTTGCACGTTTGCTGTGTTCGTTTGGTTTAATTTTGGGATTGTTCCAGTTTGTCTTCTCGTGACGTTGTGGGACAGTGGCGTTACCTGTTCTGTAGCTATTGGAGTTTGATCCACTACGGTTGTATTAGAAGCAGCTTCTTCGGATTGATTTATTATATCATTAATTTTGTCATTTACTGGAGAAGCTGGTGGTCCAATTTTAAATTCTTTCAAAATTTCCGTAATTCTACGAACTAACCCCCGTTTTAGCATTTTATCTTCCTCATCTTTTGTTAGACACCTTTTCGCTCGGTAGTAATAATGAAGTATACGCGATTCCCTTCTTTGATCAACACCATGTCGTTTCAACTCTTTTAATATTTCAGAAATATTTTCTTCAATTAACCCAAACTCATCTCTAATAGAAAATTTTGAGCGATAATTTCGCCCTTCTTTAAGATCAGATTTGAAAAGTTTTCTCAAAAATCTTTGTTTTTCAGGTAAATTTAAATCGACTGTTTCTTCGTTCCAACGGTCACGAATCTGTAGTTCATAGTCGGTCTCCTCCGAATTCAAATACTCTGCGGATGGAAATTTACTCATCTTGTTCCGTATTTGTTTAGTAGGAATATGAATGATGTAGCTTAGCAACAAGATATGTGGTTTAAAATCAAAAAGCGGAAAAAATATATTTATGAAATTTTTGTTTATTGTATTTGTTGAAGAAGTTTGTTATCAGTAATTTCATCAATGGAAAAAAAAAAATCAATTTATCCAGAAACTTAACTAAGAAACTCAAAATCACGAAAAATATATAAGAAAATTGTACCCAATATCAATAATTAATGTAAAAAAAATTAAAAAAAAAGTATGTAAATTCGAAAATAATAGTAGAAATAATATATACAGAAGGAATTTAGTTTATATAATTAATCAATTATTCTGCAAAAAACTTTCGTGGGCCCCACGTTGGGCGCCATATGTAACCCGAGACGGTCGGGTATGAATGAATGGGGGAGGTGCTAGTGAACGGCTTAAGCGCCACTCCCGAAGGAGACCGTTCACCACTGTTTCGGTGCCCAGCTGAGACTCTGCCAAAGGGCAGGTTTTTTCTTTGAACCCCCAAACAAGAGAAGTTTCAAGTTCGACCGTCCCAGGCACGTTGGGAAACGAACTGATTGCTGTGGTAATTGTTGCTCGCAACAATCGACCTCAGACTGATAAAGTAGATCTCAATCTGCCTGCTTTATCATCACAGGCAGTAACTCAAACAATCCACGTTTTCCCTTCACGCTTGGGAAACCAGAACCAACCAAAAAAATCAACAAAGAATAACCAACGGGGAAAGCAAGGCTGACTAATTGGGACCTCGTCACAAAACCAGTTTTAGAACTCTATTGTCCCCGAAACCGACAAAAAAAAGCTAAAGGAGACTTCTAACTAAACAAAAAAAAAAGACGGGTGGGTAATGTCGGGGACATAACCGGAGTGACGTAGGACTATACAAAGGGGACAGCTTTTGTTAAATATATATTTTAAATATATTGTTTTATTTTCTTCTCCTACGTGAATACCTACCTATCTACCTTAAAAATGGATTAGTTTACTGTTTACTCTTCATGAATATGTTGATGGTTCTGAAAAGAACCTTTGGTGTTGTGTTTTTGTTATCACTCGATATTCCCATCTTGTTCGGTTAAACCTTCCTGTTTAGCTATTGCGTTTGCCACTCGCCACAGCTTTCACAGTTGGAAAATTTCTTCCCATCCAGCTTGTGACATGTTGTTCAGTAAATTACATTTGATGCGACGTGCCGGAGAAACACTTTGCCACTCACTGAAACTAATTGTTGCCTTGATGAGCGCCGAACCGAAGCTGCTCTGTTCTTGATGCGGGTTTTCTGATTGTCGTGAGCAGTTTGCAAGCCAACTCGAGCACTCCGACGGCCGAAACTCTATAATCGCTGTTAGGTATACTGGTGCTCCGGCACCAATCCGTTCGGCCTAGTTACCCTTGCGGAGCAATCAGTGAATGCGATCAACAGGGAACTGGAGACCTGCACGGTTCGAGTGAGACTTTGCCTTTCCCTTAACTTGTCCTCCATTGTTACGTCTACGATGCCGATGCCGTACAACCACACGGGTTTACGGTTTGAAAGAAAATAAGATATTTTTTTGGGGTCCGCGTGTTTTATACTCTAGCGGTACACACTCACAGCATAGAGACAAATCGGCAGACTCAGCCAGAGGGGCGAGTCCAACGAGACGAACGAATGAGCGTTAAAAGGGAGCGATGGCAAAAAAACACATCAAGGTGCTACTGACATTCAACCGATTCGGTCGTGTTTTTAGCGCCCTTGTAAAAGAGTACGGAAAAATAGGAGTTTTCTCGCACAACTAATCAAATGCTTAGAGCAGCCTTTCTGAAGGCTTGATTAGTCCTAAATACAAATTGATTTTCAGCATCGCAACCCGAGGATAGCAGAAGAGGATATCAACAAACGTTCACTGCGGTGGCGGTGCTCACCGGTTCGCCGGAAAAAGCGCGCGCTTTTTCGGCGTCACCGACGCCACGCCCTCTTTTTCTTTCGGGCAGTGTTGCCAGTTTTTTTCTGTAGTGCTAATAGTGAATCTTAATTATTAAATAAAATCTAAAAAGAAAAAAAAAACACGCATACAAACAGTGAAGTGACTGAAGCAATTATTAGATTAAGTGTAATTTGAAATTTTCTGCACCTGTTGGTGGCTTTTCAAAGTGCTTTATCGGAACAAAGTGTGATTTTCTGGGAAAATACCCCTTAGTGAATATCCCCCATAAGGAATTTTAGTGGTTTTATATCCGTACCTGCTGACTATAACCTAGGTATAGTCAAGCAGAAGCATGGCTTCAAGTAGCTCCGGGCCTCCGGGAGGCCGGGCTACAAATTTGTACGAGGGTAAACCTACCCAACGTACTGCTCCAAGGTGGGCCGACCCACTGAACGGCAACCTTCAGATCCTGTTACTTCGTGCCACAGGAGAGAACGCGATCCCGACTAACCCGTTCGTCGTGAGTAAGACGATCGCCAACGCTGTAGGAAAGAAATACTACACAGCGCGACCGCAACGGGACGACAAAAAGAGGACGCAATATATCCTTACGGCCAAGGACGAGGATATAATTGGTAAGCTCCTTTTAATCAACAAATTGATCGATGAAACCCCTATCGAAGTAATTTACCACCCTACTCTAAATCAACGTAAATGCGTTGTTACTTGCCGTGATGTAATTGACATCAAAGAATCCGAACTGGTGACAGAGCTTTCCGATCAAGGTGTGATCGATGTCAAGCGAATCACCAGGAAGGAGAATAACATTGTTATCCCAACCGCTACTCTCATTTTGACAATTCGTGGAACTGTTGTTCCCGATTTTATTAACTTCGGATTTATTCGGGCTGGGACTAGAAATTTCTATCCCAACCCAATGCAATGTTTCAAATGCTATAAATTTGGACATACGAGCAAGCGATGCAAACGCGAGAACCCGCTTTGCCGAAATTGTGGACAGGAACATCCAGAACAAAAGGATGGAATTAAAACCTGCAATGCTTCAGCATTTTGCTTGAATTGCCAAGGGGACCATTCCTCCTCGAATAGGAAATGCCCCGTATGGCAAACTGAGAACAACATCACAAAATTAAGAATCGACTATGGTATCTCCTACAAAGAGGCGAAAGAAAAATACAACGGTCAAAATAATGGACCAACTTTTGCAAGTGTTCTGCAAGACAGACTCTCCAACTTGCAAAAACCAACACCCAGCTGCAACTGCAAATGCAACTGCGCCTCGGCCGCTTCGGCCTCTTCTAGCCGCGAAAGCACTCCCCCAATTGACACTACAATCGATACTTCTATGACAGAGTCGACAACCGACAGCTCAACAACGGAATCCGAATCCGAATCAGTCATTTCAATGGACACTTCTGATGTTCCAAACAAAAATAAAAATAAACGGAAAATGGCGAAAGGATCATCTTCTGATTCAGATCAAAAATCCGAAGATGAAATCCAAAATAAAAAGGACAAGAAAAGAACAAAAAACGAACAAAGAACTACACCACCAACAAATAACAACACAACACCAACAAAAAACAACAACAACAACACACATCAAACAAAAAACAACAATAACAACAACAGCAACGCACATTCAACAAAAAACAACACAAACACAACAAACACTCCAAAGACTTCTACACCAAACAAAAACAACACCAATACCTCAAAGAAAGCTTCTCTTTCCAAGGGTAAAGGACCATCGAACTAATTCTCTTTGAATAGTTCAAACATACACACAATTAAGACTTAGGAATTAGAGTTAAAAACACCAACACATTCACTCCAACACAGAAATTCGGGATACAATGGAACATCAGAAGTATCCGACGAAATATTCTAGAACTGAAAATGCTTATTTCAAACTCTAATCCCACAGTCATAGCCCTTCAAGAAACTATGACTCCAAACAACTTCGATAAACACTTCATCTCAAAATATATCACATATTTCAAAGAGGGTCCCAACCCCTCAAAAAACGGAGTTGCAATCGCAATCAAAGATGGCACTCCACATGATCTTCTTCCCATTACCACTGATCTTCAGGCAGTGGTAGTGCGCATTAAACACCCCTTTCCAATCACCGTCGTTAGCATCTACATCACTAATGATTCCGATCCGAACACTCTACGCGGACAACTGGACCATCTGTTCGCCCAACTTCCCGCCCCAATCATGCTTATGGGTGATTTCAACGCCCACTCATACGCCTGGGGAGGTGCATACCTCGATCGAAAAGGATCCATCATTGAGGATTTCATATCCGACCATTCTCTTCTCCTTCTTAACAACGGCCAACACACCAGAACCCATTATTCTGGTACTACTTCAGCCATCGATCTCACTATAGTATCAGACAAACTATCTTCAAAACTTTCTTGGAACATCCACGATGATACTTGCGGAAGCGATCATTTTCCAATCTTCACCTCCTTCGGCCAAACTTCTCCAGAGTTTTCAACAAGGCCAAGATGGAAATTTGAATACGCTGACTGGGCTGGCTATCAGTTTGACATTGAAAACCGCCTCTCCGCTAAACGAGATTGGACAGCCGAGGAATTCTCCAAAGTTGTCCTAGAAGTTGCAATGGTGCACATCCCCAGAACCAGTGGCATCCCTGGCAGGAAATGTGTCCCATGGTGGTCACCTGAGCTGAAGGCAGCGATCAAAGGTCGACGTAAGGCCCTACGCAAATTAAGAAAGGCCCATCCGGACAGCCCACTGAGACCCACTCTGCTTGCAGAGTTCCAAAGGGCTCGCAAAGAAGCTAAGACTGCTATCAACACAGCCAAGCACAACAGTTGGGTTAAATTCGTCAGCGAAATTAATCCCAACGCGTCAACAAAGGAGTTATGGAGTAAGATTGGCAGGCTTCATGGAAAGAAAAGAAGCAAAGAATATAATCTTCTAATTAACGGTCAATACACCAATGACCGGAAAATCATCGCCGAGGCGTTTGGAGTTTTTTTTGCTTCCGCCTCCTCCAATCAAAACTACGACCAAACCTTTCTAACCCACAAAACGGAATGCGAAAGAATTCCCATCGATTTTCATACCGATGTGGAATTTGACTTCAACAAAAACCTCTCCCTCAAAGAGCTCGATTGGGTACTGAACAAAGTCAAACAAGGATCCACAGGACCTGATGAAATCAGCTACCCTATGCTTAAGAATCTACCCCATCTCGGGAAAAAAGCACTTCTGAAGCTCCTCAACAAAGTCTGGGACAGTGGAACCCTCCCCAGTTGCTGGAAAGAGGGTTTAATGATCTGTATCCCGAAACCAGACATGAACAATCATCTTCTTGACAATTTCCGCCCCATCACTCTCCTAAGTTGTGTTGGGAAAGTCTTGGAAAAAATGGTCAATCGACGCTTAACGACTTTTCTAGAGTCAAATAAGCTGATTGATCCCAGACAATTCGCATTCCGTGCGGGAAAAGGTACAGAAGATTGCCTTGTAGCAATCGAAAAAATCCTAGACGACGCAACTGAAAAATTACACCACATTGATATTGTTTCCCTGGATTTATCCAAGGCCTTCGATCGGGCATGAAGGTACCCAGTGCTGAAAAGCCTTTTCGACTGGGGGATTCGTGGGAGATTAGGTCTCTTCGTTAAAAGTTTTCTAGAAAACCGGTCTTTCAAAACCGTTATTAACAACCACCAATCTTCTCTAAAAATCCCAGAAAACGGCTTCCCACAAGGCTCAGCACTTTCACCAACCCTCTTCAACATTGCCATGCAATCTCTATTCGAGATTATCCCGGACCATATAAAGGTCATAGTCTATGCAGATGACATTACTCTTATCTCTACGAGCTGCTTCGGCTTAATTCAGAGAAAGAGGCTTCAAAAAACCTTAGACTCCATCCAAAACTGGGCTCTAAAAACAGGTTTTAAAATTTCCCCGGAGAAATCCAAACACATACATATCGGAAAAGCTCTCAGAAGGAGAACCTATCTTCAGCTCAACAAAATCCCGATCCCTACAATGAGGACATTGAAAATACTAGGGGTTACTTTCGACAAGAAACTCAACTTCCTATCACATTCCTAAAAGACCAAAATAGCCACCAGAAAGAAACTGAACATCATCAAGGCTATCGCAGGCAACCTAGCCTCTGGTCATAGAAAGACGCTGCTAAATGTTGTAAATGTTTGGTTGGTCCCACAAATCCTGTACGGAATAGGCACCTTCAGCCGTGGAGGGGACAGGGTGTTAAACACCATTCAACCAATTTACAATAAAGCAATTCGGCTCGCAATTGGCGCTTTTCCCACCAGTCCTACTCTTGCTGTAATGGCAGAAAGTGGGCAACTTCCCTTCACCCACCTGGTAACAAAAGCCATCACCAATAAAGCCATCCGTCACTTGTCACTCCCCGAAAACGACCACAATGTCCCATTAATACATAGGGCTAAAACATGGTTCAAAAATCTCACGAACAAAGATCTTCCCGATATATGTGAACGTTCATCTGCGACGGGAAGAAATTGGAACGTCAAACCGCCGAACATTAACCTTGAACTTCTCAAGGCAGTTCGGGCGGGAGACCCTTCTCCAAAAGTCAAAGCCTGCTTCAATAACCTCGTTGCATCCAATTTTCAAATCAACCACCAGGTATACACAGATGGTTCAGTCAGTGCCGATGGAGTTGGATGTGGAATCTTTGAGAGTAGATACACTGGTAGCTTTTCTCTTCCACCGCAATGCTCCATCTTCAGTGCGGAAGCTTTCGCCCTTTTAATAGCTACCCAAGAATGCACCCATGAGTTTCTTCCTACCACAATATTCTCAGACTCAGCTAGCTGTCTCCACGATCTTCTAAGTGGAAACAGCAAACACCCATGGATTAAGCAAACAGAAGAGGCTGCTTCAAATAAAAACATCTCCTTCTGCTGGGTTCCTGGTCACTCAGGAATCCGCGGAAACACAGCCGCCGACATACTGGCCGGCAAGGGCAGCAAAATAGATCCCCCAGACATGCCCTGTCCTCCATCTGACATTGTCCGCTGGGTAAAACAGCAAGTCCGTGAAAGCTGGGACATAGGCTGGATAAACAGCCGTCCCACTCATCTTCATAAAATTAAAAATTCCACTCTCCCTTGGGATGACCGCCTCAATAGTAGGGAAAGGCAAGTCCTTACCCGTCTTCGAATTGGGCACACTAACTTCACCCACTCACACTTGTTCTGCAGAGCCGAAAAACCCCAATGTGCTTGCAACGAAGCTCCGGTTTCCGTTAGCCATCTTTTACTTGAATGTCAACATACCAAAGATGCTCGAGTCCGACACAACATAGGTCAGAGTCTCCGAGATATCCTCAGTAGAGACGAGACCCAAGAAACCAATTTAATTGCGTTTCTGAAAGAAACCGACTTCTTTGGTAAAATCTAAACCGAAATACTAAATACCTTGGAAATTGCTTATTAAAGTTCGCCACTTCACAGTCATGTATGCGTGTTTATGTGTGTATACACATGTATGTACGGGTCGGAAGGAAGGTTTTCATACATGTATATACACGCATTCAATAATAATAAATAACAAATAATATAATATATACTTTCATCCCCACATCTATCTTCTATCCATTACATTATACTTTAATCAACTTCCTATTCCTACAGCCACACTCACCAAGGAGGATAAATTCATTAAATAAACCTCTCCATTTTTCAGCTATACTATATGCCATTAAATTCAAAACCACTATATTTTATTATCTATTCAAACTGTATTTCATTTCATTTCACCCCACCCCACACCCACTCCTCCCCTCTTTCCTTCCCATACCACTCCCACCCCCTCCCACTCCACTAATCCCACCCAAATCCTTTCCACTCCTTTCCTTCCTATCCTCTTGAGAAGGGCCTTTTTGTTTTTTGGCTTTGGAACACGCCTAAGCCTGGGTCACTTGTGCTTCGTTACTGCTTTGGTCCTCGGATCAGTAAATTTTTACTTTTCTTTACAGCATATATTAAATATCTTATGAAGCATAGGATCCCTTCCTACCTTCTTCTTTAACCGAGAGTCGAGCGGACAGGTCTGATGAGTGATTTTGTTTGGTTTCCCTTTCGCCAGTCCTCTCTGGGCTGGTTTTATTGTGGCTCTTCACTGGGCTAGAGGCGAATGAACTGCAAAGTTTAAAGCCTCTTAAAAACAAAGAAACAAACAAACAAAAACACATTCATTACGATTTATTCGCTCGTTGGATTCACATGCAGACTAAAAAGGGTCCTTTTCAGGATCACAAAATTATCTTCAATCTAAAGAGTTTATTGCTTTGTTATCACTCGATATCCCCATCTTGTTCGGCTAAACCTTCCTGTTTAGCGATTTGTTGCCACTCGCCACAGCTTTCACAGTTGGAAAATTTCTTCCCATCCAGCTTTGTGACATGTTGTACAGTAAATTATATTTAATGCGACGTGCCGAAGCACCACTCAGTGTCACATTGGAGGCGATTTTAACCTGTAATTGAACATTTGCGATGACAGTGGTACAGTGTCGACTTTCAATGTGGGGTCATAATTTGGATCTCTATGTTTACAAAAATGTCCAACTAAATAAGTCGCATTACATGTCCGTCCAATTAGCTAAATGTCGAACTAATTGTAAATTACTGTACTTTCAATCTGGAAACAATTTAAGAATTGGTGAAAATAGAATAATCAGGAAAGTCCCCAACTATCAATAAGCTCAGAACAACTGCCAAATTCACATACTCATCAGATCCTGACAAACAAATTATGAAAAAATCAATTTGTGTTTTATTATTATTTTGGATAATGTTTTAGAAAGCATTGAACTGTATTTCCTAAACTCTTTTTTGGAAGGTTTAATGGCCCTGAAAAGCGCCTTGTTTTATGGAATGATTCCAATTTAGAAAACTTAGTACTCGTGGTTTTGAAAAAAAACCATTTCGAACGCCCTCGATGCCTGCCTTGTTCTGGATTTGCCACCAAAGCAGTTTGTATAAAGAACAAACTTTTTTCTTCTGCTACCTGATGCCGTTTTGCGATTGCATTTGCCACTCGCCACTCGCTGCAACTGCCTGTTGTCTCGATGTCCATCGAACCGAATGTGTTCTGTTCCGAATGCGGGTTTTCTTATCGTCGCGAGCAGCTTTGCCGGCTAACTCGATCACTTCGGCGGCCGAAACTATATAACTCCAGATCAACACGGTTCGAGCGGGATTTTGCCTTTCCCTTCACTTTTCCTCCTTTACCATGTCCAGACATGGCTGCTTGGGTTGGTTTGTTGATGTGTTGTGATGCGAACCGATGTGGTGTACGGTTTGAATGAGAATGATCGTTACGGCAGCGGAGCGGGGATTTTTAAGCTGACTGGCTGGCTCGAGAATTACGCATGTGTGAGACTGCGACCAATGTTTCGTTCATTTTTTTTTCTTTTTCCTTTCCAATAGTGCTTCATTCTATTTCGCTGCTGCTCTGGTTGCCCGTTTTGGTCGGTACGATTTGAGGAGCACAAAATAGACCAATCAAAAATGGGCACAAAGTGCATTTTGACAATGCTTGATATTTCACAATTATTCAATTATTTATCTCAAGAAAAATGAAATGTTATTCGTTATGATAGATGCGTAGATATATTTCCTATCAATTGATGCAAACACCTTTGCGATCTATTGAGAAATGCTCGAGATATAAGCGTTTCAAATCTTGCATTTTTTCCTACTTGTTCAGTGCCTAGATTTCCATTTCACCCCCTATATCTTCCGGTTAGACGTAGTCCTACGTCAAAAAAGAGAAACATAATATGGTCTCTATATGTTCAACATAAATATTCAATATTTGTTTCTTAAAAAACTATTTACATTTTTCTTTATTCTTTCATTTTCCTTTAATCTTTGAATCTCTAACCAAAAGCTCCACTACACTATCGCTTCCTTATTCGGCTCTTCAAAGCTATTTAAACTTCACTACTAAAAATCTTCATTCATCATTACTAAATTTTCCAGGTACTTCCACCACTTAATCCTCAATCGTGCTTTGTCCGGTGCTCCATCTTCATCTTCTCACTTTCATTCCTATAGGTTAATATGATGGGTGGGTGGGGTATATATATGCGTGTGTGCTATTCATTCAATATTTGTAATCACAACCAGCGGAAAAATTAGCGTCGCTGGGACCTAGGGATTTTGGGTATCTTACTTCAATCAAATCAACACGTACGTGGAAAATCTCATATTCTCTATATGATCATATATATTTCATAATTGAGATTCGAACCGGCTACCCTCAACCTGGCAGACCGGACGACTAACTCGCTCGGCTACGATCGCTACTCATAGGTTTTCACGACCGTACCGGCACTAATTTCGACATGCGCATGGAATTAGTAAAGTTTCGTTTGTTACTCACGACCTTTTTGAGTTCGCTGTCCAATACAACTTTGGATGTTGCTTATGCCGCTTAGATCAGCGGGGCCTCCTCCCGCTTGTCGATGGTGCCGTTGCAGAGATTAGCGGGGTTTCTTCCCGCTTGACGTGGATGTTGCTGCTGCACGGATCAGCGGAACTCCTCCACTTTCGTCGGTCGTCGTCGCTTTTGCTGCTTCCTGCCAGCGCTTCGCGCTCTTCAGCTCGTGGTTTGCTGGTACCTTCTCGCTGCACCGTGGGGTCTGGAACGGCTCTAGCTGTTGAACGGTGTGTCGGAATCGCAACTGTCAAACGGAAAATATATGTTTCCACCCACGTGGAATGTCAGCACACATGGCACCCATGGATATAACAAGCACAGATTACCTGGGATTTTACCACGCTTCGCACGATAACACTCCTACTCTTTCTACCTTTTGAGCCACTACTTTTAAATCTAGGAAAAAATAAATTGAAATTTCCAGAAAAAAGAACCCTAAAACTGGCTTGCTCGGAATAACCGCGACTCACTAACCTAAGCTAACACACCGAGGCTCTTGGGAAAGTCCGCCAGTCCAGCCTCTTCCACGATCCAGGACAAAGTGACCGATTAGAATTTCTAAATCCTCAGATCAACCAGGCGCGAGATCAATTTTGTCTCAGTTATGTAATTGCCACAAAAGTGCGCAAGTACATAACATTTCTAAAGTCGATTATCGTGGGCAACAATTGCCTCAATCATTAAGGCCATCCACCTTTAATCCCAAGTGCCTGATTTTGCCGGACCTTCCGTCCAACCCATATTTGGGCACAAAGCACCTGCTCTTTTGCAGAGTCTCAAACCAAAAACAGGAACAGCTCTTTCACTCCCCCTTTGGGTGAGGATGCAGCTCAACGTTTCCACAAAAGACATGTTCCAAAACAAAGAAGAAAATACTGAGTGCCGCGTCGCTAGAATGGAATGATTTTTGTCATCCCAGTTCTATCGACGTCTGAGCACTCAGTGGAACCCTACAAATGCTTCTTGTGGAAAGTTGCCCAAAAGAAACAGATCCAAAGCTTTGCAGAATCAAGGGGCCGGCATATCTGAATTTGTGTACCATGCTACAGAATTCTGCAAAGCTTTGGATCTGTTTCTTTTGGGCAACTTTCCACAAGAAGCATTTGTAGGGTTCCACTGAGTGCTCAGACGTCGATAGAACTGGGATGACAAAAATCATTCCATTCTAGCGACGCGGCACTCAGTATTTTCTTCTTTGTTTTGGAACATGTCTTTTGTGGAAACGTTGAGCTGCATCCTCACCCAAAGGGGGAGTGAAAGAGCTGTTCCTGTTTTTGGTTTGAGACTCTGCAAAAGAGCAGGTGCTTTGTGCCCAAATATGGGTTGGACGGAAGGTCCGGCAAAATCAGGCACTTGGGATTAAAGGTGGATGGCCTTAATGATTGAGGCAATTGTTGCCCACGATAATCGACTTTAGAAATGTTATGTACTTGCGCACTTTTGTGGCAATTACATAACTGAGACAAAATTGATCTCGCGCCTGGTTGATCTGAGGATTTAGAAATTCTAATCGGTCACTTTGTCCTGGATCGTGGAAGAGGCTGGACTGGCGGACTTTCCCAAGAGCCTCGGTGTGCTAGCTTAGGTTAGTGAGTCGCGGTTATTCCGAGCAAGCCAGTTTTAGGGTTCTTTTTTCTGGAAATTTCAATTTATTTTTTCCTAGATTTAAAAGTAGTGGCTCAAAAGGTAGAAAGAGTAGGAGTGTTATCGTGCGAAGCGTGGTAAAATCCCAGGTAATCTGTGCTTGTTATATCCATGGGTGCCATGTGTGCTGACATTCCACGTGGGTGGAAACATATATTTTCCGTTTGACAGTTGCGATTCCGACACACCGTTCAACAGCTAGAGCCGTTCCAGACCCCACGGTGCAGCGAGAAGGTACCAGCAAACCACGAGCTGAAGAGCGCGAAGCTGGTTTCCCAAGCGTGAAGGGAAAACGTGGATTGTTTGAGTTACTGCCTGTGATGATAAAGCAGGCAGATTGAGATCTACTTTATCAGTCTGAGGTCGATTGTTGCGAGCAACAATTACCACAGCAATCAGTTCGTTTCCCAACGTGCCTGGGACGGTCGAACTTGAAACTTCTCTTGTTTGGGGGTTCAAAGAAAAAACCTGCCCTTTGGCAGAGTCTTAGCTGGGCACCGAAACAGTGGTGAACGGTCTCCTTCGGGAGTGGCGCTTAAGCCGTTCACTAGCACCTCCCCCATTCATTCATACCCGACCGTCTCGGGTTACCGAGACGTAACCCGAGACGGTCGGGTATGAATGAATGGGGGAGGTACTAGTGAACGGCTTAAGCGCCACTCCCGAAGGAGACCGTTCACCACTGTTTCGGTGCCCAGCTGAGACTCTGCCAAAGGGCAGGTTTTTTCTTTGAACCCCCAAACAAGAGAAGTTTCAAGTTCGACCGTCCCAGGCACGTTGGGAAACGAACTGATTGCTGTGGTAATTGTTGCTCGCAACAATCGACCTCAGACTGATAAAGTAGATCTCAATCTGCCTGCTTTATCATCACAGGCAGTAACTCAAACAATCCACGTTTTCCCTTCACGCTTGGGAAACCAGAACCAACCAAAAAAATCAACAAAGAATAACCAACGGGGAAAGCAAGGCTGACTAATTGGGACCTCGTCACAAAACCAGTTTTAGAACTCTATTGTCCGCGAAACCGACAAAAAAAAGCTAAAGGAGACTTCTAACTAAACAAAAAAAAAGAGAAACATAATATGGTCTCTATATGTTCAACATAAATATTCAATATTTGTTTCTTAAAAAACTATTTACATTTTTCTTTATTCTTTCATTTTCCTTTAATCTTTGAATCTCTAACCAAAAGCTCCACTACACTATCGCTTCCTTATTCGGCTCTTCAAAGCTATTTAAACTTCACTACTAAAAATCTTCATTCATCATTACTAAATTTTCCAGGTACTTCCACCACTTAATCCTCAATCGTGCTTTGTCCGGTGCACCATCTTCATCTTCTCACTTTCATTCCTATAGGTTAATATGATGGGTGGGTGGGGTATATATATGCGTGTGTGCTATTCATTCAATATTTGTAATCACAACCAGCGGAAAAATTAGCGTCGCTGGGACCTAGGGATTTTGGGTATCTTACTTCAATCAAATCAACACGTACGTGGAAAATCTCATATTCTCTATATGATCATATATATTTCATAATTGAGATTCGAACCGGCTACCCTCAACCTGGCAGACCGGACGACTAACTCGCTCGGCTACGATCGCTACTCATAGGTTTTCACGACCGTACCGGCACTAATTTCGACATGCGCATGGAATTAGTAAAGTTTCGTTTGTTACTCACGACCTTTTTGAGTTCGCTGTCCAATACAACTTTGGATGTTGCTTATGCCGCTTAGATCAGCGGGGCCTCCTCCCGCTTGTCGATGGTGCCGTTGCAGAGATTAGCGGGGTTTCTTCCCGCTTGACGTGGATGTTGCTGCTGCACGGATCAGCGGAACTCCTCCACTTTCGTCGGTCGTCGTCGCTTTTGCTGCTTCCTGCCAGCGCTTCGCGCTCTTCAGCTCGTGGTTTGCTGGTACCTTCTCGCTGCACCGTGGGGTCTGGAACGGCTCTAGCTGTTGAACGGTGTGTCGGAATCGCAACTGGGATTTTACCACGCTTCGCACGATAACACTCCTACTCTTTCTACCTTTTGAGCCACTACTTTTAAATCTAAGCTAACACACCGAGGCTCTTGGGAAAGTCCGCCAGTCCAGCCTCTTCCACGATCCAGGACAAAGTGACCGATTAGAATTTCTAAATCCTCAGATCAACCAGGCGCGAGATCAATTTTGTCTCAGTTATGTAATTGCCACAAAAGTGCGCAAGTACATAACATTTCTAAAGTCGATTATCGTGGGCAACAATTGCCTCAATCATTAAGGCCATCCACCTTTAATCCCAAGTGCCTGATTTTGCCGGACCTTCCGTCCAACCCATATTTGGGCACAAAGCACCTGCTCTTTTGCAGAGTCTCAAACCAAAAACAGGAACAGCTCTTTCACTCCCCCTTTGGGTGAGGATGCAGCTCAACGTTTCCACAAAAGACATGTTCCAAAACAAAGAAGAAAATACTGAGTGCCGCGTCGCTAGAATGGAATGATTTTTGTCATCCCAGTTCTATCGACGTCTGAGCACTCAGTGGAACCCTACAAATGCTTCTTGTGGAAAGTTGCCCAAAAGAAACAGATCCAAAGCTTTGCAGAATCAAGGGGCCGGCATATCTGAATTTGTGTACCATGCTACATCATTCCCCACTAGATTTTCGAAAATTTGATTGGTTCAAAACAAGTATTTTGAAACCAATCAAATTTTCGAAGGTTTCTGAGTTGTCAAACTTCACAAAACTAATCGCTATTTTCGGGGTCATATGTGTTCATCGTCAAAAAAAAAAATCGACTCCACCTCTATTTGCAGAGAGGAACAGTAGTTCTCTCTGTTACTGATCATCAACGTTTTTCAACTCCGGTCTCCAGCAAAAATCAGAAAAGTTCTGTTCAGTTTGACCTCTCAACCTTCGTAAAAAAATACTCATCAGTCTAAGAGAAAAGAAAACAAGAAGAAAAACTAACCCTGAACCACAGACAATCGTTGTGGATTGACAATCGCATTCACACTTTATTTTAAAAAAAATACATAACTCAACGTCATACTAAACTGGACACACTATCTTTAACCTCTGATTTATGTTCAGATAACAAAGATAGGGCCTCTAAATTTAACCTCACTATCCACCCATGTGGAAACTAACCGAGGATTCACGATACATTCCACCTCAAACTGTTTCGAGTAATCGGAACTATCACTTATCATCTTAACTAAAAGGGTCTGCTAACGTCTGCAGAAATTACCCCGGATAAATCCAGGAAAATATTTCTGTTTCCGCTAACTCATATTTCGCTGAATAATCCTGTTCGTCATAACATCGAACAACGAAATATCCAACCTTCAACTACATAATTCACAAAAATAGATTGTTCAACATTCGAACACTCCTCGCACTCTACGCAAGTCGGTTAATCTATTTTTGTATCACTCATACACACTCACGCTATTGTCAATCCAACGAATCTACAGTCGATAATCTATGAACAACTCTGACCGTTTTGTTTGTATTGGGTTCAGTTTGTTTTGAAACGCGAGGAAGTTCGGTGTTGTCGAAGGTGTTCAGTGTTACGGTGTCAATTTTATCGGATGAAAGGAAGTATTTCGTTCCAATAACATGTTGTTATTGTAAAAGTTTAATTTGTTTTCAGGTACAACATGCCAGCTTTAACCGGGGGAGCCCTAGGATCAGGATCAGGACCAGGATTTGGAAAAGGAATACGGGAAAAGGTCAACGCCAGCAACATAACAAAATGCCAAGATGGCGATGAGATGTAGGACGAAAAAAGAAATGGAACGGGAATAGGAAAAGGATAAAAAAAAAGAAATCTGAACTGCATGACCGACAGCACACGACGGTTCTCTTCGCATAGAGGGATCAACCTTTGCTAAGTATCCAAAATAGTTTACTTACTAATTCTCAAATTAATTTTATTCTTCAGTTTTAGGTTCAAAAACGAAATGGAAAAAAATAGAATTTAAAAAGAAGCAAAAAAGTATATATATGAAAAAAGGTGAATATTAATTCGAACAAAAATTTTTTACTAATTCTAGTTTAAGACTAATATAGTACTTAAGACTAGGGAATTCAGGTCCTTAATAAACTAACTAAAATAACTATATACAAATTTTATCTACATCGGAAAACTGTTGTGTTTCCGTTCAATGACCCTTTTTCGAATTTTTCTCGGGATCGTCCTCTTGAGTGGTCCTTTTTCTGAAGGATTTGACAGCTCTTCTGAAAGTTCTCCCAACCAGCATAGTTCATGCTTTCTTTGACTGAGAGTTTTTCCGATTGCTCGCTGTTTTTCACGACATTCACTACTTCCATTCAGCAAGTCATCGCTGGGCTCGCTTTACGATTCATGGTCACGCCATTACTATTCACAGGTCATAGCCCTGGCTCCTTCTAATTATTCGTGGAAATCGCAACTAAAAAGCTTCAAAGAACAATCTTCAAAACTCGCAACCAAAGTCAGCACTTTCCATAACTGGTTTTGAAAACCCAGGCGGAATGTCGCTGTCTAAAGATATTTCCCCGAAGGTGTTTTTTCTCATCGTAATCTTCTGGTTCCTCACTAGGAGTGACATAGCTTTACCAATGTTATTTGTTTAGATGAGAAGAAACGGGATTCATCTTCTTGAGGTGAGTTGCGAAGAAAACTCCGATTCGCTTGCCGTCGAGGTCTTCCAATTCATAGGAATGAGAACCTAAAACCTTCCTAACAATGCAAGGCTCGTATTTCGGCGCGAGCTTCTTGCTGAACCCTTTCCCTTTATCTGAGAGGTAGAATGTCTTCTTAAGTACCTGCTCCCCCGGAACATATTGCTGACAACTGGTGTTAGCTCGTAGATTGTACGTTCGCTCGTGCCGTTTATATGCACTCTCTAAATTCATTTTGACCTCTTCAAAAAGTTTCTTTCGATCCTCCGCTAGCTTTGTTTCATCTGGGCTTGACCTTTCGCTATTTTGCCGCATTAAAGCATACTCTCTCCCATCGGATACCTGGTTCCGCCCGAACACAATGAAATAGGGACTGTATTTTGTGGACTCATGGACAGCATTTCGAATCGCGTTTGCTATATCTTGCAGGTTGTCTGTCCAGTGTTTGTGCTCCTTTTTGAGCGTTGCACGGATCGCGGTGGTGATCACCCTGTTGACCCTTTCCGTATTGTTCACCTGAGGATGATATGCGGGGGTGAGCCAATGGATTACATTATAGTCGGCTAACAATTTTTTAAAGGCTTTCGACACGAATTGTGTACCATTATCGGTTAACACAATCTCAGGCACCCCGAATAGACGGAAAATCATATTGTGGACAAATTCGACCAGTGTTTCCGCTTTAGCTTCACGGAAAGGTTGGACCAAAACAAATTTACTGAAGACGTCTGTTGCTACTAGCAGACATGTGTGGCGATTCTTTCCTGATGCCGGCAAGGGACCGACATAGTCCAGCGTGACAAATTGCCACGGGTACTTAACCACTTTCTGAACGCCCATGGGTGGCGTCGAATTAGTGTTGCCAGCTTTACTCGTCTGGCAACATAAACATTCTCTACAGTATCGCTTAATGTGTTCTCCCATTTTCGGCCAAAAGTACCGCTCTTTAATCGCTGCTAGAGTTTTCTCATAGCCAAAGTGTGCTTTGTCGTGCTCTCGCTTAATGATTTCGATTATTTCTGACTCGGGTGGGAAACGTTTCCATGCGAACCTCGAATCGGTTTGCTTCTTTGGAGATAAACAATATTTGTATATTTGCCCATCGATAACGCGATATTCTTGTAACTTTGTCGGATTTGATTTTATTTTATCAATCAATTCCTCATATTGGGGATCGAGAGGTACGACTGAGATGACGTCCAGCGAACGTGAGAGGCAATCCGCTGTCACGTTGCTTTTGCCTTTTCGATAAACAAGTTCGATGTCGTAGGATTGGATGCGTAAGGCCCATCGTAACAATTTGGCATTACCCGATTCCGCTCCGATTTTGAACAACCAGAGCAGGCTCCTGGCGTCCGTCACCACCCTGAATCTTGTCCCTTCCACGTAGTGCCGAAAGTTGTCAATAGCCAACAGTACAGCGAGACACTCTTTCTCAACTGCAGCATACTTTCTCTGAGTGCTGCTTAATTTTTTACTAAAATAACTGATTATCCTAGTCCGACCATCCTGCTCTTGGACTAACGCAGCGCCTACTGCGTTATCGGAGGCATCCGATTCAATGCTAAACGGTAAAGCGAAATCTGGGTTTCCCAGGATTGGCGCTGAAGTTAAAGCAGATTTCAACTCATTAAACGCTTGCTCTGCTTCCGGTGTCCATATAATTTTTTTCTTGCTTTTCTTAAGTAGATCTGTTATGGGTGTGGTGATTCGACTATAATTATCGATGAATTTCTGGTAAAACCCTGCTAAACCCATTAGACGACGTATGTCTTTTACTGTCTTGGGTCTTGTATAATTCAAGATTGGCTGAATACGTGATTCATCTATTGCGACTCCCTTCTCAGACAAAAGATATCCTAGATACATTACTTGCTTTTTACAAAATTCAGATTTCTCTAGCGATATTGTGAGTCCTGCCCTTTTCAAACGATCCGCAATTACCCTCAATAAACGGAAATGTTCGGGTAGTGTCTTGGTCGCGACCACAATGTCGTCTAAGTAGACGAAGACATTGGGTTGAAGGTCAAATCCGATGGCTTTATTCATGAGTCTGCACATCGTGAACGGTGCATTTGTGAGCCCGAAAGGACACACCTTGAACCTGAAAAGTCCTTTTGAAGTACGAAACGCAGTATAATTTCTGCTTTCCTCTTTCAATGGAATCTGGAAATAAGCATCTTTTAAGTCTATTATTGAATAATATTTTGCACTCTCTAATCGGTGGAATATTTCTTGCATATTCTGCATCGGATAAGCGTCTTTTACGGTCATTGCGTTGATTCGTCTCGAATCCAAACACACGCGAATTTTCCCATTCGATTTCCGCACTGCCACTAGTGGATTTGTCCACTCACTGTAGCACTCCTCAATCGCGTCGATGCTTTTGAAACGCTCAATTTCGGCATCAATTTCCTTTCGGATATAGGGCGAGCATTTGTATACTGGCTGGTTTCGTGGCTGTGCTCCCTCCTTTAAAATTATCTCGTGTTGAATGAGATTGGTTCGCCCTAGTTTTCCCGGAGCAGTTAGCTCGAACATTTTTATGGTATTTATCAGCTCTCGCCGTTCCTCGCTCGACAATTCGTGTTCGGTCTCTACGTTTTCTGGTACGGGTTCGATCGGGCTTTCATACGTAGGAATGTCTAGGGTATCGTCTGTCTCTTTATTCGTTATTTTTGGAATGTCTGCCACAGGTTCTAAGCTAAGTGGTGCGGACTCAATCCACTTCATTCTCAAGCAAATTCATGCATGTTTTCAAGCGATTTCTTGCAATAAATTCTCAGACCACCGGAGATGCCAGATTTCCAAATATGTTTGTAAATTTACAGACATATCTGTAAAACATTCTTCACATCTATTCATCACATCAAAAATATTGGACTCACCATATGACATTTTTCCATAGTTTTAATACAGAAAAGTTATTATATTTAGTATATATCAATACACATGACGTTAGACCAGCGATACTCAACCTGCGGCCCAGCAGTCCTTCTGGTTGGCCCATCTGGTGTGTATGAACTTTTGCCTTGACATCATTGCAGACGAAAGAGAGGATACGGTTATTCACAATTAATGAAAAATTGCATTCTCTACAGGTAAGGAAAAATCTTGAACGAAAATTGTCTCTGATAAATATTTTCTGTTCTAGATAAGATTGTTTTGCTGAAATGCAAGGAGATTTATTGAAAAATAGTTAAGTTAGGGTCAGGACTATGTCTTCTAAGTATTTAAACAACATCGAATAAAAATTTTCATTCTATTTTTAACAACTTACATTTGCTTTCGGGTCTGCTTATGACGAAATATGGGTTACTGTTCGATATTGTTACGACAGACATGGTTCATGGCCGTGTGGTGATCTAAAACTTGTATAGCCTTGCATGGCGGATGGAAAGTATACACTGCATTTTCTTATAAATTTCATCAACGACAAGACCGCAAGCCTTGGTGGATGTCCAATATATCAACGGTGAAATACTGTTTTTTATAAAAATTAACAACGCGTATGTATGTGTATGTATGTATGTGTAGATCGTTGAAATATTTAAACACATTACAGGACATAAGTTATTAAGTGGTCCGAAAAATAATTTTTTTCCACTTTTTCCCAAAAATGACAAATGAAAATTAATAACTTTTGAATCACTGAATCGATTTAGATGATCGACTTTTTTTAATTGACCTAGCCTTTTATTAAAAAATATTTAACTTGCGAAAAAAATAATTATATTTTAGTAATTATTGATTGTAGTCGTTTTTTATTTTTTTATGACTTTCGACTAGAGGGCGCTATATTTTTTTATATTTTTTCTTGAAAGCTGAGGATTTTTTACACAACATATCTCGATATCAGGGTTGCTATTTTTTCGTTTTTTAGATATGATTTTAAAAAAAATCATTTTTCCCCATTTGTCCAAAAATAACTTTCTGCAAAAAATCATAACATTTGAACTACTGAACCGATTTAGATGATCGGTATATTAAATTGAAGCCAATAAGCAAAATTCACACTTGCGGGAAGATTGGATTCTAGTAGCATAGGTCTAGTTTAGTCACATATGAATATTGATCGAAGACTTAAAACATGTTAAATTTACATAATTCTAACTTAAAAACGATAATTATAGCATCTCTGATATCGACATATGTTAGGTAAATAAGCTTTCCATAAAAAATATAAAAAAATATAGCGCTCCTATCTTTAACCGAGAAAACTATGAAAAACTAACTAAATCAATAATTACAAAAACAAAATTCAATTTTTTGCGCAAAAGTAATATTTTTTCAAAGAAAAATAACTCGTAAGCTTCAATTTGATATGTCGATGATATGAATTGGTCCAATAGTTTGAAAGTTATGACTTTTTGTAGTGGGAAAAATGGGAAAACATTGTTTTTCGAACCATCGCTTAGTTTTGAAAAATCATATTTCAAAAACGAAAAAAATAGCATCTCTGATATCAAGATATTTTATGTAAAAAATTCTCAGCTTTCAATCCATATTAAAAATAGGATCCATATTATATGCAAGTTAAATATTTCTTAATTAAAGCTCATTGGCTTAAATTTGATATGTCGATCATCTAAATCGGTTGAGTGGTTCGAAAGTTATAAATTTTTGATAAAAGTCATTTGGGAAAAAGTGGAAAAAAATGATTTTTGGGATCACCCTAAAATGGAAATGGGCACCCTAATGACAAATTAAAAAAATACGAGTTTAATGTTTTGCGATAAAGAACAAAATTACCACTTTTGACGAAGATCTGAGAACCACTATATTAGTTTGGCATGGAATGGCTGTATATATATATACAGAATACAATCTTACGTGCATCGTGATGTACAAAGTATTAATGAATATGTGAAAATTAACGTTAAAAGACATTTCTATAGATCTGCACACTTTTACAGACTTTTCCACATTTTTAACAGACATTCACATGTTTTTACAGACTTTTTTTTTTAAGTCATCTGGCAGCTCTTCCTTCCACTTTTTATCGAATATTTCCAAATCGCAGGAGTAAACATTTACGTGACTCTGACTTTGTTTGTTTTTATTACGTTCGGAAAAACGTTATGACAAAGAGAGGGGACATTAAAAATACGTTGCTCAGTGAAAGGCTGAGATGCTCTTTCAGAGATGCAATGGTTAATTAAACAATTGACGGAAATATGTAGTTCGTTCATTTTATAATTTTACTTATTTTTGCCCTTGACAACAATACCTCTTTTATAGTGTTGATTATCATAAGAAAAATAACACTCCTGATCGTTGGATCTCTTTTGACATTTCAATTGGATCTTTTTTGACAGCCGTTTTGATTCAGTCCGCACTACCTAGGTTCTAAGTGGTAACAAGATTTTGGTTCTCTGACTCCGTTTAGGGTTGTCACATTCTCTGGTCCATGACCTAGATCAATCATCGGTTTGATTCCGAAGCTGTTCCAGAAGTCGGCACCAAGGATTAATTTTTGGGTTATTTGCGGTACAACTATAGTGGGAATTACGCGTGTTATATTCCTAAATGTGTATGGAAGGTTTAACATCCCTAAGCATTTATACTGCGTTCCATCCGCCGTGCTAATTTTTATTGCTGCGGGCTTCACTGCGAGTCCATATTTTTCAACGAGATCTATACTATTAATGACACTGATTCCGGCTCCGGAATCAAGTAGGGCTTCGACTTCCGTGTCGAATATTTTTACCGTAATATGTGGACACGACAAATTGTTCATTTGAACGTGGAAAATTATTTGTAACCGCTCATAGTTCGCGATCGTATTTGCATTTTCGGGAACCTTTGTATTATGAAGGATGCAAGGATTCCCACACGTACACCCAACTTTTAGTTTCCCTGTTGCGCAGGCCTAAACGCAGGCCGATAACTGGACGAACATCGTTCACAAAAACGGATTGTCCTACCATGGTTACCACATCCATAGCAAAATAAAACTTTCGGTCTCCTGCATTCCTTCCAGCAATGCCCTTGCTCTTGGCAGTTCCAGCAAGTTACAGCTGATCTGCTCTGCTGATTTGGAGGATTTTGTACTCCAGAGCTGATACGCGATGTTGGTGTTTCTACTGTTTGTTTGCTCGGTTTGAGAGTATTTACCGGGATTGAGTAATTGCTCTCGTCCGAGTCACTTTCAGCCTGAATTTTATTGATTGCTCTTCTGGACGTGCCTTCCCCCAACATCTGAAGGCTGGGGTCCGCTGCATCGATCCTGTAATTCAGCATTATAAGGTGCTGCAGATCTTCTACTTCGATTATCGATATTTTGGATCTATAATACAGTCGCATGTTATCCCAAATTAATTCAAATTTTCTTGTTTTCGATAGTGGTTTCGATAACATTTTATTCAATTTTTCAATCTCCGTGACGAAGGCAATAAAAGATTCGCCACGCAGTTGTTTCCTTTCGTGCATCTTTTGTCGAATCCCCTGGTCCTGATTCGGATTGCCGAATCGGTACCTGATCATTTTTTCAAAAACATCCCAACTCGTGAATTCGTCCACGAAGGTAAAAAACCAATCGGATGCTGATCCGTCTAGAAGTAAATGAATGTCTCTCAAAAGTCGTTGGTTCGAAACCCCTTCGCGTTCAGCTATTTTCTTTAGCTTGTACAAAAAATTTTCGATGCTTGTCGTTTTTGGTTCACCAGAGAATTTCATATTCCACTTCTCTACGCGGTAAGCGTCTCTAGTATGCTCTACCCTATTTCCTGCCCTAAAAGTTCGTTGTGTTAAACGCCTAGTGTCTACATTTCTGGGAGCCAAGTGACTAGTTTGCGATGCTTCGGACTCATCCGAATCGTAGGTTGCCTTGACTTTTCGTTTACTGGACGTTTGTGGTTTTTTCGTTTTGTTAGCATCAGCGGGAAGGAGGTCATCTAACGATTCGCTGTCTGTAGATTGAAACCCAACTCTCTTCTCTTTAGTGATCTTCTTAATAATCTGCTCCTGCCCTTCTGTGCCTTTATTCTTTTTTTCCTGAGCTCCTATTTGTCCCTCTCTCGTAGGATTCGATATTAAATTTTGCATCAACCTTTCAAGCTGTTCAATTCTCCCTTGTAGTCGCATGTTTTCTTGCTGCAGAATTGATGTGCCCGTTCGGTTCGATTCTGAAATGGCTGTAATTGGCTGCACATTTTACTGTTGCACGTTTGCTGTGTTCGTTTGGTTTAATTTTGGGATTGTTCCAGTTTGTCTTCTCGTGACGTTGTGGGACAGTGGCGTTACCTGTTCTGTAGCTATTGGAGTTTGATCCACTACGGTTGTATTAGAAGCAGCTTCTTCGGATTGATTTATTATATCATTAATTTTGTCATTTACTGGAGAAGCTGGTGGTCCAATTTTAAATTCTTTCAAAATTTACGTAATTCTACGAACTAACCCCCGTTTTAGCATTTTATCTTCCTCATCTTTTGTTAGACACCTTTTCGCTCGGTAGTAATAATGAAGTATACGCGATTCCCTTCTTTGATCAACACCATGTCGTTTCAACTCTTTTAATATTTCAGAAATATTTTCTTCAATTAACCCAAACTCATCTCTAATAGAAAATTTTGAGCGATAATTTCGCCCTTCTTTAAGATCAGATTTGAAAAGTTTTCTCAAAAATCTTTGTTTTTCAGGTAAATTTAAATCGACTGTTTCTTCGTTCCAACGGTCACGAATCTGTAGTTCATAGTCGGTCTCCTCCGAATTCAAATACTCTGCGGATGGAAATTTACTCATCTTGTTCCGTATTTGTTTAGTAGGAATATGAATGAAACAATTCACTTACTAAAAAGTGTCCACATTTTCATCGCTTGTTTACGTGAAGAATATAATTTTTTCAGGCACACTTGATTTGAGAGTGTATGGATTTCTAGCTGTCTTGACGCAAGGTCTTTAATGAAGAATGAGAAGATGGGAAGGTTTATATAAACATGTTTATAATTACATAAGTTTATTCAAATATTAATATTGCTCTTATTTAACTATTCAGTGCAATTTTATCAAAATTTGAAAGAGAAATTAAAAAAGGAATGTTTTTTTTTCAATATTTTTCTGAGATGGTTATTAAAAATCCATTGCTTTATTATTTACCCTCCATTATTCGTTAATTTCTCCTGCTTTTCGTTCTTTGACCTATCATTTTAACAATTCAATTTGAGAGGTTTAAAATTGCGACAAGATAAAAATTTGGTGTGAAAGAGTGAATTGTGGAAAATTAAATCGCAAATTCTCTAAGCGTTATAATTAAAGTTTTTCTGTAGTATTTAATTTTTGAGTTTGTGTGAACGACAGATTAAAGTTGATTCATAAAAGAATAAGATTTCATTTGATATGACGATTTTTGAAATCGACTCAATGGTTGTAAAGTTATGACGTTTTGTAAGAAATCTAGGCCCTAGTGGCATGTGCTGTACACAAAAGTTGTCTCCATTCACATGAATTTTATATTTTTGACGTAGGACTACGTCTAACCGGAAGATATAGGGGGTGAAATGGAAATCTAGGCACTGAACAAGTAGGAAAAAATGCCAGATTTGGAACGCTTATAACTCGAGCATTTCTCAATAGATCGCAAAGGTTTTTGCATCAATTGATAGGAAATATATCTACGCATCTATCATAACGAATAACATTTCATTTTTCTTGAGATAAATAATTGAATAATTGTGAAATATCAAGCATTGTCCAAATGCACTATGTGTCCATTTTTGATTGGTCCATTTTGTGCTCCTCAAATCGTACCGACCAAAACGGGCAACCAGAGCAGCAGCGAAATAGAATGAAGCACGATTGGAAAGGAAAAAGAAAAAAAAAAGAACGAAACATTGGTCGCAGTCTCACACATGCGTGATTCTCGAGCCAGCCAGTCAGCTTAAAAGTCCCCGCTCCGCTGCCGTAACGATCATTCTCATTCAAACCGTACACCACATCAGTTCGCATCACAACACATCAACAAACCAACCCAAGCAGCCATGTCTGGACATGGCAAAGGAGGAAAAGTGAAGGGAAAGGCAAAACCCGCTCGAACCGTGTCGTTCTGGAGTTCCCCGCAAGGGTAGCTAGGCCGAGCGCGTTAGTACCAGTGCACCAGTCCACCTAGCCGCCGTTATATAGTTTCGGCCGCCGAAGTGATCGAGTTAGCTGGCAAAGCTGCTCGCGACGATAAGAAAACCCGCATTCAGAACAGAACACATTCGGTTCGGTGGACATCAAGACAACAGGCAGTTGCAGCGAGTGGCGAGTGATGAGTATGTGAATTTGGCAGTTGTTCTGAGCTTATTGATAGTTGGGGAATTGCCTGATTATTCGATTTTCACCAATTCTTAAATTGTTTCCAGATTGAAAGTACAGTAATTTGCAATTAGTTCGACATTTAGCTAATTGGACGGACATGTAATGCGACATATTTAGTTGGACATTTTTGTAAACATAGAGATCCAAATTATGACCCCAAATTGAAAGTCGACACTGTACCACTGTCATCGCAAATGTTCAATTACAGGTTAAAATCGCCTCCAATGCAACACTGAGTGGTGCTTCGGAACGTCGCATTGAATGTAATTTACTGTACAACATGTCACAAAGATGGATGGGAAGAAATTTTCCAACTGTGAAAGCTGTGACGAGTGGCAACAAATCGCTAAACAGGAAGGTTTAGCCGAACAAGATGGGGATATCGAGTGATAACAAAACGATAAACTCTTTAGATTGAAGATAATTTTGTGATCCTGAAAAGGACCCTTTTTAGCCTGCATGTGAATCCAACGAGCAAACAAATCGTAATGAATGTATTTTTTTGCCATCGCTGCCTTTTAACGCTCATTCGTTCGTCTCGTTGGACTCGCCCCTTTGGCTGAGTCTGCCGATTTGTCTCTATCCTGTGAGTGTGTACCGCTAGAGTATAAAACACGCGGACCCCAAAAAAATATGTTATTTTCTTTCAAACCGTAAACCCGTGTGGTTGTACGGCATCGTTCAACATCGCATCGCATCACATCGACAAAGCAACACAAGCAGCAACGTGGACGTGTGGACGTGACAAAGGAGGACAAGTTAAGGGAAAGGCAAAGTCCCACTCGAACCGTGCAAGTGTGCAGTTCCCCGTAGGTGTATTCGCCAATTGCTCCGCAAAGGTAGCTAGGCCGAGCGAATTAGTACCAGTGCACCAGTCTACCTAGCCGGCGTTATATAGTTTCGGCCGCCGAAGTGATCGAGTTGACTGGTAAAGCTGCTCGCGACGATAAGAAAACCCGCATTCATAACAGAACACATTTGGTTCGGTGGACATCAAGACAGCAACAGGCAGTTGCAGCGAGTGGCAAACGCATTCGCAAAACGGCAGCAGGTAGCTGGAGAAAAAAGTTTGTTTATACAGACTGCTTTGGTGGCAAAACCAGCCAACGTAAAACACGGCGCTTTTCAGGGCCATTAAACCATTCAAAGAAGAGTTATTAAAAGTTATTCACAATACCAATGCATTCTAAAGTGACATAATATGACATATAATATGAACTGAATTATTTAGTTTATGCTTGTTTTTGAACTTATTGGTGGTTGAGGTCTTTGAAATTAATCATTCAGTTTTCACAAACCCATGTATGGTCTCCGAATCAAAAGTGGCTTCAAATTACAACACATTGTATGCAGGATGGCATTAACGAATTTTCTCGGTAGCAAGAACTGCTTTCTTGGGTTGATAACTGATGTTGAAAATTGACTGACGTTACATCTGCATTGTATAGAAACATAACTAAGGAGCAATATGATGAGCTATGCATTTCCTGCTGCTCTGTTCGTATTTTAAAGGACTTCAATCCGAAGGTCCTCCGCCCTTTATTCACTGTTGGTTTTTCAGAACGCTTATAACTCGTCTGTTTCTCGACATATCGTAGAGTTCGTCTCCAAAACCTCAGTTTTTTCATTTTTATTTACTTTGTTTGCGGAGACTACAAATCTTACAATTCATTCGTCTCCGAAACCACAGTTTAAGGTACGGTAATGTGCTAGTGAAATATATGATAGTGAATGAGCTGATGACCACCTATGCATTCCCTATCACAGCCATCATTTTGATTGTACGATATGTGTATACGCAAAAAGATGACCGGCGTTAAACATTTAATAAGTACAAAGCCTTCAGAAAAAAATCAAGAATCAACTATAAGACAGTGAGAAAAGAATTAGAAAATTTGTAAAAAAACGCAAAAACACAACACTAAAGACTCTTTTCAGAACTCCCAACATGTTCATAAAGATTAAACAGTAAACTAATCCATATTTCAGGTAGATAGGAAGGTATTCACGTAGGAGAAGAAAATAAAACAATATATTTAGAATATATGTTTAGAAAAAACTGTCCCCTTTGTTTAGTCCTACGTCACTCCGGTTATGTCCCCGACATTACCCA
The DNA here is from genome assembly GCF_029784135.1 of Toxorhynchites rutilus septentrionalis. Classification (NCBI taxonomy): domain Eukaryota; kingdom Metazoa; phylum Arthropoda; class Insecta; order Diptera; family Culicidae; genus Toxorhynchites; species Toxorhynchites rutilus. Next base: position 106,406,479 of record NC_073744.1, read on the forward strand.
CCCGTCTTTTTTTCCAATTCTTAACTTTCAAACCAACATATCATATCTTTCCGTTATCCGCAAACATGCCAAGCAGTAACTTAAAAAAAAACAAACTCATAAACGACAAAAAGAGTCTTAGATTGTATATTTTTTATATATTTTTCACAGTTTTACAGTACCATTTGCTTATTGGCGTTTTTTTTAGTTGGAGTGCCTTTTAATTGGCGGTTCACCAGTTGGAGCACGCGCAAATCAAAAAGCAATCATCTGTCATAATTGTATGTCAGTTTTACTATGTTGTTCCAATGCCATTTTTGTTGAAAGGTCTTTGAACGTTAAACTCAAAAAATTAAGGCACAGTATAAAAGTATTTAGTTTTGCAGTTTGTTTGACAAATGTATTCGTTTGAAAACATTTATTAATATATATATATATATATATATATATATATATATATATATATATATATATATATATATATATATATATATATATATATATATATATATATATATATATATATATATATATATATATATATATATATATATATATATATATAAAGTGAATTATATCACATCCACTATTCAAGGAAGTTAATGATATTTTCTAGCATCAATCCAAATGCAGTAATTCTAACTATTATTATGGCCGCACTAAAAGACATGAAAAACAACAAGAAAAACGCGAACTTCGAAATTTGTGAACTATTGCAGTATTACTTCAGCCATTCCATGCCAAACTGATATAGTGGTTTTCAGATTTTTGGAAAATTGGTAGCTTGTTTTCGTTATGGTAAAACATTGAACGTGTATTATTATTTTTTTGGGTGATTCGATTTTTTCACTTTTTCCCAAAATGACTATTATCAAAAACTCATAACTTTTGAACCACTAAGCCGATTCAGACGATCGATACATCAAATTGAAGTAAATTAGCTAGTCTTTTTGGAAAAATATCAAACTTCCAAGAAATTCGAATTTTGTTTTCGTAATTCTTGATTGTATCTGTTTTTATAGATTACATGGTTTCGGGACAAACGGCGCTATATTTTTCTATATTTTTTCTTGAAAACTGAGGATTTTTTTACACATTTATAGTTTTTACTCAAAATTAGATATATTCTTTTTTCTTTTTTGAGTTGTAATTTTTTAGAGTTAACCGATAGTTCGGAATATTAAATTCTTCCTCTTTTTCCTATTTTCTAAAATTCATAACATTTGAACTGCTAGAGCGATTCAGATGATTGATATATCAAATTAAAGCCAAGAATTCAGAGTTGTTCGAGAAATAATAAAACGAAAAATAAATTTTGGAAAAATCTTGCACTTGCGTAAACACTATTTTTGTTTTCGTGATTAATAATTGTATCTGTTTTTCATAAATTAAAAAAAAAATTTTTGCGTGTGTAAAATTATTGACTTAAATTAACTATGTCGATTATATGAATCGATTCAGTAGATAAAAGTTATGAATTTTTAAAAAACGTCATTTTCGGAAAAAAGGAGAAAAATGATTTTTTGAACCATCGGTTAATTTTGAAAAATCATAATTTAAAAACGAAGAACACATTTTTGGATATGTTATCTTAAAAATCCTCAGCTTTCGAGAAAAAATATAAAAAAACATGGCGCCCTTGAATGAAAACTATAAAGAACAATTACGATCAATAATCAAGAAAACAAAATTATTTTTTTGCAAGTATAGTATTTAAAAAAAACTGGCTAACTGGCCAATTTGATATGTCGATCATCTGAATCGGTTTAGTAGTTCAAAAGATATGAATCTAAAAAAAAATATTTTTGGAAAAAAGGAGAAAACTAGATTTTTCGAACCACCCTAAAATGGGATGGGATCTAATATTTGACGAAAAGGAACAAAACTACCAATTTACACGAAAATTTGAGAACCACTATGTCGGTTTGGCATGGAATCTATATATAATACTAAAAAATATAGTTTGGTGTTAATTTCCCCTGCAACTAAAAAACTGATTACTAGAAACTAATTGACGTTAACGTTTTATTACCTTGTAAAGTCTAGATACAATACCAACAGAGGGTATTTTAAAAAATAAAAATAGCTTTTTATGGGGTGTGTTCAAAACTGAAAAAAAATATTCAGAAATCATATTTTTATGTTGTTTTTCAAGCGTACCTACATTATTTAGTCGTATAATTATTGTATCATTCAATTTATTCTGATGTGAATGCTTTAAAATATTTCAACTGATGCTCTTACCACATTTTAATTTTTTTTATTCAATGTTCAGTTTCTATGGCGAAGCTTCATTCGTAAATTACACATTTGTCATCATTGGTGGAATACGATCATAAATGTTGTTATGAATAGCACAGCAAGTTATGATTACAATACATATGAATTTATTTCGATAATGCATTATACATAAACCGATAAAAATGCATTATAATATCTATCCACAGCGTTTTAGCGTCTATATGTATATTTTATTCAATTTCAGTTTGTAATTTCTATCCCATTCGCCGTGTTTATCATGACATTAATAACATTATATACGAACCTCCCACCTTATATGTGATGTCACCCACCCTTTTAGACACATCTTAACATTATGTTCAATTTTTAGAGCGTAAACTATCTGTCAATTTTTTCACTGTTTACATTTTCTTGCCACAAATCGTTGCCACTTTTTTCTCTCAAGTTCCACTTCTCTTCTCTGATTGTAATTTGTGAAAGAACTACAAACCTTCCATAAGCTCACATGGCAAAATTTAAAACCATCATCACTTTCACCGCAGCGCCGCCTAGGTGTAGATTTGTACGTTAGATCGCCAATACGTGATTTGTTTTTTGAGTTTTAGGTTACATTAGCATCATTTTCTTAGTTCAAAAACTAAATCCAGATGTCTCACCGATTGTTTACGTTTTGCGTTAGATCGCCAATAAATTACCTCTAATTCAACGTACCGAGGCGCCACTAGTGGCGACTTTCAATTAACGAATTTACTTTAGATTCACAACCAGATGGCGCAGCGAGTAAAATATAATGTTTTGTTTTTATCTAAGATGTTTTTGTTGGTATGAAATTCATTTTAATTTGTTAGAAAAATCCGAATATTTCGTCAAATTTCCCTGATTCATGTAATCTTCCACGTTGAAAAGGTTAAAAAATCATCTTTTTATGATGTGGTATGTATATTGTATATACTTAATTTTGTTTCAATTAGGTAAACGATGAGTAGCATGTGTTGTACTGAAAGTACTGTAAATCCTTTTCGTATCGGTCCCTACTAGAGATGGGTAAAACAGTTCACTTTGATGAACGGTTCACTCACTAACCGTTCATCTAAGTGAATCAGTTCTTTTGAACCGTTCTTTCGCTCTTTCGTTCATACACTGAGAGAAATAATTAGTAAATATAACGATTTTTTTGGTAAATACTACCAATCTATAGTCATTTTCGACCGTACTAATAAACACATATGTCAAGCAGAACCATGATTCGGAAGCCCAATATCGGCTACATTTTCTCGCCGAAAATGCACGTATCAGAGTTATATCCTTATTATACCTCCGTATTGCCTTATGGGAACAATGAAAATGGTTAATACGCGCTTTTCTCACCAATTTTCAGATATGACAATATCCAAGCTTACTAATGTTATCGAGTAAAATATACTAATTTCTGGTAGGGATGCGGGTTTCTTGACAATATGTACAAAAAATTTGTACATTCTACTAATTTTGCATTACCAAATGTATTTAGTAGTTTTCGACCGAGGATTTTTCTAAGGGTATTAAGAACAACATAGAATGTTGGCTGGAACCCAACATCAATAGACAGCAGCATCAATATTGATATCGTTGGATTGGATAGTTTATATTTTTGAAATTTAGTGGGGAAAGATAAGCTGCTTCATTAAAAGTCGCAAACTGTATGTGAAAATATATTTATCGGTCGACAAAAGTTTATGTAATAATTTGATGCGCACAAAATATGTGCAATTTTTCATATTCTCTTTTTGGACAACACACAGGTTCACACAATAGGCCAAACAATGAATTGAAAGCAACGAAAAAAATTTTTTCTCAACATACCCTCACTATAAAATTTTATGTTTACTTAATCCATGAATCGCCCCAGCTTCCCCCAGATTTTTTCTGATAATTAGAAAGTATATTATATATATATATATATATATATATATATATATATATATATATATGAAGTTTTGCTTTTAAAACTACGAGAATCTAATTTAATTGTTAACCCAAAATTGAGAATACATTAACAAAATAAACCCTGCGTTACACGCATTTTGCTCATAAATGACAAATCGTTTTATTTTCCTTACAAGCATTCTCGTTATATTTATCCATTCCGCCCAGCGCAAATCAGTTCAGCTGCACTCGTTCGTTCGCAAACAATTTGCCCGCAAACACTTCGTTCTCAAACAGTTCGTTCCCAAACAGTTCACTCTCAATCAGTTCTTTCCCATACAGTTCACTCGCAAACAGTTCACTCTCCAACAGTTCAGTCTCAAACAGCTCACTCGCAAACCGTTCTTACGGAATCAGTTCGTTCACAAACCGTTCTCTCGCAACCAGTTCGTGGGGAGAACTATCGTTGAAGTACACCCTCTGTCAATCTACCTGCGAGAGAGGTAAACCGAATTAATGAAATTTGATATAAAAATATCCGCTTAGTGTTCATAAAATACCTAAAATACAAAGATCTGGCTTCTATTCAATCAGTGCTCTAATATTTTTCAAAATATTTTCCTTAGAACGTGTGAAATATGGACGTCAAAAGCTGCGCAAATTGGCCGGAGAACATGCAAGTCGGACGAAATTTGCTTGAAGCTGACTCCGACCAATCTGCAAAATTCAAAAGCCGTATTGTTTGTGTCGTCCCCGGATGTAAGCAGAGATATCGCCCCGGAATTTCTTTTCATGCCTTCCCTCCGAATACGGACAAATCGCGGTATCTAGACTGGATCCAACGACTACGGCTAAAGATAGAACCTACAAAAACCTCCCATATTTGTAGCCTCCATTTCACTGTGTCGAACTTCTACTCTCCAAGTATGAAGTGTAATACACGCCTTGAAGCAATAATATTATATTTTTTTTTATTATTATTTTACTTTTTATAGTAACAAGCCGTGCCACTGATCGCTTAATTCTTAGGCCATCAGCAGTTCCCGACTTGAATTTGCCACAACCTCCCATCAGCGAAGCCAGGAAAAGACTTATTGAGGGCCGTGCTGAACGTGCTGCAAACCGTGCCAAAGTTGGGGCAGCGATGGACCAGAGACATGATACACCAAACCTTTCAGATATTGCCATCGATGCTGAATGTGCAGATCATCCCGAAGTCTGTGTTCCTACAGTAGAGAAAGCAGTTCAGGTAGACACTACGGATTTGGATGAACTTAAAGTCAAGCGTATCTCAGCGATCTCCTTTGGAAGCGATGACGATCTTGTATCATGGACTGGACTTAAGGTGAAGGTGGAAGCTAGCCACAAATGGCTGCTACAATGGCGCTCATTTCTTTCATCTCCCTCCCTCACCCCTCGCCAGAAAATCAATAATTTTGCGAAACAGTGTGAAGAAAATGATCGTTTTTGCACACTTCCCATCAAGTAATATCAACCAAACTTTAATCGATTACTCACAAGATATTAAATTTTCATCTGCTTTCGCACCGTATAGTGAAGAACGTCGGAAAACTCGAGCAAGTGCTCTGAAAGTTAAATTTTCGTTTTTCAATCTTCAGCAATGGTTTTGTTTGTATTGGTGGAAGCATCGTTATTTTTTCGACACTGATGCCAAACAACATCATCGAAACAGCTATAAAAACCACTCAATAAAATGTTATTCCGGAGTCATAGCGTCCCATGTCATGAAAATCAATAGAATAAAATTGTGTTGATATCGATACAATTATTATTTTTACGTTTAATGGGTCTATAATGTAAGTTTTAGCAACTTTAACATTGGGTAAGAAAATTGTATTGCAGAGCTCGGAACACTGCCACGGCTGCCTATGCTTTCAAAAACAGTAAACGGAAAAGTATTAAATTCAATCTAAATGCCTCGGCCAACGAAGAGAAGGGTTAAGGCTTTCCAACGTGAATATGTGAAAACAATACGATCAACGAAGGAAAATATTAAGGAATTATCAACATCGAGTTACTATGCGGAAGAACTTGTTAATACCAAAAGAGCCCCAATTCGCATGTGTTATAAATTTGCTCATGTTACGCTCGCGTATAATCAGAATCATATGCAAATGCACCTTCTATATATATTTATATTTGCGATTGTTCATCGGAACATATCGTTCATACATTTTACTTTAGTATTGAATTGTTATTTGTTTTTTTTTTCAAATGTATTCAAAGACTCGTGTCAATGAAGCGCCACACAGTCTGATAAGTGAATTGATCTATTTACGTGTGCTTTGCTCTTCTCTCACAAACACTATTACCCCATTTTTACACGAGGGTTTACCTATACTACTACAATGGCTAGCTTCCACCTTCACCTTAAATCAAGAGAAATGCTCGAATCTATTGTCAAAACAGTGACTCTCGTGAAGCAGTATCGTCAAAAGCCTAAATCTACAGTGAAGCTAGAAGAGGAAATACCGGATTCCTGCACAATAGACATGTTAAGAATACATTTTTTTAAATAAATAGGCCTTTACTAAAGTGTTTCTTCCCTGAAACTACCTTTATTAAACAAGTCGTTTATTAGTAGCCTCTTGATGAGTTCAAAGTAATTCCTTATGCACAGAGGCGAATTAATGATACAAATGATACAAAACAGCCATGACGTGTTTGCACTTCCCTTTGCCAGCTTTACAGGAACACGAAAACAACCATTTGGAGAAGGAGTTTTTCGTACGAATTTTTATTGTATGGGGTTCCGAGCTTGGAGATGATGACTGGAGGCAGGACTAGAAAATACTGAAGCCTCCATCGTGAACTTCTTCAACATCAACTATTAAAAGATGTCCAGCTTTGAATACTCTTTCGCCTTCGACGACTAAACGACTTCCACCCGCAGCGTAATCGAACACATCCGCAAACTCCACAGCCACGTAGCAGGTTTCATTTTCTCCGACTGATGGCTCCTGATAATGCATGAAACAAGGTCACAGAAAAACACTTATAAGTTAAATTCAGCTTAAGCTACGGCAAAGTTTTTGACGTAGGACTACGTCTTTCATTTCTATACCGGGGTGTAAAATCAAAGTTTCGAAAACGAAAGCGTTACGCCGGAGACCGAGATTTTGAGCGTTAATAGCTCCTAAACAACTGAACGAAATGGTATCATAAACACTTCATTCGAAAGATAAAATGTCTACGCGTTATATACTTGTTACTTTTTGATCCAAAAACTTGTTTCAATAGTCTTAAAATTGCTTTCAAAACAGGCTATTGAAATCACCAATCGGTATATAAGCGAGCGGCGCTCGGAAATCCACTCAGTTCTAATTGAACAGCGATTGGAGCATGTTGTCGCTGTTGCGGTGAAGCTCTTTATTTATCATGAAAGCGCGGATGAACGGTGTCACCAAGAGCCTGTTTGTGCACCCTAGGCCAGAAGGGAATCTATCAGGAGGAGAGTGATGCCACAAACGGTTCCCTGGGAAGACATCGCTACACACACATACACGCGCGGCTATTAACAGGTGGTTATCGAGTTGGCATTAACCACTGGTGGGCTTCCAGTATCGAGGAAAATGTGGAAATATCTAATCGTTACTGAAAATAATCTGCCAGTACCTTTGGGAATTTTCAAAATATATTCATGTGAAAGAGTTTAATTGAATGTTTTCTATCCATGTAACACTGTGACCAAATACATTTGCTTTTGTGGTTTTTCAATCAATCGCAAATAACAGGATAGCTTCAGAAGATTATTCTTCCCCATCAGTAGGATATTTCCGTATCCAATATTGTATGCGCCCGCAATCGATTATTGCTCAGTCGCCGAAAATTCCGAGCTCAGAGAGTTCATTCCCCTCTAGTTTGCCTTCCAAATTGCCATCGTAAACCACACCTTCACTCGATTCAATCACACACAAAAAGCATACTTAAGCGATATTCTGGTGGTGAGACACATTCATTTTTCGTGAGGACATTGACAAGACAACATCGTTGCCTAACGTGCTGGAGGAGGTGGACGGCGAAGGATCGACACATACACGCGCAGAACTCTTTCCGTTAGGATGCCATTCAGCATCGAGAAAGTTCCGGAAAGATCTAATCATTGCTGGAAAATAATCTGCCAGTTCCTTTGGGAATTTTCAAAATATATTCATGTGAAAGAGTTTAATTGAATGTTTTCTATCCATGTAACATTGTGACCAAATATGTTTCAATCAAGTGCTATTAACAGGTGGTTATCGAGTTGGTATTAACCACTGGTGGGCTTCCAGTATCGAGGAAAATGTGGAAATATCTAATCGTTACTGAAAATAATCTGCCAGTTCCTTTGGGAATTTTCAAAATATATTCATGTGAAAGAATTTAATTGAATGTTTTCTATCCATGTAACACTGTGACCAAATATGTTTCAATCAAGTGCTATTAACAGGTGGTTATCGAGTTGGCATTAACCACTGGTGGGCTTCCAGTATCGAGGAAAATGTGGAAATATCTAATCGTTACTGAAAATAATCTGCCAGTTCCTTTGGGAATTTTCAAAATATATTCATGTGAAAGAGTTTAATTGAATGTTTTCTATCCATGTAACACTGTGACCAAATACATTTGGTTTTGTGGTTTTTCAATCAATCGCAATCAACAGGATAGCTTCTGAAGATTATTCTTCCCCATCAGTAGGATATTTCCGTATCCAATATTGGATGCATAGAACCTTGTGCCTCCAACGTAACGCTCTCGTTTTCGAAGTTCTCCAAATATTCATTCATTCAGAATGAATTCAGATTCAACTTCATACAAATGATCTCTAAATCAACGATAGTGCTACGTCACCCTTGCGGTTATACCATAGATATAACCCACTTCCTGTTTTTTCACTGCATAAGGAAAACTCATTTTCCAACCGTTTGGAAGATAAATTTTGCACACAATTATTAATTTTGACGTAGGACTACGTCTTTCATTTCTATACCGGGGTGTAAAATCAAAGCTTCGAAACCGAAAGCGTTACGCCGGAGACCGAGATTTTGAGCGTTAATAGCTCCTAAACAACTGAACGAAATGGTATGATAAACACTTCATTCGAAAGATAAAATGTCTACGCGTTATATTTGTTACTTTTTGATCCAAAAACTTTTTTCAATAGTCTTAAAATTGCTTTCAAAACAGGCTATTGAAATCACCAATCGGTATATAAGCGAGCGGCGCTCGGAAATCCACTCAGTTCTAATTGAACAGCGATTGGAGCATGTTGTCGCTGTTGCGGTGAAGCTCTTTATTTATCATGAAAGCGCGGATGAACGGTGTCACCAAGAGCCTGTTTGTGCACCCTAGGCCAGAAGGGAATCTATCAGGAGGAGAGTGATGCCTCAAACGGATCCCTGGGAAGACATTGCTACACACACATACACGCGCGGCTATTAACAGGTGGTTATCGAGTTGGCATTAACCACTGGTGGGCTTCCAGTATCGAGGAAAATGTGGAAATATCTAATCTTTACTGAAAATAATCTGCCAGTTCCTCTGGGAATTTTCAAAATATATTCATGTGAAAGAGTTTAATTGAATGTTTTCTATCCATGTAACACTGTGACCAAATATGTTTCAATCAAGTGCTATTAACAGGTGGTTATCGAGTTGGCATTAACCACTGGTGGGCTTCCAGTATCGAGGAAAATGTGGAAATATCTAATCGTTACTGAAAATAATCTGCCAGTTCCTTTGGGAATTTTCAAAATATATTCATGTGAAAGAGTTTAATTGAATGTTTTCTATCCATGTAACACTGTGACCAAATATGTTTCAATCAAGTGCTATTAACAGGTGGTTATCGAGTTGGCATTAACCACTGGTGGGCTTCCAGTATCGAGGAAAATGTGGAAATATCTAATTGTTACTGAAAATAATCTGCCAGTTCCTTTGGGAATTTTCAAAATATATTCATGTGAAAGAGTTTAATTGAATGTTTTCTATCCATGTAACACTGTGACCAAATACATTTGGTTTTGTGGTTTTTCAATCAATCGCAATTAACAGGATAGCTTCAGAAGATTATTCTTCCCCATCAGTAGGATATTTCCGTATCCAATATTGTATGCGCCCGCAATCGATTATTGCTCAGTCGCCGAAAGTTCCGAGCTCAGAGAGTTCATTCCCCTCTAGTTTGCCTTCCAAATTGTCATCGTAAACCACACCATCTCTCGATTCAATCACACACAAAAAGCATACTTAAGCGATATTCTGGTGGTGAGACACATTCATTTTTCGTGAGGACATCGACAAGACAACATCGTTGCCTAACGTGCTGGAGGAGGTGGACGGCGAAGGATCGACACATACACGCGCAGAACTCTTTCCGTTAGGATGCCATTCAGCATCGAGAAAGTTCCGGAAAGATCTAATCATTGCTGGAAAATAATCTGCCAGTTCCTTTGGGAATTTTCAAAATATATTCATGTGAAAGAGTTTAATTGAATGTTTTCTATCCATGTAACACTGTGACCAAATATATTTCAATCAAGTGCTATTAACAGGTGGTTATCGAGTTGGCATTAACCACTGGTGGGCTTCCAGTATCGAGGAAAATGTGGAAATAACTAATCGTTACTGAAAATAATCTGCCAGTTCCTCTGGGAATTTTCAAAATATATTCATGTGAAAGAGTTTAATTGAATGTTTTCTATCCATGTAACACTGTGACCAAATATGTTTCAATCTAGTGCTATTAACAGGTGGTTATCGAGTTGGTATTAACCACTGGTGGGCTTCCAGAGTTTAATTGAATGTTTTCTATCCATGTAACACTGTGACCAAATATGTTTCAATCAAGTGCTATTAACAGGTGGTTATCGAGTTGGCATTAACCACTGGTGGGCTTCCAGTATCGAGGAAAATGTGGAAATAACTAATCGTTACTGAAAATAATCTGCCAGTTCCTCTGGGAATTTTCAAAATATATTCATGTGAAAGAGTTTAATTGAATGTTTTCTATCCATGTAACACTGTGACCAAATACATTTGGTTTTGTGGTTTTTCAATCAATCGCAATTAACAGGATAGCTCCAGAAGATTATTCTTCCCCATCAGTAGGATATTTCCGTATCCAATATTGTATGCGCCCGCAATCGATTATTGCTCAGTCGCCGAAAGTTCCGAGCTCAGAGAGTTCATTCCCCTCTAGTTTGCCTTCCAAATTGCCATCGTAAACCACACCTTCTCTCGATTCAATCACACACAAAAAGCATACTTAAGCGATATTCTGGTGGTGAGATACATTCATTTTTCGTGAGGACATCGACAAGACAACATCGTCCAGTACGTGCTGGAGGAGGTGGACGGCGAAGGATCGACACATACACGCGCAGAACTCTTTCCGTTAGGATGCCATTCAGCATCGGGAAAGTTCCGGAAAGATCTAATCAATGCTGGAAAATAATCTGCCAGTTCCTTTGGGAATTTTCAAAATATATTCATGTGAAAGAGTTTAATTGAATGTTTTCTATCCATGTAACACTGTGACCAAATATGTTTCAATCAAGTGCTATTAACAGGTGGTTATCGAGTTGGCATTAACCACTGGTGGGCTTCCAGTATCGAGGAAAATGTGGAAATAACTAATCGTTACTGAAAATAATCTGCCAGTTCCTCTGGGAATTTTCAAAATATATTCATGTGAAAGAGTTTAATTGAATGTTTTCTATCCATGTAACACTGTGACCAAATACATTTGGTTTTGTGGTTTTTCAATCAATCGCAATTAACAGGATAGCTTCAGAAGATTATTCTTCCCCATCAGTAGGATATTTCCGTATCCAATATTGTATGCGCCCGCAATCGATTATTGCTCAGTCGCCGAAAGTTCCGAGCTCAGAGAGTTCATTCCCCTCTAGTTTGCCTTCCAAATTGCCATCGTAAACCACACCTTCTCTCGATTCAATCACACACAAAAAGCATACTTAAGCGATATTCTGGTGGTGAGACACATTCATTTTTCGTGAGGACATCGACAAGACAACATCGTTGCCTAACGTGCTGGAGGAGGTGGACGGCGAAGGATCGACACATACACGCGCAGAACTCTTTTCGTTAGGATGCCATTCAGCATCGAGAAAGTTCCGGAAAGATCTAATCATTGCTGGAAAATAATCTGCCAGTTCCTTTGGGAATTTTCAAAATATATTCATGTGAAAGAGTTTAATTGAATGTTTTCTATCCATGTAACACTGTGACCAAATATGTTTCAATCAAGTGCTATTAACAGGTGGTTATCGAGTTGGTATTAACCACTGGTGGGCTTCCAGTATCGAGGAAAATGTGGAAATAACTAATCGTTACTGAAAATAATCTGCCAGTTCCTTTGGGAATTTTCAAAATATATTCATGTGAAAGAGTTTAATTGAATGTTTTCTATCCATGTAACACTGTGACCAAATATGTTTCAATCAAGTGCTATTAACAGGTGGTTATCGTGTTGGCATTAACCACTGGTGGGCTTCCAGTATCGAGGAAAATGTGGAAATAACTAATCGTTACTGAAAATAATCTGCCAGTTCCTTTGGGAATTTTCAAAATATATTCATGTGAAAGAGTTTAATTGAATGTTTTCTATCCATGTAACACTGTGACCAAATATGTTTCAATCAAGTGCTATTAACAGGTGGTTATCGTGTTGGCATTAACCACTGGTGGGCTTCCAGTATCGAGGAAAATGTGGAAATATCTAATCGTTACTGAAAATAATCTACCAGTTCCTTTGGGAATTTTCAAAATATATTCATGTGAAAGAGTTTAATTGAATGTTTTCTATCCATGTAACACTGTGACCAAATACATTTGGTTTTGTGGTTTTTCAATCAATCGCAATTAACAGGATAGCTTCTGAAGATTATTCTTCCCCATCAGTAGGATATTTCCGTATCCAATATTGGATGCATAAAACCTTGTGCCTCCAACGTAACGCTCTCGTTTTCGAAGTTTTCCAAATATTCATTCATTCAGAATGAATTCAGATTCAACTTCATACAAATGATCTCTAAATCAACGATAGTCCTACGTCACCCTTGCGGTTATACCATAGATATAACCCACTTCCTGTTTTTATTAAAATTTAGTATCCTGAAAATTTGTTTACTTTTTCGCAAGTAAAGACAGTGTCCTTTGGATGCGGTAAGAAAACGTTTTCCCCTGCAGCAAATTTATGTGATTTAAATAAATTAGCATCCTAGAGGATAGTTCTTTCGATACATACTCACCATTACGAAAATTTCTGCAAAAAACGTTAAAAACGGTGCGTTTAAAAATCACATTCTTTTTGCAATTCAGCTTCGTAGTCGCGAATTTTGTTTGCCACTCTTCAATTTTCAACAGTGGTTAACAATGTCAAACACCGAACATGGAAAAAATCCGCTGAAATATTCAAGGTAACCTAACCATGTACCGACAGGTTCGAAGAACAGACTGAAAAAATATTTTAGACATCCAATAATTGAATATTTGCTTGTCGTGTTTTGTGTAGAATATATTTGATCAGTACACGTTGACCAAATTTTATCTGTCAAAAAGAGTCAAATATTTGGCTTCGGTCAAAAAGTGTATGAGCACCCTGACACTAGCCCGTTTACGGGCAGGTGGCATCTATATTGCCACCAATATTTTACGCTAACCGGGCAGTGGCAATTGCCACCAATTATAACCACAAGGGTGACGTTGGACTATCGTTGATTTAGAGATCATTTGTTTGAAGTTGAATCGAAATTCATTCTGAATGAATGAATATTTGGGGGACTTCCAAAACGAAAGCGTTACGTTGGAGGCACAAGGTTTTATGCATCCAATATTGGATACGGAAATATCCTACTGATGGGGAAGAATAATTTTCAGAGACTTTCCTGATAATTGCGATTGATTGAAAAATCACAAAACCAAATGTATTTGATTGCAGTGTTATATGGATAGAAAACTTTAGAATTAACTATTTCGCATCAATGTATTTTTCAATTCCCAGGGGAACTGGCAGAGTATTTTTCAGCAACGATTAATTCTTTTCAGATTTTCCTCGATACTCGAAGCCCACCAGTGGTTAATACTAACTCGATAACCAACTGTTAGTAGCATTTGATTGAAAACTATTTGGTCGCTGTGTTATATGGTTAGAAAACATTAAAATAAACTCTTTCGCATGAATGTATTTTTCAATTCCCAGGGAACTGGCAGATTATTTTTCAGCAACGATTAGATCTTTCCGAAATTTTGTCGATGCTGAATGGCGTCCAAACGAGAATATTCCTTTCAGTTTAGTCTGTAACAAACTTTTCTGAACTCTTATCCATCATATTTGGAGCCCTGAAAAGGGCAGTTGATTTTATGCTAAGCTAATAGCACGCTCTCCTCGGATACGATGGGCCAGCTGGATGTCCTTGGGCATAATGTGACGCGCTTTGCGTGGATAGCACACAAATTGTTATTTTCGAATAGGCCTCCTGCAGCATCATAACCGCGGAACTTTGGAAGCGCAAATCGGTTTTGAAGTCCTGAGCAATTCCACGAACTAAATTCTGCAAAGGTAGATTGCGGATCAGCAATTCGGTCGACTTCTGATAGCGACGAATTTCACGCAAAGTTCCCGGTCGATAGCGATGTGATTGCGATTGATTGAAAAATCACAAAACCAAATGTATTTGGTTGCAGTGTTGTATGGATGGAAAACATTAAAATAAACTCTTTCGCAATGTATTTTTCAATTCCCAGGGGAACTGGTAGATTATTTTTCAGCAGCGATGATAGCAACGAGAGTTCCGCGTGTGTATGTGTGTGTGTGGCGGCTGCTCCGATGTTTCAAGCGGAACCGTGGCATCACTCTCCTCCTGATGGATTCCCTTCTGGCCTAAGGTGTACAAACAGGCTCTTGGTAACACCGTTCATCAGCGCTTTCATGATAAACGAAATTAGCTTCATCACAACAGCGACAACATACTCCAGTCGCTGTTCAATTATAACTGAGTGGGTTTACGAGCGGCGCTCGCTTTTATACCGATTGGTGATTCCAATAGCCTGCTTTGAAAGCAATTTTAAGGCTATTGAAACAAGTTTTTGGATGAAAAAGTAACAAGTATATAACACGTAGACATTTTATCTTTCGAATGAAGTGTTTATCATACCATTTCGTTCAGTTGTTTAGGAGCTATTAACGCTCAAAATCTCGGTCTCCGGCGTAACGCTTTCGTTTTCGAAACTTTGATTTTACACCCCGGTATAGAAATGAAAGACGTAGTCCTACGTCAAAAAAATGTTTTGTGTATTTTAGCATGTAAACATGTCGTTGTATTAGAGTTTGCGTTGATTACATGCCTAGTTCTGTTGTTTTCGCAATTTCGAAGCTGAGACTTCGGAACATTTACTGTGTCAATGCAGTACACTATTCAGCGAAGACTGCGAATTCTTGGAAAGGGCATTCTTATGCCTAACGAGATTTGGTCTGCTCGACCAAAACAGATAAGGAACTTCATAAAGGAAGTCATACCTTCATGGGGGATATGCAAAGTCCTGGTGCGACTATCACTTATTCCCTGAGTGATAGAACGAACTGACACTGCATATATAGCAAACTGGAGTGCACTACAATAGATCAAACTAATGATCGCAGTGGTACAATACTCCTACAGAAGAAGAAGATGCCTAGTTCTCACGGCCCGTTAAAGGGTTAACGAAAATTAGCTCCCAGCAAACATTAAATCGAATAATTTTGCACGTGCCAAGTCTTACAAGAAATCCGAATAAATCAGAATCGCATATAATATCAATCAAAGTATGTATCGTGTATATTTGAATTCGCATAAAATGTAGAAACTCGATTTTATATACCACTATCAAATTAAGTCGCAATTCGGTATAATAAACATAAAATTTATGATGTATATTGTCGTAAAATATATTTAATCCGCATCATATGCGTATATTACGCCGATGCAGTTTATGTGTCGTATAAGCGTACAATTTAAATCGATTCAGTACTGTAGTAAATCGTGTTGCATGCTGAAGAAAATCATGAAACAGTAATCATATTAGATCCTAATAAAGATCATATTACATCATATTGAAATGTCAATTAAATGCTGATGCACTCGAAAGTTTTAACCGCTGTTGAATTAAATTTCAGATAGCCTCGCGAGATAGCTGGTGGATGATAATCCAGACGACCGGAGTTCGAATCCACATCGCAGCAGTTTTCACCAAACACCAGTCTGTGCCATTTTAAACATTCATTTTCCACTCCCAACACAAGTCAATCAAACAATTATTATTTCCACAAACATAAATACTCATATATAAAAATGGCGATTCTTGAGGCTATAATAAACATTTCACGAAAATATTTTGCGCCATTTGTTTTTTTCTATGTCTGTAATAAATCGTATATAAGTATGGCAAAAGTCGTATTTGGTGCTTTGACAATTCATGAATATATTCATATTAGATCGCAATTCAATTCAACATAATCGCTATTATAGCCGGTCAAAGTTGCATATTCATCCAAACTAATTCGGTAAGCATCCCAGCAAACATTAAGTCGTATGAATAGCTATAATTGGAGGCGATATACATACAACCAAGACACATTTGTATGATATATGATGCAGATAACTAGCATATACACACAAAAGTGGAGGCGATATACGTATATGCCATATTTTGTACGCATATAAAGCCGTATATAACGGTATGCGATGCTTTTTGGACTGATATGCGATTTGATACGACAACGTTACCACTCAATCCATCGATGACATGGAAAATCGTGTTTTTGCATTTTATGCGATTTTAGATATATATGATCGATATTTTGATTGATATTTTATGCGATTGTGATTTGATACGAAATTATATGTAACTTATCATGTGCAAAGTTATACGATTTAATGTTTGCTGGGATTTGCCATGTATCCCAGCAAACATTAAATCGTATAATTTTGCACGTGCCAAGTCTTACAAGAAATCCGAATAAATCATAATCGCATATAATATCAATCAAAGTATGTGTCGTGTATATTTGAAATCGCATAAAATGCAAAAACTCGATCTTATATACCATTATCAAATTAAGTCGCAATTCGGTATAATAAACATCAATTTTATGATGCACATTGTCGTAAAATATATTTAATCCGCATCATATGCGTATATTACGCTGATGCAGATTGTGTGTCGTATAAGCTTATAATTTAAATCGATTCAGTACTGTAGTAAATCGTGTTGCATGCTGAAGAAAATCATGAAACAGTGAATCATATTCGATCCTAATAAAGAACATATTACATCATATCGAAATATCAATGAAATGCTGATGCACTCGAAAGTTTCAACCGCTGTTGAATTAAATTTCAGATAGCCGCACGACATAGCTGGTGGATGATAATCCAGACGACTGGAGTTCGAACCCATATCGGAGCAGTTTTCACTAAAAATCAATCTGTGTCATTTCAAACATCCATATTCCACGCCCAACACACGTCAATCAAACAATTATGATTTCTACAAACATAAATACTCATATATAAAAATGGCGATTCGTGAGGCTATAATAAACATTTCACGAAAATATTTTGCGCCATTTGTTTTCTCTTTCTATGTCTGTAACAAAAAGTATATGAGTATGGCAGAAGTCGTATTAGGTGCTTTGACAATTCATGAATATATTCACATTAGATCGCAATTCAATACAACATAATCTCTATTATAGCCGGTCAAAGTTGCATATTCATCCAAACAAATTCGGTAAGCATTTGCCATGTATGTATATTGCCTCCACTTTTGCATGCATATGCCAGTTAGGCGCACTATATGCCAACCAAATTTTAGGGCATATGATGTTATATATACGCTTGTTATGCGATTTAATGTTTGCTGGGATGTATCCCAGCAAACATTTAATCGTATAACTTTGCACATGATAAGTTACATATAATTTCGTATCAAATCACAATCGCATAAAATATCAATCAAAATATCGATCATACCCAGCAATCATTAAATCGCATAACAAGCGTATATATAACATCATATGCCCTAAAATTTGGTTGGCATATCATGCGCCTAACTGGCATATGCATGCAAAAGTGGAGGCCATATACATACATGGCAAATGCTTACCGAATTTGTTTGGATGAATATGCAACTTTGACCGGCTATAATAGCGATTATGTTGTATTGAATTGCGATCTAATGTGAATATATTCATGAATTGTCAAAGCACCTAATACGACTTTTGCCATCCTCATATACGATTTATTACAGACATAGAAAAAAAAACAAATGGCGCAAAATATTTTCGTGAAATGTTTATTATAGCCTCACGAATCGCCATTTTTATATATGAGTATTTATGTTTGTAGAAATAATAATTGTTTGATTGACATGTGTTGGGAGTGGAATATGAATGTTTGAAATGGCACAGATTGATTTTTAGTGAAAACTGTTCCTATATGGGTTCGAACTCCAGTCGTCTGGATTATCATCCACCAGCTATGTCGTGCGGCTATCTGAAATTTAATTCAACAGCGCTTGAAACTTTCGAGTGCAACAGCATTTCATTGACATTTCGATATGATGTAATATGTTCTTTATAAAGATCTAATATGATTTAATGTTTCATGATTTTCTTCAGCATGCAACACGATTTACTACAGTACTGAATCGATTTAAATTATAAGCTTATACGACACACAAACTGCATCAGCGTAATATACGCATATGATGCGGATTAAATATATTTTACGACAATGTACATCATAAAACTGATGTTTATTATACCGAATTGCGACTTAATTTGATAATGGTATATAAAATCGAGTTTTTGCATTTTATGCGATTTCAAATATACACGACACATACTTTGATTGATATTATATGCGATTATGATTTATTCGGATTTCTTGTAAGACTTGGCACGTGCAAAATTATACGATTTAATGTTTGCTGGGATATATATCTAAAATCGCATAAAATGCAAAAACACGATTTTCCATGTCATTGATGGATTGAGTGGTAACGTTGTCGTATCAAATCGCATATCAGTCCAAAAAGCATCGCATATCGTTATATACGGCTTTATATGCGTACAAAATATGGCATATACGTATATCGCCTCCACTTTTGTGTGTATATGCTAGTTATCTGCATCATATATCATACAAATGTGTCTTGGTTGTATGTATATCGCCTCCAATTATAGCTATTCATACGACTTAATGTTTGCTGGGATATGGCCTCCACTTTTGCATGCATATGCCAGTTAGGTGCATTATATGTCAACCAAATTTTAAGGCACATGATGTTGTATATACGTTTGTTATACGATTTAATGTTTGCTGGGTAGTCTCTATCAAACGTATTGCGATGAGAGTCTCTCGTACTGAATGAGCAATTTTTCCTCAGAGTGAGCTCGTCCGATCTTCACTGATACTCGCGTCCTAACATATTCTCAAAAATACAATTTAAAGCGCTTGCTCTAGAAACGTTTATTTAAATTACTCTGATAAAGAATTTTAAAAATAAATTACCGATTATCGATTATCTCAAACGAGTATCAATTATTTTCAGGATCATAAATTTGAGTCATGTATTCAAGCTCTAGCAGTGTCGCGGCCGAGTGATTAGCGTCACACATTATCATGCCGAGGGTTCAGGTTCGATTCCCGTTCTGACCGGGGGATTTTTCGTCAAAGAAATTTCTTCCGACTTGCACTGTGATCACGTGTATTTCAGAGCTTACCACTCAGAATACATGCCAGTAGCGGGGTGGAGGGGAGCACAGGGAGCGGGCCGCACAGGGGGCAGGCCGCACTGGTGTCGCCCTCAGAGGGGTGACACCCTTGATCATATGTTTATTTTTTTTTCTAAGAAAAATCATCAAGATTTTGAACGAGTGTCACACCCATCAGCGATTAATAGTAATATTGAGTGAGAAACTTAACCATGGAAAAGTCCATGTAAATGAAACGACATCCATCATCAACTGGAGAGTAACGGTTTAGATTTCAAGATGTACTGTTCATTCAATAGG
Organism: Toxorhynchites rutilus septentrionalis; assembly: GCF_029784135.1. Taxonomy (NCBI): domain Eukaryota; kingdom Metazoa; phylum Arthropoda; class Insecta; order Diptera; family Culicidae; genus Toxorhynchites; species Toxorhynchites rutilus. The sequence goes on from NC_073744.1 coordinate 106,426,679, forward strand.
GCTCCAACCATGTCATTGAGGAATTCAGGTTTTGTTCAGCAAGCAAAGCATAATTCGTAATCAGAGTCTCTCCACTATCTGAACTTATGTGGGTAACATGTTTTGCTTATCCACAGTGAGACTGGTTTTTTTAGAACTGTTGAATCAGTTTACTTGTTTTTTGAAGTTTCAATTCATCGGTGAGATGTGCTCCTGAGTCACACACGTGTAATGGTAGTAAGATTGTTGCAAACTCGATAAAGTAATCATTATGTGCTATAGGCGAATTAAGTGCAAAGTTTAAAGCCTCTTAAAAACAAAGAATAGAATAGAATCATTATGATGCTGTGAAACCAATTTATGCCAGGGGTATGACTAAAACGTCAAATCCCTCATATTGCCAGTATATTGCTGCGGTTCACTGACATTTTGGTTCTATCAATTACTGTTGCTTACAACTCGGTCCGGTTATAAATTCGAATAGTGGCTAACTTTAAACTAACTGTTAAATGTGAACACCTCTATGTGAAACCGAAATATGAAAATCTTTATTTTTACTATCTCCGTGATTTCAACGATTTCAATCCTCTCAAATGATATGTTGGTAAACAAATGACGCCATATTGATTTTGATTTTGGGTAGCCTATATTCAATTGATGTCTAACCCCAGCAAACATTAAATCTCATAACAAGCGTATATATAACATCATATGCCCTAAAATTTGGTTGGCATATAATGCGCCTAACTGGCATATGCATGCAAAACTGGAGGCCATATACATACATGGCAAATGCATACCGAATTTGTTTGGATGAATATGCAACTTTGACCGGCTATAATAGCGATTATGTTGAAATTGAATTGCGATCTAATATGAATATATTCATGAATTGTCAAAGCACCAATTATGACTTTTGCCATACTCATATACGATTTATTACAGACATAGAAAAAAAAAACAAATAGCGCAAAATATATTCGAGAAATGTTTATTATAGCCTCACGAATCGCCATTGTTATATATGAGTATTTATGTTTGTAGAAATAATAATTGTTTGATTGACTTTTGTTGGGAGTGGAATATGGATGTTTAAAATGGCACAGATTGACGTTTGGTGAAAACTGCTCCGATGTAGGTTTGAACTCCGGTCGTCTGGATTATCATCCACCAGCTATCTCGCGCGGCTATCTGAAATTTAATTCCACAGCAGTTAAAACTTTCGAGTGCATCAGCATTTCATTGACATTTCAATATGATGTAATATGTTCTTTTTTTTCCAAAATATATATTTTTATCAAGGCTCATATGGCGTTAGCCTCACGGGGCCGGGAGTTCAATACTTTGACAATTTTTCTTATTATCTATGTTAGTAATATGTAACCGATTACTCGCGGTTGGCTCGAGGTTAGTATTACAAGTGTTTTCGTAATTCGGATGTTGCTGTCTCCAATGCTCTGTACGTGTGCCCGACACGTGATACTTCCTATTGGGATGCAGCTGACCCTTGATCAGCAACGCCCCCCTAGTCTGTACCTCATATCTAGCGTGGTGCGTCTTTCTCGACTCGAGGAATCCAGGATAGAATGGTCACTAACCGGCGCAATCATCAGTTCATGTAGAGTTGTCATGAGCGGTACAACCTTTGGCTCTTGTTGAATCATCAGTGGACTGCACAACCTTTGGCCCGTGTATCTGTAAAGAGTGTGTGTATGTATTGCCGCGACTAAGTAAAAGTTTATCGATCGGATAGGAGGGATATAAAACGGGGACACAACGAAGGAAACATCATTAAACGTTGACATCGGCGTTCCTGAGGAACAGGTATAGATGAAGCAGAAGATCAGGATCACGGCTACCTAAGATATCCCGGACGGGGATCTCCGATTGTCTGCCTTGTGCTCTCAGTGCTCTAGAGAGCTGAGAGCGAGCAGCATGGAACCGGATACACGATCAGACAACATGCTCGATGTCGTGGTAGCCATCGCCACAATCACAAAGATTGTTTGCTGCGAGCCCAATGCGATAGAGATGCGCGTTTAGGTTGTAGTGATTGGACATAAGCCGAGATATCACGCGAATGAAATCACGACCTACATTCAATCCCTTGAACCATGCACTCGTCGAGACCTTAGGGATAATCGTGTGTAACCAACGACCGAACTCATCTCCACTCCACATGCGCTGCCAACTTACGAGCGTGTACTGACGAGGAATGTGGAAAAATTCATTATAAGCAATTTGCCTTTCAAAAAGTGTGCCTTCTAAAGCGCCCACCTTAGCTAGCGAGTCCGCTTTCTCATTCCCCGGAATCGAGCAATGAGAGGGAACCCATGCTAAGGTAATCTTGAATAATTTTTCGACCAAAACACTCAATAGTTGTCTTTTTCTTGTTAGGAAATAAGATGAGCGTTTATCAACTTTCATTGAGCGGATTGCCTCTATTGAGCTGAGACTGTCTGAAAAAATAAAATAGTGGTCGATGGGCAATGTTTCAATGATCCCCAGTGCGTAGTATATCGCACCCAGTTCAGCGACATACACGGAACAAGGATCTTTGAGTTTGAAAGAGGCACTGGAATTTTCATTGAAGATGCCGAAGCCAGTGGACCCGTTTATGTATGAACCGTCAGTAAAGAACATTTTATCAGATCTAACTTTCCCATATTCTGCCGAAAATATCGGCGGAATATAATCGGAGCGTAGATGATCTGGGATTTCATGGATTTTTTGTCGCATAGACAGATCAAAAATGACAGAGGAATTGCAAAAGTATGGGAAGCAAACTTGGTTGGAGATGCCTGGTGAAGGGTGCACGTCGTTGTTGCTATACGCAAGCAACGATATTGTATTCTCTCCAGCTTGAGAATATGAATCCTGGCAGCTGATCGGAAGCAAAAACTGCCATATTCTAACACTGATAAATCGTTGTTTTGTATAACTGAATGATAACCCCACCATGTTCCGGTTATTGTTTGGAGAAAATTGATTCTTTGCTTTCATTTCTGTTTCAAATACGCAATGTGTCTTTCCCAGGTACATTTAGAGTCAAAATATACTCCAAGGTATTTGAAAAACATCGAGTGCTTGATCGTTTTGCCGGATAGGTGAAGCTGGAATTGGGCGGGTTCGTGCTTCCTAGAAAAAACGACCATTTCAGTTTTCTCCGTAGAGAATTCGATACCCAGCTTGAGGGCCCACGTGAACAGATTGTTCAGGGTATCTTGCAACGACTTTTGCAGAACGACGGGATTAGTACCCGTGATGGAAATAACTCCATCGTCTGCAAGTTGTCTCAGCGTGCAGTCTCTAGTTAGACAATCATCCATATCATTGACGTAAAAACTATACAAGGGGGCTTAGGCAGGAGCCTTGTGGTAGGCCCATAAAACTGTATCGAGAAGATTTCAAGCTGCCATGATTGAAAAACATGTGCTTTTCTGACAGTAAATTGTACAGGAAATTATTCAGAAAAAAAAAAAAAAGAAAAGAAAAAAAAAAAGAAAGTCCACGATTATGAAGTTTCTCTGAGAGAATTTCCATGGAAACTGAATCAAATGCCCCTTTGATATCGAGGAAAACGGAAGCCATTTGTTCTTTGCGAGCAAATGCGATTTGGATTTCAGAAGATAGCAGCGCCAGACAATCGTTCGTCCCTTTACCTCGGCGGAAGCCAAACTGCGTATTTGCAAATTGCAAATTGTTCGCTTCAACCCACTTGTCCAAACGAAGTAGAATCATTTTCTCTAACAATTTGCGAATACAGGATAACATTGCAATCGGCCTATACGAGTTGTGATCGCAAGCCGGCTTGTTGGGTTTCCGTATGGCTATCACTCTCACTTGTCTCCAGTCATGCGGGACAATATTCAGCTCCAGAAACTTGTTGAACAAGTTCAGCAAACGCTGTTTTGCCAAGTCGGGAAGATTCTTCAACAAGTGGAATTTAATCTTGTCCGACCTCGAAGCTGAATTGTTACATGAGAGGAGGGCAATTGAGAATTCTACCATCGAAAAATTCTCATAATCGCCTTGGAGCGGAATGTCGCGTACGACGTTTTGTGCAGGAACGGAATCGGGACAAACCTTTCTTGCAAATTTGAAAATCCAACGGTCAGAGTATTCCTCACTTTCATTTGTATGGTTCCAGCCACGCATTTTCCTAGCCGTATTCCAAAGAGTGCTCATAGCTGTCTCCCTTGACAAACCATTGACGAACTTCCGCCAATATCCACGCTTTTTTGCTTTAATCAGACCTTTTAGTTTGGCTTCTAGAGCTTGGTACTTTCAAAACCATTCCACTAATCCAGTTTTCTTGAATTTTTTGAAAGCGGATGATTTTTCAAGGTAGACCTTTGAACACTCCCTGTCCCACCAAAGTGATGGAGGACGACGTCGGAAAGTGGTAGCAGGAACACGTTTCTTTTGAGCTTGAAGTGCGCTTTCGTAAATCAAACTCGTTATACTCTTCGAGCGGAGGAAGTTCATGCATTGAAACAAGTGCTTCAGATATTATTTCTGCAAATTTTCTCCAGTCAATATTTTTCGTGAGGTCATACGCAATATCGACTGACTCACGAGAACCTGATTCATTGGCGATCGATAAAATTATTGGCAGGTGATCACTACCGTGGGGATCTTGGATTACCTTCCACGTGCAATCCAGGGATAATGAAGAAGAGCAAAGTGATATGTCTAGCATACTTGCCCGTGCAGGAGGGTTGGCTATCCTAGTTGCTTCCCCTGTATTTAAAACTGTCATGTTGAAGTTGTCGCACAGATCATAAATCAACGTGGCACGGCTGTCATCATAGTGTGACCCCCATGCTGTTCCATGGGAGTTGAGGTCACCTAAGATTAGCCGCGGCTCCGGCAATGCCGCGATGATATCAAAAAACTGATGGCGGCCGACTATGGTTCTTGGAGGAATATATATCGAGGCAATGCAGAAGTCTTTGCCATTGATTTGTGTCTGGCAAGCGACAACTTCAATGCCTGTCATCGATGGGAGAGTGACTCTATAGAAGGAGTGACATTTTTTGATCCCCAATAGTACGCCACCAAACGAGTCATTTCGATCGAGGCGAATAATGTTGAAATCGTGGAAATTCAGCTCGTCGGCTGAAGAAAGCCATGTTTCACAGAGGGAAAATACATCACAGTTAGAACTATGAACTAAAAATTTAAATTGATCTAGTTTAGGGATGATGCTTCTGCAATTCCACTGTTTTACAGTGGTCAAATCCTTGACCTCTTGCACTGAATCAGGCATCGAGGGAAATGAACGCTTCTAAAAACCACATTTTTTTTTCTTTCAAAAATGTTCTCACAATCGGAAGCAAACATAATACTATGCTTTTAAGAGGGACATTTATATTTAGAGCATTTAAAATGTTGTCCACCAGGTCAGAAAGCGCAAGCAAACCAGATTGTGGCTGTTGCCTCGACCGCGAAAATGGAACAGACGGGGTGGGTGTTGCTCCGGGAAGTGCTGAGGACCCCTGGTGCGTAGAAGAACCGCTTAAACCAGGAGGTACTTGCTTCGGTTTATTCTCAGCACGTTCAATTCTAGTTTTCATTCCAACTTGGGAAGTTTCGGTCGTCTTTCTGGGGAGTGAAGGAAAAGAAGTAATTTTTCTTTTCCTGACGGCACCCTGCGATGTACCGGAACTTCCTGCATTGGGAGCGTCAGCAACAGGCTCGTCGTTCTGCAGAATGGAGTAGGGATTGTCCTGAGTCGTTGGAACGGAACTCTTAAGCATTTCTGCATAAGTCCGCTTGGAACGTTCCTTTAAGGAACGCTTGATTTTTTCCCCTCGTTGTTTGTACACCGGGCATTGAATAATATCATGAGGAGTCCCGCCGCAATGAAGACACTTGTGCTCTTTCGCGCAAGGATTCTCATCATGGCTCTCTCCACAATCTGCGCAACGTTTTTTATTGCAACAATAGACGGCCGTGTGACCGAGTTGCATACATTTGTTGCATTTCATTACCCGGGGTACAAACAACCGAACAGGTAAACGAAGTGCACCTATTGCAACGTAGTTTGGAAGGGCGGAACCCTCAAAAGTCACACGAAAAGAGTTTGTCCGATTGAGAACCCTTTTGTAATTTTTTTGTGACACAGATTTCAGTCGATCGCATGCAAGAATCTTCACAGTTTTTAGTGAAGAGTTCTTGAAGCGACCGACACCATCTATAATCTCTTTTCGAGTCAAACCCTTTTCGGTTATTACGCCGTCTATTTCGACGTTGCAACAGGGCACGTATACGCGATACTCAATCGCAAAGAGGTCGCAGCGCGTGATTTCGTTCGCTTGGGTCCTGCTTGAGACGACAACTCGTAGTTTGTCTGGCCCCATCCGTGTAATCTCGGTAACTTCGGAAAACTTCTGAGTAAGTTCCTTCGAGATACGAATGACATTGAGAGGTTTAGATTTTCGTCTAAAGTATACAATGAATGGGCCTTTGGAACCTCTAGGGTATTCTTTTGGACGAAAATCCTGTTTTTCTTCAATGTCCTCATCTTCGGAACTTCCAACTTCATATACAGAAGTTTCTTCCTCAATTTCTGCTTCATCTTCCTGCTCTTCAGGAGGAGGATCGGTATCGGAAATATTCAATGGCGTCGATGGGGGATCCTTCCCGCCCTCAGTCATATAAAAAAAAAATCGGTCAACTGTTCGATATGAACAGAATATAATGATAATCAAAATAAATAAATAAGTGAAAAAAATATTTTTTATAAGGTTATGATGCGAATATTAAATTCAATTTATTTTATGTTAAATAAAATGATAAAATGAAAAAAAAATCCAATAAAAGTTCAACGGTATATAAGAAATAATGCTCACCCCTAATGCCAACGTTTGCCGATTTGGTTAACACAAAGTTGAACAATGGTGTAAATCGTGCACAGAAGGTAGAAGGAGTGATAGGGAAACAAAAGAAAAATAAATTTCTACTTGCCGCGGCTGTGTGGCGTGTGTGATGAATGTGTCTGATTTGGATCCTCAGCGCGCACCACTTTAAACTTCGCTCCACTCGCAAGCGCAACCGGTGAAAAAGAACACTATTATTCGATGTGAAAAAAACACCTTTGTTGGATCGATTAAAAACTTGTCCGATCTGCTTGCGAGTTGTCGAACCAATGAATGATTTGTTTGATATGCTATACATTACAATCCCATAGTCTGTATATGGTTTAAATTGATGAAAATTGGAAGCATTCCCATTCCCCATACATTTGTTCTGTTCATTTATGTGCTTTCCCGAACAGAGCTGTCAATAACGAGCAACTTATGCAGCCGCAACAACGAAGGGGGATAGCGAAACGAGAATATTTGTGAAGTCAACTCTACCCTTGAATATTATCTAAGCTGTCGCTAGCGTATAAGTATTGCATCTCCTCTGAAGAAAATTCTCAGAATCTTTCAGTGCCCGAAACAACAAAAGTCGCTTATTCTGCTCGTTTTGTGTTTTATGTTTCCCCTCGAGCTGTGAACGCAAACGAATATTTCGCTCGAAGTGCATCTGGCATTGCAATTAACACAACCATCCGACTCAGTGCAATGCGTGCATTGATATAAAAAACAAATTACAACATAAGACCAATTATTGAATTGTTCTCACAAAGGCAAGGAAGCATCATTACGTTTCGAAATGATTCTACAAAACCATGCAAGCCATTAAACCTTTTCAGGATCACCGGAACTTTTTACTAAAGAGTTATGAAATTTCGACGTATACGCAAATAACATTCGAAATGATAAACCAACAAATTTAAAAAAAAAAGATTGCGTAGTCCTACGTCCAAAACGGTCGTGTCTCGGATACAACCTCTCGATTTTTTTTATTTCTTTATTATTGCACATTTTGCACCAAGTTGGACTGTTTCACATTTTTTCAAAAGTGCGAAAATGTGAATAAAAGTGCGACCTTGCATCAAATCGATTTGCTGTCTTCAGCGCACTTATTCGTTATCAATCGAAGAATAAGTGCGCTGAAGACACCAACATGATTCGATGTTAGAGCGCACTTTTATTCGTATTTTCGCACTTATGGAAAAGGCCGAAACAGTCCAACTTGGTGCAAAATGCGCAATAACGTGTTTTGAATCATAAGTAATTAATTCGCCTCTGTGCATAAGGAATTACTTTGAACTCATCAAGAGGCTACTAATAAACGACTTGTTTAATAAAGGTAGTTTCAGGGAAGAAACACTTCAGTAAAGGCCTATTTATTTAAAAAAAAAATTCATAACATGTCTATTGTGCAGGAATCCGGTATTTCCTCTTCTAGCTTCACTGTAGATTTAGGCTTTTGACGATACTGCTTCACGAGAGTCACTGCTTTGACAATAGATTCGAGCATTTCTCTTGATTTAAGTCCAGTCCATGATACAAGATCGTCATCGCTTCCAAAGGAGATCGCTGAGATACGCTTGACTTTAAGTTCATCCAAATCCGTAGTGTCTACCTGAACTGCTTTCTCTACTGTAGTAGAGAAGGTGTAGACTTCGGGATGATCTGCACATTCAGCATTGATGGCAAGATCTGAAAGGTTTGGTGTATCATGTCTCTGGTCCATCGCTGCCCCAACTTTGGCACGGTTTGCAGCACGTTCAGCACGGCCCTCAATAAGTCTTTTCCTGGCTTCGCTGATGGGAGGTTGTGGCAAATTCAAGTCGGGAACTGCTGATGGCCTAAGAATTAAGCGATCAGTGGCACGGCTTGTTGCTATAAAAAGTAAAACAGGAAGTGGGTTATATCTATGGTATAACCGCAAGGGTGACGTAGGACTCTCGTTGATATAGAGATCATTTGTATGAAGTTGAATCTGAATTCATTCTGAATGAATGAATATTTGGAGAACTTCGAAAACGAGAGCGTTACGTTGGAGGCACAAGGTTTTATGCATCCAATATTGGATACGGAAATATCCTAATCTGAAGAATAATCTTCAGAAGCTATCCTGTTGATTGCGATTGATTGAAAAACCACAAAACCAAATGTATTTGGTCACAGTGTTACATGGATAGAAAACATTCAATTAAACTCTTTCACATGAATATATTTTGAAAATTCCCAGAGGAACTGGCAGATTATTTTCAGTAACGATTAGTTATTTCCACATTTTCCTCGATACTGGAAGCCCACCAGTGGTTAATTCCAACTCGATAACCACCTGTTAATAGCACTTGATTGAAACATATTTGGTCACAGTGTTACATGGATAGAAAACATTCAATTAAATTCTTTCACATGAATATATTTTGAAAATTCCCAGAGGAACTGGCAGATTATTTTCAGTAACGATTAGATATTTCCACATTTTCCTCGATACTGGAAGCCCACCAGTGGTTAATGCCAACTCGATAACCACCTGTTAATAGCACTTGATTGAAACATATTTGGTCACAGTGTTACATGGATAGAAAACATTCAATTAAACTCTTTCACATGAATATATTTTGAAAATTCCCAGAGGAACTGGCAGATTAATTTCAGTAACGATTAGTTATTTCCACATTTTCCTCGATACTGGAAGCCCACCAGTGGTTAATACCAACTCGATAACCACCTGTTAATAGCACTTGATTGAAACATATTTGGTCACAGTGTTACATGGATAGAAAACATTCAATTAAACTCTTTCACATGAATATATTTTGAAAATTCCCAAAGGAACTGGCAGATTATTTTCCAGCAATGATTAGATCTTTCCGGAACTTTCTCGATGCTGAATGGCATCCTAACGAAAAGAGTTCTGCGCGTGTATGTGTCGATCCTTCGCCGTCCACCTCCTCCAGCACGTTAGGCAACGATGTTGTCTTGTCGATGTCCTCACGAAAAATGAATGTGTCTCACCACCAGAATATCGCTTAAGTATGCTTTTTGTGTGTGATTAAATCGAGAGAAGGTGTGGTTTACAATGGCAATTTGGAAGGCAAACTAGAGGGGAATGAACTCTCTGAGCTCGGAACTTTCGGCGACTGAGCAATAATCGATTGCGGGCGCATACAATATTGGATACGGAAATATCCTACTGATGGGGAAGAATAATCTTCTGAAGCTATCCTGTTAATTGCGATTGATTGAAAAACCACAAAACCAAATGTATTTGGTCACAGTGTTACATGGATAGAAAACATTCAATTAAACTCTTTCACATGAATATATTTTGAAAATTCCCAAAGGAACTGGCAGATTATTTTCAGTAACGATTAGATATTCCCACATTTTCCTCGATACTGGAAGCCCACCAGTGGTTAATGCCAATTCGATAACCACCTGTTAATAGCACTTGATTGAAACATATTTGGTCACAGTGTAACATGGATAGAAAACATTCAATTAAACTCTTTCACATGAATATATTTTGAAAATTCCCAGAGGAACTGGCAGATTATTTTCAGTAACGATTAGTTATTTCCACATTTTCCTCGATACTGGAAGAAGCCCACCAGTGGTTAATGCCAACTCGATAACCACCTGTTAATAGCACTTGATTGAAACATATTTGGTCACAGTGTAACATGGATAGAAAACATTCAATTAAACTCTTTCACATGAATATATTTTGAAAATTCCCAGAGGAACTGGCAGATTATTTTCAGTAACGATTAGATATTTCCACATTTTCCTCGATACTGGAAGCCCACCAGTGGTTAATGCCAACTCGATAACCACCTGTTAATAGCACTTGGTTGAAACATATTTGGTCACAGTGTAACATGGATAGAAAACATTCAATTAAACTCTTTCACATGAATATATTTTGAAAATTCCCAAAGGAACTGGCAGATTATTTTCCAGCAATGATTAGATCTTTCCGGAACTTTCTCGATGCTGAATGGCATCCTAACGGAAAGAGTTCTGCGCGTGTATGTGTCGATCCTTCGCCGTCCACCTCCTCCAGCACGTTAGGCAACGATGTTGTCTTGTCGATGTCCTCACGAAAAATGAATGTGTCTCACCACCAGAATATCGCTTAAGTATGCTTTTTGTGTGTGATTGAATCGAGAGAAGGTGTGGTTTACGATGGCAATTTGGAAGGCAAACTAGAGGGGAATGAACTCTCTGAGCTCGGAACTTTCGGCGACTGAGCAATAATCGATTGCGGGCGCATACAATATTGGATACGGAAATATCCTACTGATGTGGAAGAATAATCTTCTGAAGCTATCCTGTTAATTGCGATTGATTGAAAAACCACAAAACCAAATGTATTTGGTCACAGTGTTACATGGATAGAAAACATTCAATTAAACTCTTTCACATGAATATATTTTGAAAATTCCCAAAGGAACTGGCAGATTATTTTCAGTAACGATTAGATATTTCCACATTTTCCTCGATACTGGAAGCCCACCAGTGGTTAATGCCAACTCGATAACCACCTGTTAATAGCACTTGATTGGAACATATTTGGTCACAGTGTAACATGGATAGAAAACATTCAATTAAACTCTTTCACATGAATATATTTTGAATATTCCCAGAGGAACTGGCAGATTATTTTCAGTAACGATTAGTTATTTCCACATTTTCCTCGATACTGGAAGCCCACCATTGGTTAATGCCAACTCGATAACCACCTGTTAATAGCACTTGATTGAAACATATTTGGTCACAGTGTAACATGGATAGAAAACATTCAATTAAACTCTTTCACATGAATATATTTTGAAAATTCCCAAAGGAACTGGCAGATTATTTTCAGTAACGATTAGATATTTCCACATTTTCCTCGATACTGGAAGCCCACCAGTGGTTAATGCCAACTCGATAACCACCTGTTAATAGCACTTGATTGAAACATATTTGGTCACAGTGTTACATGGATAGAAAACATTCAATTAAACTCTTTCACATGAATATATTTTGAAAATTCCCAAAGGAACTGGCAGATTATTTTAAGTAACGATTAGATATTTCCACATTTTCCTCGATACTAGAAGCCCACCAGTGGTTAATGCCAACTCGATAACCACCTGTTAATAGCACTTGATTGAAACATATTTGGTCACAGTGTTACATGGATAGAAAACATTCAATTAAACTCTTTCACATGAATATATTTTGAAAATTCCCAAAGGAACTGGCAGATTATTTTCCAGCAATGATTAGATCTTTCCGGAACTTTCTCGATGCTGAATGGCATCCTAACGGAAAGAGTTCTGCGCGTGTATGTGTCGATCCTTCGCCGTCCACCTCCTCCAGCACGTTAGGCAACGATGTTGTCTTGTCGATGTCCTCACGAAAAATGAATGTGTCTCACCACCAGAATATCGCTTAAGTATGCTTTTTGTGTGTGATTGAACCGAGAGAAGGTGTGGTTTACGATGGCAATTTGGAAGGCAAACTAGAGGGGAATGAACTCTCTGAGCTGGGAACTTTCGGCGACTGAGCAATAATCGATTGCGGGCGCATACAATATTGGATACGGAAATATCCTACTGATGGGGAAGAATAATCTTCTGAAGCTATCCTGTTAATTGCGATTGATTGAAAAGCCACAAAACCAAATGTATTTGGTCACAGTGTTACATGGATACAAAACATTCAATTAAACTCTTTCACATGAATATATTTTAAAAATTCCCAAAGGAACTGGCAGATTATTTTCAGTAACGATTAGATATTTCCACATTTTCCTCGATACTGGAAGCCTACCATTGGTTAATGCCAACTCGATAACCATCTGTTAATAGCACATGATTGAAACATATTTGGTCACAGTGTAACATGGATAGAAAACATTCAATCAAACTCTTTCACATGAATATATTTTGAAAATTCCCAAAGGAACTGGCAGATTATTTTCAGTAACGATTAGATATTTCCACATTTTCCTCGATACTGGAAGCCCACCAGTGGTTAATGCCAACTCGATAACCACCTGTTAATAGCACTTGATTGAAACATATTTGGTCACAGTGTTACATGGATAGAAAACATTCAATTAAACTCTTTCACATGAATATATTTTGAAAATTCCCAAAGGAACTGGCAGATTATTTTAAGTAACGATTAGATATTTCCACATTTTCCTCGATACTGGAAGCCCACCAGTGGTTAATGCCAACTCGATAACAACCTGTTAATTGCACTTGATTGAAACATATTTGGTCACAGTGTAACATGGATAGAAAACATTCAATTAAACTCTTTCACATGAATATATTTTGAAAATTCCCAGAGGAACTGGCAGATTATTCTCAGTAACGATTAGATATTTCCACATTTTCCTCGATACTGGAAGCCCACCAGTGGTTAATGCCAACTCGATAACCATCTGTTAATAGCCGCGCGTGTATGTGTGTGTAGCAATGTCTTCCCAGGGAACCGTTTGTGGCATCACTCTCCTCCTGATAGATTCCCTTCTGGCCTATGGTGCACAAACAGGCTCTTGGTGACACCGTTCATCCGCGCTTTCATGATAAATAAAGAGCTTCACCGCAACAGCGACAACATGCTCCAATCGCTGTTCAATTAGAACTGAGTGGATTTCCGAGCGCCGCTCGCTTATATACCGATTGGTGATTTCAATAGCCTGTTTTGAAAGCAATTTTAAGACTATTGAAACAAGTTTTTGGATCAAAAAGTAACAAGTATATAACGCGTAGACATTTTATCTTTCGAATGAAGTGTTTATCATACCATTTCGTTCAGTTGTTTAGGAGCTATTAACGCTCAAAATCTCGGTCTCCGGCGTAACGCTTTCGTTTTCGAAACTTTGATTTTACACCCCGGTATAGAAATGAAAGACGTAGTCCTACGTCAAAATAATAATAATAAAAAAATATAATATTATTGCTTCAAGGCGTGTATTACACTTCATACTTGGAGAGTAGAAGTTCGACACGGTGAAATGGAGGCTACAAATATGGGAGGTTTTTGTAGGTTCTATCTTTAGCCGTAGTCGTTGGATCCAGTCTAGATACCGCGATTTGTCCGTATTCGGAGGGAAGGCATGAAAAGAAATTCCGGGGCGATATCTCTGCTTACATCCGGGGACGACACAAACAATACGGCTTTTGAATTTTGCAGATTGGTCGGAGTCAGCTTCAAGCAAATTTCGTCCGACTTGCATGTTCTCCGGGCAATTTGCGCAGCTTTTGACGTCCATATTTCACACGTTCTAAGAAAAATATTTTGAAAAATATTAGAGCACTGATTGAATAGAAGCCAGATCTTTGTATTTTAGGTATTTTATGAATACTAAGCGGATATTTTTATATCAAATTTCATTAATTCGGTTTACCTATCTCGCAGGTAGATTGACAGAGGGTGTACTTCAACGGCTTTTTTTCACTACTAAATGACAATAAATTTTAGTTCGAAGCATCGAAACAGCTAAGAAAAACTATTCTTCAACAATTTCCACTAATTGTAAGATAAACACGGTACAAGTTTTTGGAGAAATCAGTATATTAATTACAGAGAAAATATGCAACGGTTTGTTTACATATTTTTCACTCACACGCGAAACATTCATAGGTAGCAACACCGTACCTTCGATGACGCGAATAGTGTTTGTACAAATATCAAATCAAACCTTATATGTCAAAAAATATCAAATATTTGACCTCCGGGCAAACAGTGTACGGCCTCCTTTAGATGTTGGTTGCAATATAGTTGCCACCTACCCGGCTAGCGTAAAATGTTGGTGGCAATATATTTGCCACCTGCCCGTCTAGCGGAAAACACTTGATGATAAAAATTATTTTTTGTATTTGAATTTTTGATGTTAGTTTCAACAAAAACAACTAATGAAACTCATGATCCGACTCAGCAGGTACTAAACAATTCATATGCATTGAAAACTTCAACAAAATGACTGGTTTTCAATGACTTTATAGGAAATTTGCTCATGCTGCCCTGAATTGGGAGTTGTTAACTCGAAAATGGCTCGAAAATAAATAGTCTTTGATTTTTTTTGACGTAGGACTACGTCTTTCATTTCTATACCGGGGTGTAAAATCAAAGTTTCGAAAACGAAATCGTTACGCCGGAGACCGAGATTTTGAGCGTTAATAGCTCCTAAACAACTGAACGAAATGGTATGATAAACACTTCATTCGAAAGATAAAATGTCTACGCGTTCTATACTTGTTACTTTTTGATTCAAAAACTTGTTTCAATAGTCTTAAAATTGCTTTCAAAACAGGCTATTGAAATCACCAATCGGTATATAAGCGAGCGCCACTCGGAAATCCACTCAGTTCTAATTGAACAGCGATTGGAGCATGTTGTCGCTGTTGTGGTGAAGCGTTTATCATGAAAGCGCGGATGAACGGTGTCACCAAGAGCCTGTTTGTGCGCCCTAGGTCAGAAGGGAATCCACCAGGAGGAGAGTGATGCCACAAACGGTTCCCCGGGAAGACATCGCTACACACACTTACACGCGTGGAATTCTTTCGGTTTGGATGCCATTCAGCATTGAGAAAGTTCCGGAAAGATCTAAACATTTCTGGAAAATAATCTGCCAGTTCCTCTGGGAATTTAAAAATACATTCATGTGAAAGAGTTTATTTTAATGTTTTCTAACCATATAACACAGCGATCAAATACATTTGATTTTGTAATTTTTCAACCAAATGTAATTAGCAGGAAAGCTTCTGAAGATTATTCTTCCCCATCAGTAGGATATTTCCGTATCCAATATTGTATGCGTACGCAATCGATTATTGCTCAGTCGCCGAAAGTTTCGAGCTCAGAGAGTTCATTCCCCTCTAGTTTGCCTTCCAAATTGCCATCGTAAACCACACCTTCTCTCGATTCAATCACACACAAAAAGCATACTTAAGCGATATTCTGGTGGTGAGACACATTCATTTTTCGTGAGGACATCGACAAGACAACATCGTTGCCTAACGTGCTGGAGGAGGTGGACGGCGAAGGATCGACACATACACGCGCAGAATTCTTTCCGTTTGGATGCCATTCAGCATCGAGAAAGTTCCGGAAAGATCTAATCATTGCTGCAAAATAATCTGCCAGTTCCTCTGGGAATTTAAAAATACATTCATGTGAAAGAGTTTATTTGAATGTTTTCTATTAACGTAACATTGAGAACCAAATATGTTTCAATCAAGTGCTATTAACAGATGGTTATCGAATTAGCATTAACCACTGGTGGGCTTCCAGTATCGAGGAAAATATGGAAATATCTAACCGATACTGAAAATAATCTGCCAGTTCCTCTGGGAATTTAAAAATACATTCATGTGAAAGAGTTTATTTGAATTTTTTCTATCCATGTAACACTGTGACCAAATATGTTTCAATCAAGTGCTATTAACAGGTGGTTATCGAATTAGTATTAATTATCTAGTATTCAAACCAGACTTCATGAGTGACCGTTTTCAACTGATTTTATTGTTCAATTTATTTCTTCGCGCACCCATGGTTAGCGATCGTTGCTTATCTTAGTAAGCTAAACAAAAGATAGTATGCTAACGCGGATTCCGCATTTGTTATTGTTACAGATCGTATTTCGATCTCGGTCTGACCGTTCTATTGCGGATGTTTGTAATGCTTTTATGTTAGCTACCGTAGGGTGGCGTTATATTGATATTCGGTACATTATAATTTGTAAATACAAATCTAAAGATGTATGTGTGTGATATACAGTTTTTTTTTTTTGGCAGACTTATCTCACTTCTTAACTAGGCGAACCTAGCCAGAATTTTCACCTGCCCCCGGGCTTCTGAATGCCAAAGGGGGACTAGGCTCTGCGGAATGCACGTATCTGCATGCTCGTGCTGTTTCAGTCCTGACCGAGAAATTGTCGGACAATCGCGCAGGTGCTAAGGATGACCGACTTTTGGATGCCGGCCCATTCCTTCTCCATATTCAACACCTTTAGCGCTTCCAGAAGTGTCTTCGGGACAATTCCAGTTCCAGAGAGAACGACTGGAACAATTCTTGGGACCTCCCTTAGCCCCCACAGTTCCTTGAGCTCCACGGCCAATGGTCGGTACTTGCAGATTTTGCGACCGTGGGTCTCCTCCAGATTCTGGTTCAGTGGAATAGCGACATCGATGATGGTGACTTTGCGGTCGCTCTTGTCGTAAACCATTATATCTGGCCGGTTGTGGTGGATCGAGAGGTCGGTCAGAACAGTGCGATCCCAGTACAGCTTGAAACGGTCATTTTCCAGGACAGGTGCAGGCAGGTACCGGTAGTTTGGTACGTTGTCTTCCAGTAGAGCACATTGGAGCGCCAGTTGTCGATGAACAATACGGGCCACGTTGTTGTGACGCTCGGTGTAGGCTGCGTTGGCCAAAACGGGACAGCCTCCCATAATGTGCTCTATGTTTTCACCTGGTTGATGGCACATCCGGCAAATGTCATCAACGTCTTGATGCCAGACGTACCGCCTGCAGTTTCTCGTCGGCATTATCCTGTCCTGGATGGCTATCATGTCGGCTTCTACTACTGAAGAGAGTTCACCACGCGTTAGCCACAGATTAGATGCGGCCTTGTCGACGTGTGGCCGATCCAGTTGATGGGGGGTGGGCACCATGCACTGCCTTCTGCTTCCAAGCTGCAATCTTCTCCTCCACTGTCTGCAGATTGCAGTTGAGTTGGTACTCCGCTTGCGCCAAGTGCAGAGCGCTGTATCCTCTGTCGGCGGCGCAGACAGCCCGGTATAGCGCGTTTTGGTTGGCGCGTTCTGCGAAGTACTCGCGCAGTTGTCGTACCTGGGCAACACACAGTGCAGATATGTCGACTATTCCAAGTCCCCCTTCTTTGCGTGGCAGTGAAACTCTCTCCAGTGCCGATTGAGGATGGTGCATTCCGGCCTTTTTGAATGCTTTCCTCATCCTCCTCTCAAGGTCCTCTAGGTCAGTTTTGCTCCATTTGACTACACCAAAACTGAAGGTCAGCAGGGGAACCGCGAATGTGTTGATCGCGCGTACCTTGTTCCCCGCGTTGAGGAAAGTCCTCAGGACACAGTTCACTCGACTCAAGAACTTGTCTCGCAGCTCCGTCTTGATGTCGGAGTGGCGAATCCCGGTGAGCTGTCGGAATCCAAGATATTTATAGGATTCGCCACGAACCATGTCTCTTATGAACTCGCCGTCATAGACCTCGTAACCTCCGGATTCGGTAAGCTGCCCTTTCAGCATATGGACACAGCGGCACTTGTCAAGGCCGAACTCCATGCAGATGTCCCTGCTTATGTCTTCGACAACCCGGATAGCTACACCTAGACGCTGACGTGAATCAGCGTAGACCTTGAGATCATCCATGTAGAAGGTATGGGTCACTTCTTCGTGGGCGCCGTCGCCATACCTTATTTTATAGCCATGACCGTTTCTATTGAGCGTCTTACTGAGGGGGTTCAGTGCCAGACAAAACCAAAGCGGGCTGAAAGAGTCGCCTTGGAATATCCCCCTCTTTATCTGCAGCGTTCTAGACTGCAACACATTTTCCCCATCACTGAGGTGCAGAGACGTACTCCACTGCCTCATCGCATGCTGCAGGAACCTAACGACGACGGGATCAATTTTGTAGAGCTCCAATACCCGGACGAGAAACGAGTGAGGTATGGAGTCATAAGCCTTCCTGTAATCGATGTAGGCCATACTTAGGTTCCGCTGGTTATATACCGCCTGGCCGACTATGGCTGCGTCGATGATGGCCTGGTCTTTGCAGCCATGCGTATTTTTCCTGCATCCTTTCTGCTCTTCTGCGATGATGTGATGCTGTTCGCAGTGAGCAGAAACTTTGGCGGTAATTATGCTGCTCAGTATTTTGTACAGACTCGATAGGCACGTTATCGGTCTGTACTTTGATGGGTTCAATGTGTTGCTGTCTTTCGGGAGGAGGAAGGTGACGCCACGGGTGGCGAATTCAGGAAGGTTGTGTGGGTCACGTAGCACCTTGTTGAATCACTCAGCTATCTTTGGATGTGCGACGGTCAGCTTCTTGTGCCAAAAGTTCTGGACACCATCGGGGCCCGGTGCTGCCCAGTTCCTCAGGTACCGCGAGGCTTCGCGGACATCGTTCTCTCCGACGATGATAGCTGGCATCTCTCCAATTTCACCACAACTCTCCTCCTCCCGTCTTAACCACATTTGCCCGTCGCGATGTTCTACTGGGGTCTCCCAAATACCAGCCCAGAAGTTCGTCACATCGCTAATATCTGGCAAACCTTCGCGGTAGTCGGGCTTCTCGTCGCTAATGTGGTCGTAGAACGCTTTCTCGTTATCTCTGAACATCCGATTTTGTTCCTGGCGCTTTGCAGAGTCAGAGTAACGTTTCAGCCGTTTTGTAAGGACGCTCAATTGCTGTACCAGTGTGTCGAGTTTTTCCGTCAGCTGGTGAGCTCCAAGCTGGCGAAGTTCAGTAGGCCGCACGATCACAGCAACTTGGCGACATAATTTCACCGATCTGCTGCCTCTTTTGTACGCCATCAGTCTTCCAATTGCGGCGCGCTTGTTTAGGATCCGTTGCTCCAATCTCCTTCGCCATGGAGGCTCACGCCTTTCACGGAGATGTTGGAGCAGTCCGCCTCTTGGCCTAATACGGTATCCTAAACTTTTGGCGGTCGCCACAGCAGCACAGTAAACTTTCAGTTGCAGCTCCTCCATGTTCTCAGCATCAACCAAGTGCAGCGGAAGAACGTGCTCGTTCATGAGCTTTACTGCACTTGTCAGCCTGCGGGAATGCTGCAACTTCGGGATCCTGGGGCACGACAAAGGGTCCGTGTCGCGGAACTGTGAGATCGCCTCGTCGTAATGGAAGACCAGATCGCGTAGTAGTTGTTGATCTGGCTGTGGATCTTCCGGCTCAGAGGGTTGTTGTACTGTGGCCTCCACTGGTGCTGATTCGCGTGCCCCACTCGCGAATGAATTGCTCAGCCGTACTGAACTTCGTCTCGACACATCGCTTGCTCTGCTTGTTCTGGAGCTTAGTTCTCTCTGCACCTGCTGCTTGATCTCGTCGACTTGCGTTTGGGAGAGCATATTGTTGCGTACAATCGCTCTACGCCTCGCGTTCATCGCGTTTTGGTCAAGCCTCCCGACGAACTCTGGATACGCTTCCTCGAACATTGCGAGTATTCGAGGGCGACCGCTCATGTCCGTCTCCAAAGCAGTGCAGATGTAATAGGCGCGGATCACGAATTCGTTCATTTCGTGTGTCCACATGATCCGTCGCCTAGTAGTACCCACAAGTGTGGACGACTGTCGTCTGACAGTCGCAACACGCCTCGTAGGCGCAGCGTTTCGTTGGTGATGTCGATGGCTGCTGTTTCCGTGTGGCGGTAGCTCTTCGGGTTGAACCCGGCTGGTGGCCCGCTCTTGCACATCGCCCTCCAGCCGCTGGCCGCTCGCTCTTACGCCCGTTCCAGGACCAGCTCCAGTTCGGGGACCCTCCTCGGGCGATCGCATTCTGAGTATTCTTCGTGAACGTAGCTCCATTGTCTGGGTGTATCTCCTTTGCCCGGGAGACAGCGGGTTGGCAAGGCCTCCATGACCCGGGAGGCCTTCCCCGGGAGAGATATAGCGCTCTGACTCGCTCGCACCCCCTCACTTAGCCACTTTCGACACCCGTTCTCGGAGCCAAGACCAGGTGTGTGTTTCCAGTTCACGCCCGATCTAAAAATGTCGTCATATGATCTTCGTGGAGGCGTGAGATAGGAACATTTGAGACCAACAGGTAGGCTCCTACCCTAGTGTTGATCCCCATTTGAGAACCATTTTTTTGGCAGACTTATCTCACTTCTTAACTAGGCGAACCTAGCCAGAATTTTCACCTGCCCCCGGGCTTCTGAATGCCAAAGGGGGACTAGGCTCTGCGGAATGCACGTATCTGCATGCTCGTGCTGTTTCAGTCCTGACCGAGAAATTGTCGGACAATCGCGCAGGTGCTAAGGATGACCGACTTTTGGATGCCGGCCAATTCCTTCTCCATGTTCAACACCTTTAGCGCTTCCAGAAGTGTCTTCGGGACAATTCCAGTTCCAGAGAGAACGACTGGAACAATTCTTGGGACCTCCCTTAGCCCCCACAGTTCCTTGAGCTCCACGGCCAATGGTCGGTACTTGCAGATTTTGCGACCGTGGGTCTCCTCCAGATTCTGGTTCAGTGGAATAGCGACATCGATGATGGTGACTTTGCGGTCGCTCTTGTCGTAAACCATTATATCTGGTCGGTTGTGGTGGATCGAGAGGTCGGTCAGAACAGTGCGATCCCAGTACAGCTTGAAACGGTCATTTTCCAGGACAGGTGCAGGCAGGTACCGGTAGTTTGGTACGTTGTCTTCCAGTAGAGCACATTGGAGCGCCAGTTGTCGATGAACAATACGGGCCACGTTGTTGTGGCGCTCGGTGTAGGCTGCGTTGGCCAAAACAGCCTCCCATAATGTGCTCTATGTTTTCACCTGGTTGATGGCACATCCGGCAAATGTCATCAACGTCTTGATGCCAGACGTACCGCCTGCAGTTTCTCGTCGGCATTATCCTGTCCTGGATGGCTAACATGTCGGCTTCTACTACTGAAGAGAGTTCACCACGCGTTAGCCACAGATTGGATGCGGCCTTGTCGACGTGTGGCCGATCCAGTTGATGGGGGTGGGCACCATGCACTGCCTTCTGCTTCCAAGCTGCAATCTTCTCCTCCACTGTCTGCAGATTGCAGTTGAGTTGGTACTCCGCTTGCGCCAAGTGCAGAGCGCTGTATACTCTGTCGGCGACGCAGACAGCCCGGTATAGCGCGTTTTGGTTGGCGCGTTCTGCGAAGTACTCGCGCAGTTGTCGTACCTGGGCAACACACAGTGCAGATATGTCGACTATTCCAAGTCCCCCTTCTTTGCGTGGCAGTGAAACTCTCTCCAGTGCCGATTGAGGATGGTGCATTCCGGCCTTTTTGAATGCTTTCCTCATCCTCCTCTCAAGGTCCTCTAGGTCAGTTTTGCTCCATTTGACTACACCAAAACTGAAGGTCAGCAGGGGAACCGCGAATGTGTTGATCGCGCGTACCTTGTTCCCCGCGTTGAGGAAAGTCCTCAGGACACAGTTCACTCGACTCAAGAACTTGTCTCGCAGCTTCGTCTTGATGTCGGAGTGGCGAATCCCGGTGAGCTGTTGGAATCCAAGATATTTATAGGATTCGCCACGAACCATGTCTCTTATGAACTCGCCGTCATAGACCTCGTAACCTCCGGATTCGGTAAGCTGCCCTTTCAGCAGATGGACACAACGGCACTTGTCGAGGCCGAACTCCATGCAGATGTCCCTGCTTATGTCTTCGACAACCCGGATAGCTACACCTAGACGCTGACGTGAATCAGCGTAGACCTTGAGATCATCCATGTAGAAGGTATGGGTCACTTCTTCGTGGGCGCCGTCGCCATACCTTATTTTATAGCCATGACCGTTTCTATTGAGCGTCCTACTGAGGGGGTTCAGTGCCAGACAAAACCAAAGCGGGCTGAAAGAGTCGCCTTGGAATATCCCCCTCTTTATCTGCAGCGTTCTAGACTGCAACACATTTTCCCCATCACTGAGGTGCAGAGACGTGCTCCACTGCCTCATCGCATGCTGCAGGAACCTAACGACGACGGGATCAATTTTGTAGAGCTCCAATACCCGGACGAGAAACGAGTGAGGTATGGAGTCATAAGCCTTCCTGTAATCGATGTAGGCCATACTTAGGTTCCGCTGGTTATATACCGCCTGGCCGACTATGGCTGCGTCGATGATGGCCTGGTCTTTGCAGCCATGCGTATTTTTCCTGCATCCTTTCTGCTCTTCTGCGATGATGTGATGCTGTTCGCAGTGAGCAGAAACTTTGGCGGTAATTATGCTGCTCAGTATTTTGTACAGACTCGATAGGCACGTTATCGGTCTGTACTTTGATGGGTTCAATGTGTTGCTGTCTTTCGGGAGGAGGAATGTGACGCCACGAGTGGCGAATTCAGGAAGGTTGTGTGGGTCACGTAGCACCTTGTTGAAGCACTCAGCTATCTTTGGATGTGCGACGGCTTCTTGTGCCAAAAGTTCTGGACACCATCGGGGCCCGGTGCTGCCCAGTTCCTCAGGTACCGCGAGGCTTCGCGGACATCGTTCTCTCCGACGATGATAGCTGGCATCTCTCCAATTTCACCACAACTCTCCTCCTCCCGTCTTAACCACATTTGCCCGTCGCGATGTTCTACTGGGGTCTCCCAAATACCAGCCCAGAAGTTCGTCACATCGCTAATATCTGGCAAACCTTCGCGGTAGTCGGGCTTCTCGTCGCTAATGTGGTCGTAGAACGCTTTCTCGTTATCTCTGAACATCCGATTTTGTTCCAGGCGCTTTGCAGAGTCAGAGTAACGTTTCAGCCGTTTTGTAAGGACGCTCAATTGCTGTACCAGTGTGTCGAGTTTTTCCGTCAGCTGGTGAGCTCCCAGCTGGCGAAGTTCAGTAGGCCGCACGATCACAGCAACTTGGCGACCTAATTTCACCGATCTGCTGCCTCTTTTGTACGCCATCAGTCTTCCAATTGCGGCGCGCTTGTTTAGGATCCGTTGCTCCAATCTCCTTCGCCATGGAGGCTCACGCCTTTTACGGAGATGTTGGAGCAGTCCGCCTCTTGGCCTAATACGGTATCCTAAACTTTTGGCGGTCGCCACAGCAGCACAGTAAACTTTCAGTTGCAGCTCCTCCATGTTCTCAGCATCAACCAAGTGCAGCGGAAGAACGTGCTCGTTCATGAGCTTTACTGCACTTGTCAGCCTGCGGGAATGCTGCAACTTCGGGATCCTGGGGCGCGACAAAGGGTCCGTGTCGCGGAACTGTGAGATCGCCTCGTCGTAATGGAAGACCAGATCGCGTAGTAGTTGTTGATCTGGCTGTGGATCTTCCGGCTCAGGGGGTTGTTGTACTGTGGCCTCCACTGGTGCTGATTCGCGTGCCCCACTCGCGAATGAATTGCTCAGCCGTACTGAACTTCGTCTCGACACATCGCTTGCTCTGCTTGTTCTGGAGCTTAGTTCTCTCTGCACCTGCTGCTTGATCTCGTCGACTTGCGTTTGGGAGAGCATATTGTTGCGTACAATCGCTCTACGCCTCGCGTTCATCGCGTTTTGGTCAAGCCTCCCGACGAACTCTGGATACGCTTCCTCGAACATTGCGAGTATTCGAGGGCGACCGCTCATGTCCGTCTCCAAAGCAGTGCAGATGTAATAGGCGCGGATCACGAATTCGTTCATTTCGTGTGTCCACATGATCCGTCGCCTAGTAGTACCCACAAGTGTGGACGACTGTCGTCTGACAGTCGCAACACGCCTCGTAGGCGCAGCGTTTCGTTGGTGATGTCGATGGCTGCTGTTTCCGTGTGGCGGTAGCTCTTCGGGTTGAACCCGGCTGGTGGCCCGCTCTTGCACATCGCCCTCCAGCCGCTGGCCGCTCGCTCTTACGCCCGTTCCAGGACCAGCTCCAGTTCGGGGACCCTCCTCGGGCGATCGCATTCTGAGTATTCTTCGTGAACGTAGCTCCATTGTCTGGGTGTATCTCCTTTGCCCGGGAGACAGCGGGTTGGCAAGGCCTCCATGACCCGGGAGGCCTTCCCCGGGAGAGATATAGCGCTCTGACTCGCTCGCACCCCCTCACTTAGCCACTTTCGACACCCGTTCTCGGAGCCAAGACCAGGTGTGTGTTTCCAGTTCACGCCCGATCTAAAAATGTCGTCATATGATCTTCGTGGAGGCGTGAGATAGGAACATTTGAGACCAACAGGTAGGCTCTTACCCTAGTGTTGATCCCCATTTGAGAACCATTTTCTTTTCTGCCGGATTCTGCATTTTTTTTTTTTTTTTTTTTTTTTTTTTTTTTTTTTTTATAGAGGTGAGGAACGCTCTACCAGCCTTATCTGGGAAGGGTTAACCCTGACGTCGAGTGGGGATCGCACCCACAAAAACCAAGCCCTCTACTCGTTGCCTTATTCCCCCTGGGACCACATCTAGGCGACTACTTCAGGGGGCGGCTGTGCTCATGCACTCTTCGAGTTTGACTAGCGTTGTCCTTCCCTTTTTCTCAACATTTTTTCTCTCTATACGCTTTTCATTCCACTGCGCTTATGTCCTCTTCGCAGGCATCCATTTACCCGTCGAGACGTGTACCGATTCGGAATTGCCCTCCAACTTGACGCGCAACCCGTCACAGTCACCCTCGCGGGATTTCTCACCTGTCGAGACGTGCACCGATTAGGAAGCGCCCTCCAACTTGACGCGCGCCCCGTCACAATCACCCTCGCAGGATTTCTCTTCCCAGCGGAGTGCCGATTAGGTAGTGCCCTCCTACATGACGCGCACTCCGTCACAGCTACTCTCGTGGGGTATACACCATTTTGATCACGGCTTCATCCTTCGCGGTGTTTCTCCATCCAGGCCACGATCAGGCGTTGCCAGGCAGGCATTTTTGCTCTTCTCCGTGGCAGTATCCGGTTACCTGTCGAGACGTGCACCGATTAGGAAGCGCCCTCCAACTTGACGCGCGCCCCGTCACAGTCACCCCCGCAGGATTTCTCTTCCCAGCGGAGCGCCGATTAGGTAGTGCCCTCCAACATGACGCGCACTCCGTCACGGCGGCTCTCGGGGGGGGGGGGGGGGGGGGGGGGTACTATCCGGTACTACAGCCGTCTCGATTATTCATCTCTTATGGTCAGGCGTTATCCAGCATATAGTGGAACTGGTCCATCGTCCATCTGGGAGGTGCGTAGCAACTGCAGATAAAAATTCCGTTGATCTTTGTGATCACGAAACCCTCGCGAGACCTCGAAACTACCTCCTGAATGGGATATCGGCCCATGACCTGGATGGCGGCCATTCCTACTTTATCCGTCACCCAATTACCGTTACCGGGGGGAACGCGATACGGCTCCGCGATAATTGCGACATCACATTTTGTTTCTGTCGTTGACTGCCACAACAGTTGCTGTGCGATGTCACAATGGTTGAGATTAATTTGGGTTATCTCCATCACTGTTGGCTTGCCCTCGCCTGTTTGTACACAGGGCAATTAAAGCCTCCCGTCATATGGTCATTACTGTCCTCTTTTTCGCAGAGCATACACCTTGGTTTTCCCTTGCAGTCGCTGGCAAAGTGTCCCTCTATTCCGCATTTCCTGCACAGTTTGGATCTATCTGGCCCCAAGCAGCCTTTCGCCAGGTGGCCGAAGTTTAAACACTTGAAACATCGCTCCAGTTGCTTGGGAACAGGCGGAATGATTCTAAAACGACCCACAGCCCAGCAGACGTTTATACTCTCTAACTTCAGTAACTTGTTCGCTGCGTCCGTTGAGAGACGAATCGTTGCGGTCTGCGTCCCGCGATACGCCTTTCGTAGTCGGATTTTCATCGGAACTTTGCCCAGGATGTTTTCCTCCTCCAACTTCTGACGTAGGTCTATCTCGGTGGTGAACAGACTGAGGTTCCTGCATTCTATCGATGCCTCGGAGGATAAGGCCCTTACGTTCGCTCCATCGCCGAGAACCCTTTCTACAAGATCCTTGAATGCTGAGCTCCTGATTTCTGGGTCTCTCTTCAGCTCGAACAGCATTTCGCCGTTCTGGGTGCGCCTGGACTTCACCACGCTCTCCTCCAGTTTCTTGAGGCCAGGGTCCTCTCGCATTTTTTTTAAAGAGATCAGCGTATGATACGTTGCCCTTCGCTTCGACGATGAGTGCATCGCCTTTGTCTCTCGCCCGCCGAGGATTAGGCTTCTTGTCTTTTGGCCCCTGCCACTTTTCATTCTCTTTCTTATTTTTTTCCACTATTTTCACTTTTCTCTCCCTCTCTTTTTCTTCGTTCCTTTGTTTTTTCTTGTTTCTTTTCGTAACCGTGCTCCAGTCGTTTCTCTTGCTGTCGGTGCTGATCTGGTCATCGCTGTCACCCAGCTCTTCGCTGTCGCCCTGGGCGGCACTATCGTCTTGATCATCGTTGTCGTGATCGTCCTTGCGTTTTTTGAACATTTCTTCTTCTGCTGGTGAATCCTTTTTTCTTTTTTCCGAACGGTTTCGACGAATCTTTGGCGTCACCTGTCCAGCTGCAGCTCTTTGCAACGCTTCTGCGAGTGCCTTCTCGGCGGTTTTCGTCCTTTCGACGAGTCCATCGTGCTCCTTCAAAGCTCGTCCCAAGAGAGATCTTATACCCGACATCCTGGTCTTGATCTCCTTATGCACGTTGGGTTTGTCCTGCACGAAGGTGTCGAGTTCTTTGACCCTCAACATGATCGTGCTCAGGATGCTATCTCCAGTCAGCCCTCCTTCCTGGGTTAAACTACCGCTGGACTTTGGCAGGAACAGGGGATTGATCCCCCGACTTTGCTGGGTCTCAGGTATTCCTCCATTACTGCCGCTAGGGCCTGGTGTTTCCACTTGTTTGAGTATTGGCGATCGCAGAAGCTTTTTACTACGAATGAACGCGTTGGCTTGGTCACCTGTATCCATCATACTCTCTCTTCGTTCTTCGTTGGTTTTGTAGGTTGTCTCCATTTTGGTTGGGTCCCAACTTCGGGCCGCTATCTCCGCTCGTTGTACATAGTCGCCTTTTTGTGATCCCATGGTTATCTATGCAAGCAGTGAGGCCATGCAGGGGTTGACACGGTCCTTCATGGGGACCGTGTTCAGAGCCGGATCAGCGCAAGTCAGGAATGTGACATCTGATGCCTAGTACCTAGTGCCAAGGCCTAGACGAGCATCGAACGTACCCGAAGACTTGCCAAGTTGTTACCGGGACGGGGGCAACCGTACTATTAACCCACACGCCATTTCAGGTAGGTGTCACCCTTCCTTACTCAGGGAGCAGAATAGCACGACTGTCGGCTTTTAGCATCGCATTTTATCCGTTTTCGTGTCTTGTCCGTTTTCCATGTCATACCAGTATGTCGTAATCAGGATCTTACTGGCGTCGATCCTGATGTGCTCGGCACTCCTCTCGTTGCTCCTGTACACGGTATTTCCCCCGTGCATTCTCCATAGGCTTTACCGTGCCCTTACTCGCGTTGTCACCCGATTAGTCGCCTTCTACGACAGGGACAGGGACGTAGACCCGAAGTGCTATTCTAGGCCGGCAGCTCCACGGTGTGATATACAGTGTAGGGATTCATATGTATGTGTAATCTATAGGTGTGTGTGTGTGTGTGTTCTAACTCCTCCCCATTTAGATTGGCGAATCCTCCTGGCATTCGTCTATTCCTCTTATTCGTCTAATTTTTGTATTTAGATCTTTCAGTTTTATAGTAGTCTCTATTTTTGTGCGTCCAAATTTTATTTTAATTATAATAATTGTGACGATTAGACACACTATTATGGTTGTCAAACTAAATGATACGATGTGAAATTTAAAATGAAGGCTCTCTGTTTTAAGTTTAATATAATTTAGTTTCTCTCTTTTAATTTCTTTTTCATTGATTATTTTGTTATAGGTTGTGTTTTTGTTCGATTGTATTATTTTAAATTGATATTGTGCCTCGTGTACGATAAATGTCTTGTTTTCAATACACATTTCTTCTGTTATTTTCAGTATTTTAGGTGGAAAAATTGTAATTTGACCTTGAATGGTTGTAATGTTTGTAGGTTTTCTTATAATAATCAATGTGTCAGTATAAATATTTTCATTGATTTCTTCGTCCTCAGTACATTTAGGGGCTAGTAAATATTGGTTACATTCATATTTTTCCTGTGGTGTACAACTATTCCATAGTGTACCATTTTTGTCAATCAATCTGTACTCTCTTTTCATATTTTCGATAGGTAAAATTCTATAAAGTTGAATTTTATTTATTTCCCTTGGAACTTTGTATATAAAGAGCATATTTCTGTTGTTAGAAGTAATTTTGACTGTTCCAAAGTGAATTATCTCTGAGATTGATAAATTACTCTTATTTTCTATTTTCAATAATTCATTTTTTGTAAATATGTCAGGATATATTATTTCTTGTTTTGCGAATGAAATTGCTTGTGTTATATAAACTAATTCCTGTATCAAATATTCCAGATTGTGGCTCAGCTTGAGATAAAAATATATCATGTTTTTTTCTTGTATAACTTCATCTATTTGTGTCTGTAAGCCATTTATTCTTATCGTCAATTGATCGTTGATTATAACTTGTTTATTTTCTTCTGTTATTATGTTGTTCATTGTATTATTGATGATTCTTAGGTCATTGGCATCAGGTGAACCTGATAGCCATTACCAAACTTGTCCTAAAATTTCCTATCTTTTGAATCTTGGGGTGTATATTCTGAAAAATAAATCTTTTAATTTTGAAAGTTTATCCTCTAGTTCATAACTAAATGTTGAATTAATACCTCGTGTCATTGTTACGTATTCGTATTCCCCGATTACATGTTTTATTTGTGTAATGTTGATTTGATGGATTAGAATAACTTCACCATTTGAGACGATACATTGTTTTTCTTCATAAAGTAGATACGCCTTATCCTTGACGTCGATTATTTCTATTCCTAGGATGGCGGTTATTAGGAATATCCACGTGAGTTTCACTGAAAAGATTTTGAATTTATTAGTCGTTTATGGATTTTACGGTTATTCGTATCAACTATATATGAGGGGTGATTTTCCTTTACATAATTAATCCTGTATCTGGGTTTATTTTTGTCTATATCGTTTGTTTTTTCCCATATTTCTTGTCCTTGATCTAAATTTGAATATTCTTCTAATACTTTCTTGTACTGCTCTTGTAGTTTTTCTAAGTCCTCTTTTGTCATGTTATTGAACCATAACTCGATCGGTTTATGTCCGGTGACTTTATGAATCGTGTGATTGTATTTTCGATAAGCTATTAGAGAGATGTTCCTTGTAAGTTTCTTGTAATAATCCAATAATTCTCGTAGGTGCTTTGATTCCAGTTTTTATTCTGTCTTGTATGATCATTAAAAATTCTTCCTGTATTTGTTTATCTGTTTTTCCTTCAAAATTCACATAGATGCGTGTTCTGCCATCTTGTGTTGTATACGTAGCTTTTTCACCCTCAATATACACGATTTGTAATTTGTAGACATTAATAGGAGCAGTAGAACTTGGAAAAAAATATTCGTCTGAGTCTTCTGCGCTATGAGCAGTCATTGTATTAACAGAAACTCTACTCAATGCATCTGCGACTTTGTTAGTATTGCCTGGTTTGTATTTTATTTCTATCTTATATGTTTCAATTGTCGATTTCCATCTTCTTAACTTACTGTTATCATTATTTTGTGATATTGTATAAGTTAATGGTTGATGGTCAGTGAAAACAATTATTTTTTGACCATAAATATAATTCCTCAAATTTTTCAAACTCCATTTTATTGCTAATAACTCCTTCTCTATTGTGGAATAATTTTGTTCACTAGAGCTCAATGTTCTACTGATAAATGTTATGGGCTTTTCGCCTTGCTCTGTTTTTTGTGAAAGTACAGCGCCTATAGCAATGTTGCTCGCGTCTGTCGTTAATAGGAATTCTTTCGTATAGTCTGGATATTCTAATGTAGCGTCGTTAGAGATAGCGTTTTTAATTGTTTCGATAGCTTGTCTAGCTTCATGGGTGAGATCTATTCTTGTGTTATTATCTCTTCTGTTGTCAATACCTTTCAAGTAATTGGTTAGTGGTTTGCAAATATGTGCATATCTGTGGATGAATTTTCTGTAATATCCACTAAATCCTAAAAATGCTCTGAGTTCCTTAATTGTCTTTGGTTCGGGATACTCATTTAATGCTTGTAGTTTCTTTGGGTCCGGTCTAATTCCGTCAGTAGAAATAATGTGTCCTAGGAAATTTACTTCTTTCTGTAAAAATTGAGATTTGTCAATTTGAATAGTAACTTTGTGCTCAACCAAAGTTTGGAATATTTTACGTATATTTTGTATATGTTCCTCCAATGTTTTTCCATATATGATGATATCGTCAATATATGCAAAGCATATTCTATTCAGATGTTCGCCCAATATTTGGTTGTTTGCGTGTTGAAAGATCGCCGGCGCATTCTTCAAGCCGAACGGCAATCTTAAAAATTCGTATTTCTCAGTTCCTGTGCTAAATGCTGTTTTTTCAATATCTCTTGTATCTAGTTTAATTTGATGAAACCCATTTTTTAGATCAATAACTGTAAAATATTTTTGTCCTTTCATTTATATCTGGCATTGGAAATTTATATTCGATTGTATTATCGTTTAACTTTCGATAGTCGATGACCATTCTATATTTTTGAATCTGACTGGTATCGATCTTCTTAGGAACGATCCATAACGGGGAATTATATGGTGATTGAGATTTTCTAATGATTCCTTTGTCTAATAGTTCTTGAATTTGTTCTTTAGCTTCGTTTCTCATATTGTGTGGTGGATTATAAGGTCTCGTATAGATAGTAAAATCGTCCTTAGTTCGAATTTTTGCTGGAATGGTTTTCATAGTTTCATTATTATCTTGAAATAATTTGAAATTTTCGCTAATTACTTCTTGCAGTTTATACTTCTCTTCCTCATTTAAATGGGAAATTTGGATCATATGTATTGCATCAGAGTCATTTTCGTCGTATTTGAGGAATAATTTTGTTTTGGGGAGTATAATAGTGTTATTAACGGTGTTAATAATTGCACCAATTCTTTGTAAGGTTTGAATTCCTATAATCCCGTCATATTTAGTTAAAAGTGGAAGTATATAATTTTTTTGATTCTCGTTAACAGAAGGTATAATATTTAAATTTGCAAATTCATTTATAACATTTACACCATTTATGGATTCAACATGAAATCTATTTCGTAGTAGAAATGTTTTATCAACAATTCCTGGTTTGATAAAATTATATTTTGATCCTGTATCAATTAGAAATTTTCTTGTTTTTATTTTTCATTGAATTTCCAAATATGGAAGGCCTTTTTTATTTAGGGTAAATAGTTGACATGAACTTGCCTCATTTCCGTGTTCCTCGCATTCTTCTATATTATTTATTAGCTGGTTTCTGTTTTCATAATTCACATGTCGTGATCGTGTTGAACGATCGATTTCCATCGGCTCCCCTCTCGGATTATTTCTTAGCTCTCGATCACGCTGAAGTTGTTGCTGGAACTGTTGGTTCTCATGTTGCTGTTGTTGGAATGGTTGGACTTCTCGTTGTTGTTGTAATTGTTGTAAATCTCGCAGTTGATGTGGTTGAAATTCTCGTTGTTCAAAACCTCGTTGTTGTCTTTGAAATGGTTGAAATTCTCGTTGTTCAAAACCTCGTTGTCTTTGAAATGGTTGAAATTCTCGTAGCTCAAAACTGTGTTGTTGTCTTTGAAACGGTTGGAAATCTCGTTGGTGTTGTCGTTGTTGGTATAAAGTACCTTGTTGTTGATACTGAAATCTTTGATCTTGTCTTTGTTGTTGAAAATTGTTATTCGGTTGGTTGGATGATCTTCTTTGATAATTTCTTGCTGGTACTTGTGGAACGTTCGTAATTTCGTTCTTCAATCTTGTGTTAGCTTCCATTGTAATTACATGATGATATGCTTCTTCAAGTGTCTTTGGGTCATACCATTAATCCATTTATGCCATTTAATCCACGAAGATATGCCGATACAGCTTGCATTTTGTATTGTTCAATTAATGGCTTTGCATTTTGATTGCCGTATTTCAGAATTGTAGAAGATATAAGTTGGTTTAGTCGAGTCGTAATGTATTCATAAAATTTGTGATTACTTTTTCCATGTTGCTCCGCTGTAATAATCTCATATAATAAATGCTCAATTTTCTTTTATTCACCGAACGCCTCAATAAGTAACTTCTCCATTAGTGAGAAATTTGCTTCGTAATTATTTTTTGCAAGCACTTCCTGTGCAGGTCCAATAATTTTGGATTCTAGTCCAAGCAGAAATGTGTAATAATGACCCTGTTTTTGTTGAGTATCCGAATCCGTTGCAAAAAAAAAGACGGGTGGGTAATGTCGGGGACATAACCGGAGTGACGTAGGACTATACAAAGGGGACAGCTTTTGTTAAATATATATTTTAAATATATTGTTTTATTTTCTTCTCCTACGTGAATACCTACCTATCTACCTGAAAAATGGATTAGTGTACTGTTTACTCTTTATGAATATGTTGATGGTTCTGAAAAGAACCTTTGGTGTTGTGTTTTTGTTATCACTCGATATTCCCATCTTGTTCGGTTAAACCTTCCTGTTTAGCTATTGCGTTTGCCACTCGCCACAGCTTTCACAGTTGGAAAATTTCTTCCCATCCAGCTTTGTGACATATTGTACAGTAAATTACATTCAATGCGACGTGCCGAAGCGCCACTCAGTGTCGCATTGGAGGCGATTTTAACCTGTAATTGAACATTTGCGATGACAGTGGTACAGTGTCGACTTTCAATGTGGGGTCATAATTTGGATCTCTATGTTTACAAAAATGTCCAACTAAATAAGTCGCATTACATGTCCGTCCAATTAGCTAAATGTCGAACTAATTGTAAATTACTGTACTTTCAATCTGGAAACAATTTAAGAATTGGTGAAAATTGAATAATCAGGAAATTCCCCAACTATCAATTAGCTCAGAACAACTGCCAAATTCACATACTCATCATATCCTGGCAAACAAATTATGAAAAAATCAATTTGTGTTTTATTATTATTTTGGATATTGTTTTAGAAAGCATTGAACTGTATTTCCTAAACTCTTTTTTGGAAGGTTTAATGGCCCTGAAAAGCGCCTTGTTTTATGGAATGGTTCCAATTTAGAAAACTTAGTACTCGTGGTTTTGAAAAAAACCATTTCGAACGCCCTCTTTACCGCCTTGTTCTGGATTTGCCACCAAAGCAGTTTGTACGAAGAACAAACGTTTTTCTTCTGCTACCTGCTGCCGTATTGCGATTGCGTTTGCGTCCGCCTGTTGTTGTCTTGATGCCCACCGAACCAAAGCGCAAGCAGTTTTGCCAGCCAACTCGATCACTTCGGCAGCCGGCGAAGAACTCTATAACGGCGGCTAGGTGGACTGGTGCACTGGTAATAACGCGCTCGGCCTAGCTACCCTTGCGGAGTAATTGGCGAATACACCTACGGGAAACTGCAGTCCAAAATGGTTCGAGCGGAATTTTGCCTTTCCCTTCACTTTTCCTCCTTTACCATGTCCAGACATGGCTGCTTGGGTTGGTTTGTTGATGTGTTGTGATGCGAACCGATGTGGTGTACGGTTTGAATGAGAATGATCGTTTCGGCAGCGGAGCGGGGATTTTTAAGCTGACTGGTTGGCTCGAGAATTACGCATGTGTGAGACTGCGACCAATGTTTCGTTCATTTTTTTTCTTTTTCCTTTCCAATCGTGCTTCATTGTATTTCGCTGCTGCTCTGGTTGCCCGTTTTGGTCGGTACGATTTGAGGAGCACAAAATGGACCAATCAAAAATGGGCTCATAATGCATTTGGACAATGCTTGATATTTCACAATTATTCAATTATTTATCTCAAGAAAAATGAAATGTTATTCGTTATGATAGATGCGTAGATATATTTCCTATCAATTGATGCAAAAACCTTTGCGATCTATTGAGAAATGCTCGAGTTATAAGCGTTCCAAATCTTGCATTTTTTCCTACTTGTTCAGTGCCTAGATTTTCATTTCACCCCCTATATCTTCGCTTTATTCAGCCAATGGTTAAGGAGATTCGGGTTTCCATCGTAGTCGTTTATAGTTTTTAGAAGAGCCAACGTGGATCCTCGTGCGACACCTGAGCAATGTGCCCCGTCGTGGGGTTTCTAATTTCGAATGGCGCGAAATTAGCTTCCGGCGTTGGGTTAACTTGGTTATTTAGTTGTGTCACTTGTTGTGCTAGGACACTGATTGCTGCGTTCAAACTTTCAAGTGATGGTGGTGTCGACATTTTTTTTCTTTTTGAACTTACTTGTTCCTCTCAGAGTGATGTCGTTGTCGCTTTCGCTGGCTTGCTACTAACGAGACCTTCACCCGGCTTCCGATTGGGATTAGAACAATGCAGTATTTTTTTAATTGCACTGTATCTGGATTGCAGTACCTCCAGATTGCACTTAAATTTTCACACTTTCACTTTCGGGCGCCAATTATCTAGTATTCAAACCAGACTTCATGAGTGACCGTTTTCAACTGATTTTATTGTTCAATTTATTTCTTCGCGCACCCATGGTTAGCGATCGTTGCTTATCTTAGTAAGCTAAACAAAAGATAGCATGCTAACGCGGATTCCGCATTTGTTATTGTTACAGATCGTATTTCGATCTCGGTCTGACCGTTCTATTGCGGATGTTTGTAATGCTTTTATGTTAGCTACCGTAGGGTGGCGTTATATTGATATTCGGTACATTATAATTTGTGAATACAAATCTAAAGACGTATGTGTGTGATATACAGTGTAGGGATTCATATGTATGTGTAATCTATAGGTGTGTGTGTGTGTGTTCTAACTTATTAACCACTGGTGGGCTTCCAGTATCGAGAAAATGTGGAAATATCTAATCGTTACTGAAAATAATCTGCCAGTTCCTCTGGGAATTTAAAAATACATTCATGTGAAAGAGTTTATTTGAATGTTTTCTATCCATGTAACACTGTGACCAAATATGTTTCAATCAAGTGCTATTAACAGATGGTTATCGAGTTAGCATTAACCACTGGTTGGCTTCCAGTATCGAGGAAAATGTGGTTTGCGTTTGTGAAAGAGTTTATTTTAATGTTTACTAACCATATAACACAGCGATCAAATACATTTGATTTTGTAATATTTCAACCAAGTGTAATTAGCAGGAAAGCTTCTGAAGATTATCCTTCCCCATCAGTAGGATATTTCCGTATCCAATATTGTATGCGTACGCAATCGATTATTGCTCAGTCGCCGAAAGTTTAGAGCTCAGAGAGTTCATTCCCCTCTAGTTTGCCTTCCAAATTGCCATCGTAAACCACACCTTCTCTCGATTCAATCACACACAAAAAGCATACTTAAGCGATATTCTGGTGGTGAGACACATTCATTTTTCGTGAGGACATCGACAAGACAACATCGTTGCCTAACGTGCTGGAGGAGGTGGACGGCGAAGGATCGACACATACACGCGCAGAATTCTTTCCGTTTGGATGCCATTCAGCATCGAGAAAGTTCCGGAAAGATCTAATCACTGCTGAAAAATAATCTGCCAGTTCCTCTGGGAATTTAAAAATACATTCATGTGAAAGAGTTTATTTGAATGTTTTCTATCAACGTAACATTGAGAACCAAATATGTTTCAATCAAGTGCTATTAACAGAAGGTTATCGAGTTAGCAGTAACCACTGGTGGGCTTCCAGTATCGAGGAAAATGTGGAAATATCTAATCGTTACTGAAAATAATCTGCCAGTTCCCCTGGGAATTTAAAAATACATTCATGTGAAAGAGTTTATTTGAATGTTTTCTATCCATGTAACACTGTGACCAAATATGTTTCAATCAAGTGCTATTAACAGATGGTTATCGAGTTAGCATTAACCACTGGTGGGCTTCCAGTATCGAGGAAAATGTGGAAATATCTAATCGTTACTGAAAATAATCTGCCAGTTCATCTGGGAATTTAAAAATACATTCATGTGAAAGAGTTTATTTGAATGTTTTCTATCCATCTAACACTGTGACCAAATATGTTTCAATCAAGTGCTATTAACAGATGGTTATCGAATTAGCATTAACCACTGGTGGGCTTCCAGTATCGAGGAAAATGTGGAAATATCTAATCGTTACTGAAAATAGTCTGCCAGTTCCTCTGGGAATTTAAAAATATATTCATGTGAAAGAGTTTATTTGAATGGTTTCTATCCATGTAACACTGTGACCAAATATGTTTCAATCAAGTGCTATTAACAGGTGGTTATCGAATTAGTATTAACCACTGGTGGGCTTCCAGTATCGAGAAAATGTGGAAATATCTAATCGTTACTGAAAATAATCTGCCAGTTCCTCTGGGAATTTAAAAATACATTCATGTGAAAGAGTTTATTTGAATGTTTTCTATCCATGTAACACTGTGACCAAATATGTTTCAATCAAGTGCTATTAACAGATGGTTATCGAATTAGCATTAACCACTGGTGGGCTTCCAGTATCGAGGAAAATGTGGAAATATCTAATCGTTACTGAAAATAATCTGCCAGTTCCTCTGGGAATTTAAAAATATATTCATGTGAAAGAGTTTATTTGAATGGTTTCTATCCATGTAACACATTTTCCTCGATAATATATCAACCACCAATATGACCAAATATGTTTCAATCAAGTGCTATTAACAGATGGTTATCGAGTTAGCATTAACCACTGGTGGGCTTCCAGTATCGAGGAAAATGTGGAAATATCTAATCGTTACTGAAAATAATCTGCCAGTTCATCTGGGAATTTAAAAATACATTCATGTGAAAGAGTTTATTTTAATGTTTTCTAACCATATAACACAGCGATCAAATACATTTGATTTTGTAATTTTTCAACCAAATGTAATTAGCAGGAAAGCTTCTGAAGATTATTCTTCCCCATCTGTAGGATATTTCCGTAGCCAATGTTGTATGCGTACGCAATCGATTATTGCTCAGTCGCCGAAAGTTTAGAGCTCAGAGAGTTCATTCCCCTCTAGTTTGCCTTCCAAATTACCATCGTAAACCACACCTTCTCTCGATTCAATCACACACGAAAAGCATACTTAAGCGATATTCTGGTGGTGAGACACATTCATACTGATTTTAACCTCCGACCGAGAAGGTCGTTTTTTTCAGCAGCTCGGCGTTGTGGCGTTTTGGACAGCAGACTGGGACGTCTCCCGTTGGCGATTTGAGAAGGAGAATTATTTAAATTTTTACAGCGTGGAAGCAGAAGGCGAATAGGAGAAGGCATCAGCTCGTTTCGACCGTGGAAAGCGGGCGCTCACCGGCTAGCCGGAAAAAGCGCGCGCTTTCGTGGCGTCACTGACGCTACTGCCTCATAGTGCCTCTTTTAGTGTTTAGAATCAAATAATACATAGCGTGAATATACGCAAACGAATTTCAACGGTGAAGTGATTGAACTGAAAGTGTATACGACTGAAAAATTTTAGTACGTTTTTTCCAAATTTTCGCGTTACAGTGAATCAGTTTCAGGCTATTTCGTTTTTCTCCATTGAGTGTGTTAAGCGTTTTCTCGCACATATCCGAATAGTGTTTTGTTAGGTTTGTGTAAACCGATACCATTCTGCCGGCTATACCCAGGGTGTAGCTAGGCAATATCATGGCGTCCAGTAGCTCCGGGCCTCCGGGAGGCCGGGCTACAAATTTTTATCAAGGAAAGCCGACTCAACGTACCGCTCCAGAGAGGGCTGACCCTCTGAACGGTAATCTTCAAATTTTACTCTTGCGTGCTACAGGAAACCATGTGTTACCATCCAACCCATTTGTTGTGAGCAAAACCATCGCCAATTTCATGAAAGATTTTGATAAAAACAACGCCCGACCATCAAAGGACGATAAGAAGAGAACGCAGTACATCTTAACGGCCAGAGACGAGGACACCATCGGTAAGCTCCTCTTAATAAATGAACTCATCGATAAAACACCTGTTGAAGTAATATATCATCCAACATTAAATCAACGCAAATGCGTTGTCACATGCCGGGAAGTGATTGATATTCCTGAATCAATAGTTCTCACTGAACTTGCCGACCAACAAGTGATCGATGTTAAGCGGATCACTAGGAAGGAAAACAATATAGTTATCCCCACAGCTACCCTTATTCTGACCATTCGTGGGACAGTGATCCCAGAAGTAATTTTATTTGGATTCCTTCGCATCGGAACTCGGAATTTTTACCCGAACCCACAATTTTCTCCCCGTTAACACCGCTCTACAAGCAGTGGCAATACGCATAAACCTTCCGTTTCCAATCACAGTAGCCAGCATATACATTTCTCCTACGTCCGATGTGGCTCCTCTACGGGGTCAACTGGACCATCTTCTCAACCAACTTCCCTCCCCAGTTCTCCTTATGGGTGATTTCAATGCTCACTCGTATGCCTGGGGATGCTCATACCTCAATCGAAGAGGGTCCATTTTAGAGGATTTTCTCTCCGATAATACTCTCACTCTTCTGAACAACGGCCAACACACCAGAATCAATTCTGCTTCTGGCTCTTCTTCGGCCATAGATCTCACCATCGCATCTCCTCAACTTTGTTCAAAGCTTTCATGGAACACCCACGATGATTGCTGCAACAGCGATCATCTCCCAATATGTATTTCCCTTGTCCAACCTTCTCCAGAAGTTTCAACAAGGCCGAGATGGAAATTTGAATATGCAAACTGGGCTGGCTATCAATGTGACATTGAAAGCTGCCTCTCAACCAAACAAGATTGGACACCCGAAGACTTTTCCCAAGCCGTCCTTGAGGTTGAAATACGGCACATTCCTATAACCAGCGGAAATCCTGGTAGAAAATGCGTCCCATGGTGGACACCTGAAGTAAATACAGCCATCAAAGACAGAAGAAAAGCCTTACGCAAGCTAAGAAAGGCCCACCCGGATAACCCATCTAAGCACACTCTGCTAGAGAAATTCCAAAGGGCTCGCAACAATGCTAGAGCTATTATTAAAACAGCCAAGCATAACAGCTGGATTAAATTCGTCAACGATATTAATCCTAACACGTCGTCAAAGGAATTATGGAGCAAAATTGGCAGGCTTCATGGCAAAAAAAGAAACAATGAATACAACCTTCTAATTAACGGTCATTATACAAATGATCGGAAAACTATAGCAGAGGCTTTCGGAGATTTCTTTGCCTCCACCTCATCCAACCAAAGCTTCGATACTACCTTCCAAACCCGCAAGGCATAATGCGAAAAAATCCCAATTGATTTTAACACCGATGCAAATTTTGACTTCAACAAAACTATTTCCCTCAAAGAACTAGAATGGGCCTTAAACAAAGCAACACGCGGCTCCACTGGACCAGATGACATCGACTACCCAATGCTGAAAAACCTACCCTATCTTGGGAAAAAAGCTCTTTTAAAACTTTACAACAATGTATGGAACAGTGGAATTTTCCCAAATTGCTGGAAAGAGGGCCTAATGGTCTCTCTGCCTAAACCAGACAAGAATAATCACCTGCTGGACAACTTCCGTCCCATCACTCTTCTGAGTTGCGTCGGTAAAATCATGGAAAAAATTATCAACCGGCGCCTAACGACCTTTTTAGAGTCAAACAAGCTGCTCGACCCTAGACAATTTGCCTTCCGCGCGGGTAAAGTACAGAAGTACAGAAGACTGCCTCGTAGCTCTCGAAAAAGTCCTAGACGACGCTGCTGAAAGTAATCTGCACGCAGATGTTGTATCACTCGATCTTAGCAAGGCCTTCGATCGAGCATGGAGGTACCCAGTTCTGAAAAATCTTTTCAACTGGGGGGTTCGTGGTAGATTAGGCTTCTTTATCAAAGGGTTCCTGGAAAACAGAACCTTTAAAACAATCATCAACAATCACAAGTCTTCATTGAAAATCCTTGAAAACGGGTTTCCCCAAGGTTCAGTCCTTTCTCCAACACTGTTCAATGTTGCCATGCAACCTATTTTTGAATTAATTCCCGACAGTATAAACATTTTTGTTTATGCTGATGATATCACTCTTGTTTCTGTCAGTGGCTTTGGGTTAGCACAGAGAAAGAGACTTCAAAGTACAATTGATTCCATACAAAACTGGGCCCAAAACATAGGATTCCAATTTTCGCCAGAAAAATCCCGATTCATTCACATTGGCAAAACACTCAAAAAGAAATCCGCCCTAAAGCTTAATCAAACCGAAATCCCTCAGAAGAGAACACTAAGAATACTGGGCGTAACCTTCGATACCAGGCTTAACTTTTTACATCATGCTCAATTAGTCAAAAAAACAGCGAACGGTAAAATGAATATCCTGAAGTCTATTACAGGAAGTTTATCCTCTGGACACAGAGAAACATTGCTGAAAATTATCAATGTCTGGTTGATCCCCCAAATTCTCTACGGAGTAGGCATCTTCAGCCGTGGTGGGGACAGAGTACTCAACGCCATTGAACCCATCTACACCAAAGCAATAAAGCTAGCAACAGGAGCCTTCATCACGAGTCCCACTTCTGCCGTCATGGCGGAAAGTGGGCATCTACCTTTCAAATACCTTGTGACAAGAATTATCACAGGTAAAACCATCCGACAACTTTCACTTCCTGACAATGACCCCCATGTACCATTAGTAATTCGAGCTAAAAACTAGTTCAAAGACCTCACAAATCAGGATCTTCCCTATATATGCGCACTTTCAACTGCCACGGGAAGAAAATGGAACGTAAAACCGCCGAACGTAAATTGATCTTCTCAAGTCTGTCCGTGCGGGAGACCCTCCACCAAAAGTGAAAGCCTGCTTCAATCAACTCACGGCAACACACTTCAAATTCGAACACCAGGTCTACACAGACGGTTCTGTTAACTCCGATGGAGTTGGGTGTGGAATTTTCGAGAACAGATACACCGGTAGCTTTTCTCTTCCACCGCAATGCTCCATCTTCAGTGCGGAAGCTTTTGCTCTACTAATAGCTACACAAGAGTGTACCCATGATCACCTTCCTACGGTAATTTTCTCCGATTCAGCTAGCTGTCTTCAAGACCTGCTCAGTGGAAACAGTAGACACCCATGGATAATACAGACAGAACAGGCTGCTTCAGAAAAAAACGTCTCCTACTGTTGGGTTCCTGGTCATTCCGGAATCCTCGGAAACACAGCCGCAGACAAACTGGCCGGTAAGGGTAGCAAAATAGAACCACCAGTTATACCCTGTCCTCGAACTGATATAGCTCGCTGGGTCAAACAGCAAATTCGCGAAAGCTGGACCGTAGGCTGGTTAAATAGCCCTCCCACCCATCTCCATCAAATCAAAAATACCACGCTTTCTTGGTTTGATCAAAACAACAGCAAAGAAAGACGGGTGCTAAC
The DNA here is from genome assembly GCF_029784135.1 of Toxorhynchites rutilus septentrionalis. Classification (NCBI taxonomy): domain Eukaryota; kingdom Metazoa; phylum Arthropoda; class Insecta; order Diptera; family Culicidae; genus Toxorhynchites; species Toxorhynchites rutilus. Next base: position 106,468,624 of record NC_073744.1, read on the forward strand.
CCGTCTTCGAATTGGACACACTTTTTTCACACACTCACACCTAATGAAGAAAACCGAAAGACCACTTTGCGCATGTAACTCAGCCCAAGTTTCAGTTAGGCGTCTTCTACTAGAATGCCAACACACCAAAGATGCTCGTGCCCGACACAATATAGGTCAGAGTCTCCGAGACACTCTCAGTAGAGACGAGACACAGGAAACCAATCTAATTGCGTTTCTGAAAGAAACCGGCTTCTTTGGTAAAATCTAAAATACATTCTTATTTCAGTTAGTCACTTCACCGCCGCGTATGCATATACATGTAGATATAAGTAAATAAAATGTATATATATATATGTATACATGTACATGCGCATGCATGCACAGGTTTATGTACAAAATTACAAATCTAACAAATAAATTGGCGTATGTATGTGTATGCATCTATAAACATATAACATACAAAAATATTAAAACAAATAAAAATATATAAACATAAACATCTTCCATATATAACTCACAAATTAACTTTTTCCAGCATATGCAGCAGTACTACATAGTCAAACAGCATACCTTTTAAACATATTATTGTTTTGTTTACTAAATTCTAACCACACTAATTCATACTTATCCAGCATTTTACTAACACCATTAAATTCAACTACATTTATAAATCATCCAACATCACATCATTCCTTCCCACTCTATCCCACCCCTTTTCCTTATCTTTCCTTTCCTTATCCTCCCCATCTCCCCCTCCCCCTACATTCCCTTTTGATCTAGAGCTAGGTTATACGATGCTTTGTCGCTGCTTTGGTACTCAATAATAACAATACAATTACGTTACAGCTCATATTAAACATCTTATATGGCATAGGATCCTTTCCTACCTTCGCCCGGTTTTACATCTGAGCAGACAGGTCCGCTGAATATGGTTTTTTCTTCTTTTTCACCAGCCTCCTCAAGACTGGTGCTCAATGGCTCTTCTTAGAGCTAGAGGCGAATGAACTGAAAAGTTTAAGCCCTCTTAAAGCCAAAAAGAAGAAGAAGAAGAAGAGACACATTCATTTTTCGTGAGGACATCGACAAGACAACATCGTGCTGGAGGAGGTGGACGGCGAAGGATCGACACATACACGCGCAGAATTCTTTCCGTTTGGATGCCATTCAGCATCGAGAAAGTTCCGGAAAGATCTAATCATTGCTGAAAAATAATCTGCCAGTTCCTCTGGGAATTTAAAAATACATTCATGTGAAAGAGTTTATTTGAATGTTTTCTATCAACGTAACATTGAGAACCAAATATGTTTCAATCAAGTGCTATTAACAGATGGTTATCGAGTTAGCATTAACCACTGGTGGGCTTCCAGTATCGAGGAAAATGTGGAAATATCTAATCGTTACTGAAAATAATCTGCCAGTTCCTAGAGGAGGCGATCTGGCGTAGTGGTAACATCCATGCCTCTCACGCTGAAGGTCACGAGTTCAATTCTCACTCCCGACATTCTTCCAAAAATGGAAGTACAAGTGACGAACCAGCTAAATAAGTTGAAAATCACTATAATACAGATTAAAAAAAAATCTGCCAGTTCCCCTGGGAATTTAAAAATACATTCATGTGAAAGAGTTTATTTGAATGTTTTCTATCCATGTAACACTGTGACCAAATATGTTTCAATCAAGTGCTATTAACAGATGGTTATCGAGTTAGCATTAATCACTGGTGGGCTTCCAGTATCGAGGAAAATGTGGAAATATCTAATCGTTACTGAGAATAATCTGCCAGTTCATCTGGGAATTTAAAAATACATTCATGTGAAAGAGTTTATTTGAATGTTTTCTATCCATGTAACACTGTGACCAAATATTTTTCAATCAAGTATTATAAACAGGTGGTTATCGAGTTAGTATTAACCACTGGTGGACTTCCAGTATCGAGGAAAATGTGGAAATATCTAATCGTTGCTGGAAAACTAATCTGCCAGTTTCCCTTGGAATTGAAAATTACTTTCAAGCGAAAGAGTTTATTTTAATGTTTTCTATCCATAAAATATCCATATAATACATTTGGGTTTGTGATTTGTCAATCAAGTACAGTTAGCAGGAAAGCTTCTGAAGATTATTCTTCAGAACAAGGTTTTTCGTATCCTATATTGGATGCATAGAACCTTGTGCCTCCAACGTAACGCTCTCGTTTTCGAAGTCCCCCAAATATTCATTTATTCATTCATTCAGAATGGATTTAGATTCAACTTCAAACAAATGATCTCTAAATCAACGATAGTCCTACGTCACCCTTGCGGTTATACCATAGATATAACCCACTTCCTGTTTTTCACGCTCAAAACAATCAGGCATGTTGCTAGACATCAGAACAAGTTACCACATACGATTAGAAGTAATAATTTATTGTTAAAGAAGAGAGAAAAAAAATCGTTGGGGGCAATATAGATGCCGGTACACGTTAAAGGGTTAAATCAAATACAAAATAGCCAAATATATCACAAGTATAGTTTTTTTACATTTCGAATGGCACTTTGTGAAGAAATGTCAACACTTTATAAAAAATAGTATAATATAAAGTTCCCAACAATGTAACTGCGCCATGAACTAAACGTGAATATAAGCGAATGCATTGCTGCTCAAACCTCAGTTGATCTATAGGACTTGTCTGGTAAATACATAGGTGAGCTCGCGTTATACTCGCATTCGTTCTTTTTTATATGTTTTCTATTGGATTGCATAAACCCGTTTTCATTTCACAATGCGGATCATGTTCGTTTGTATTTTATTGAATGTGAATAAAATATACCAAAAAATTTATTCATCACCAGTTTCACTATCTAATGCATGGCTCTGTGGGAGCTAAGCGATGTGTGTGGATGTGTATTTCATGCCCACAACTCCTTAATACAAGAGTTTTCTTGTTCATTTACAGGTTTTCAATCATGAAATTATACACTGTATCTGATGGACCACCATCGCTTGCCGTACGAATGGCCTTGAAGGTATTGAATATACCACATGAACATATTCCTGTCGATTATGGCAAAGGAGAACACTTGACGGAGGAGTACGCTCTAGTAAGTTTATAGAAATATTATTTTAGAATGTCTAGCAAAATATGCAAAATAGGTTGTAAAGTCGTTTAGTGAGGAAAATAAGGTATTTGTTTAGCTTTCGAATGGGTGGCGCAAAAACAGATCACCCATTCTTTCTCTATGCGAATATATTTTTAGAGATCTCAGACAGCAGAATTCTGGATTATGTTTAAATAATTGAAGATCACACAATATTCATACAAGAGCCCAATCTTTTTTTTTAACTGGAACATGCAAATTGGTGTCATCAACTGAAGACAACAAATTGAAAATTTGAGATATTAATCTATTATTTTGTCTTATCGAGTACATTGAAGAGTGAATAGTTGCATCAGTTTCGCCTTGTCTTCTCCGGCCTGAATCATCTGTTATGGCGGGTTTACATTAGGGAGATCTATAGCTATTCGCGTTGACGTCGAAATGGTGTCGACATCTAGATACGACATTAGTTTGCATGAGGCCAACTATTCTCTATCAGATTAGTCTGTTCTAAGACAGTTTCAATTTGTTAAAATTTGTATGAATTTTTTTTCTTTGCGTTATTTGCCTACTAGAAATACGTTGTTCTGACCTCAGTTTAAATTATTTTCTATGAATTTTCAGATATTCTCACCAAAACTTACCATTATAATATAACATTATCTTTAGACACAGTTTTTGTGTGATATGTTTTCACTACTTGCAAGCAAAAGTGATTTTCATTTACATAGAGTACTAAATTGATTTGGAAATACTAATTTTCATTCATACTTTTGATGTTAAAAGCGTGTTCATTTCTTCTGCAAAACCATATTATCATGCCTACTCCCCCATTTCGTAATGCGAAGCTCAATGCCGTCAACGCGGATAGATGGATTTATTCACGTGAAAATAGGTGTAAACGGGTGAGAATAAATATGATACACTTATTCGAGGTATATATAACTGGAATAAATTCAGCATATGTAAACGCTTGTGAATTTCTCACTGGTGAGAAATCACTAAAGTTGGATGCAGTTCTACTTCAGGTGAATAAATTCACCAAAGATATGAATATATTCATTATAGAAGTTCACGCTAGTGTAAACGGTTGATGCGATTTCTATAAATCTCATCATATTTCTTCACATGAATATATCCCTAGTCTAAACCCACCCTTACATTTGGTTTGTCTTCATCAGCCGGGTGCTATGATTGATGCCAAGGCGCTTTTATCAATGTATAACAGGTGAAGCAACATCATCACTTCAATAAGAAGGGGATTACGGTTTGTGGAGCGGGGGTTGTTTGTTTTGTTATTGCTAGGATACGCTATTTTTGCCTTTTTACATGCGAGAGTGTGGAAATGAGAATGAAATACTACAAAATCACCCCTTCTATTTCACATAAATTCGCAAAAGCCGAACATAGTAGGCATCGTTCGAATAAGCGTCGTAGCAGTTTGTGGAGAGCCGCCGGCAGCGTTCTGATGCTGTTTATAAACAATACCGACAGCAATTCCAATATGGCTGAAAGTGCATTTCATTTGATTGTTTCACCTGATTGATTGGTGATTGGCGCCTTGATTGATGCTAGGATCGTTAGCAAAATCTCAAGCAGAACTGTCAGTGGGATACCCAATTCATATGAAAACAAAGGGAAAATGTCAGTGGGATACCCGATATGTTGGCTCCTGTCAGTTCAATGGGGGTTCTCTAAAGACGTCACCCACCTGGTCTTCATAGTTGTGTATGTTGAAGCTCAGCAGCAGCAGCTAATCGTTGAGTTTGATATTGCTGCAGAGCTATTGCTTATTCGAATTGACAAAACCTTCACCATCCCATGATGATGAAGGGTTCTTGTATATTCAGTGAATATATTTAACTCAAGTCGATCAACTTTCTGCATCCGTCAGTAATGTTTTCCTGCAAATTAAAGGAAATCTATAGCTATAGATGGATTTATTCACGCGAAGATAGATGTAAACCTATGTAAAAGGGTGTGAATATATATATATATATATATATATATATATATATATATATATATATATATATATATATATATATATATATATATATATATATATATATATATATATGATACACTTCTTCGAGAAATTTATAATTACTTTGAATAGAAAAAATTCAGGGATATGTAAACGCTGGTGAATTTCTCACTGGTGAGAAATCACTAAAGCTGAAAGCAGTTCTAATTGAGGTGAATAAATTCATCGAAAATATGAATATATTCATTATATAAGTTCGCGCTAGTGTAAACGGTTGATGCGATTTCTATAAATCTCATCATATTTCTTCACATGAATATATCACTAGTCTAAACCCACAGTTAGTCTTTTATTACCTTTGAGTATACTATTCCGTCGCTCTATCCCAGCGATTTTCAACCGGTGGGGAATTCCCGCCTAGTGGGGAATTTGGTCATTAAAAGAGGGGAATTGTGCATGGGAATATTGCACATTTACTTCGTTTTGAAGATGACGATGATTAGCAAAAATTGCCACAAAAACTTTACTGGATACCCTAAAATTTTCGATCCTCGGCAAATCTGAAGTATAATGTTCAATCGAACAACTGCGCAATGTTCGAAACACTTTCGTCGGTGAATGATGATGGAACAGACGACGAAACAGTACAGAAGACCATAAAAAAGGAAATTGTACAGTATTGTCAAGACTTTTTACAACAAGTTAAACCTGAAACATATTTACCTTATAAAGGGTGTGTCACATCAAATTGCATCACGGAAAAAACGCTGTAGAAATTCGCCCAGTAGACCGATCCTTTTGAAATTTTTAGACAGTAAAATAAAAACCATTAAACAACTTTTGGCATTTTCTTTTTATTCATACTTCGAGCCCAAGCCCGTATGCTCGCACCTTCTTCTTTACCCCGTCCATAAGGTTCTGTACAACGTCAGGTTGTAGTTTTTTTTGAACAGAAATCCATTTTCTCTTGAAGTCCGCCTCCGATTTGACAACTTTTGGGTTCTTCCGGAGGGCCTGCTTCATAATCGCCCAATATTTCTCTATTGGGCGAAGCTCCGGCGCGTTGGGCGGGTTCATTTCCTTATGCACGAAGGTGACCCCGTTGGCTTCGTACCACTCCAACACGTCCTTTGAATAGTGGCACGAAGCGAGATCCGGCCAGAAGATGGTCGGGCCCTCGTGCTGCTTCAATAGTGGTAGTAAGCGCTTCTGTAGGCACTTCTTAAGGTAAACCTGCCCGTTTACCGTGCCGGTCATCACGAAGGGGGCGCTCCGCTTTCCGCAAGAGCAGATCGCTTGCCACACCATGTACTTTTTGGCAAACTTGGATAGTTTCTGCTTGCGAATCTCCTCCGGAACGTTGAATTTGTCCTCTGCGGAGAAGAACAACAGGCCCGGCAGCTGACGAAAGTCCGCTTTGACGTAGGTTTCGTCGTCCATTACCAGGCAATGCGGCTTCGTCAGCATTTCGGTGTACAGCTTCCGGGCTCGCGTCTTCCCCACCATGTTTTGCCTTTCATCGCGGTTAGGAGCCTTCTGAACCTTGTATGTACGCAGGCCCTCCCGCTGCTTGGTCCGCTAGACGAATGAACTTGACAAATTCAGCTTATTGGCGACATCCCGGACCGAACTTCTCGGATCACGTCTAAACTGCTTAACTACGCGCTTGTGATCTTTTTCACTGACGGAGCATCCATTTTTGCCGTTCTTCACCTTCCGGTCGATGGTTAGGTTCTCGAAGTATCATTTTATTACTCTGCTGACCGTGGATTGGACGGTTCCCAGCATCTTACCTATGTCCCGATGTGACAACTCCGGATTCTCGAAATGAGTGCACAGGATTAATTCACGACGCTCTTTTTCGTTCGACGACATTTTTCCAAATTTACGAAAAATTTACAGTGAAGCATGGCCAACGTGATCTATACACTCTTATCTGATTATAAGCGAAAGCTGAAGATATAATTCCTAAAAATTAAATTTCTACAGCGTTTTTTCCGTGATGCAATTTGATGTGACACACCCTTTATCAAAGAACAAATTTGGACATGGTTTGAAATGCCTTTTGACTGGCAGTGACGAAAGTTTCGGATCAACTTCAGAACAAACTCATAGATCTACAAATGATCGATTCTTATCCTGATATGCAGAATAATGTGCGATTCACATAGCACGTTACGGAGAAGAACGTCTACGTTCCGTCAACGTCTCCACCAATTCACACATGCAGTCAATGCTTCTACCAGCACCGTCACGTCAAATGCCAAACGAATGATTTATTTAATTTTATTCATGGTGTCGCCACCTACAACAATTTTAAATTGCAATGCCCTCTTTCAAATCAGCATGCCAGCATGCCAGATCTAAATTTTTAAAAATTCATTGAATTCAATTATTTAAATGCTTAAACCCCGTAGTCCGACCCTTATGCAACAATAATAATAAATAGAATAATTCTTTCAACTAGTCGCGAATGATTTTCACTCTGAAATTTGGAGCTAACAGATATGTTGGCATAAAAAGTACAGTAAGTTACTTATAAAGCGATATGCTGAGGCACCACTCAGTGTCGCATTGGAGTCGGTTTTGACCAGTAATTGGACATTTGCGACTTTCAATGTGGAGCCATAATTTGGGCCCCGAACTCAATGTTTACAAAAATGTCCAACTAGAGGTAAAAATGTCTAATTAAACAAACCCTGCCGGTCGTTTTCGTTGAACGTATGCTGACGGGTCGTTACGTTGCTGGTGTATGTGAATGTTTTCATGAGAATTGTATGGTAGAATCATTGACGTATCGTGACGTGACGGGACGTGAACGTGACGTGTATGTTGTATGTGAATCGCACTTAAGCGTTACGAGTGTTGTTGTCTTCTGCATAGAATTTATGTGAATCTGGATTTCATACAATGCTGCTGATGGGAACAAAACACCGTCTACAGACATGAATCTGAATTTCTAAATAATTGATCAGATACAAGTATAAAATCGAATTTATTGCGAATATTACATGAAAACCGTTGGTATTCTTACATTGCTTTACTGATATGTTACAGACTTTTTTTTACGAAATACTGATAGGTGTTCACTGGGATTAATTTTCGTAAAGGGAAAATTGTGCAAAAAAAAAAATGAGTGGGTTATATCTATGATATAACCGCAAGGTTCACGTGGAACTACCTTAGCTTAGCAATCATTCGTTTGTATTGATTAAATTATTGATTGAATGAAACAGTTTCCAAATTCAATTGAGTTCAATATATTTGCTCTGTGAGTGAAAAAAATGAACAAATGCCGTGTAAAGTCAATTCATTTATTGTGATTGATTGTTCTTCGTTACAAGTAAATTTAATGACGGACCTTTTACGTTTGGTATGATGACTAGAACAAAATATATGTACGGAAGAATTATCAAACGTTTGATGAACCAGCCTAAGGCTGAAAATCTTTCCAATAAAGACAAAAAAAAATTATCAAACGATTATTTTATTTTACATTTCCCTCTGAAGTTTACATCCCAAAAGTGTACATACTTCTCGAATCTCGAATTTGCTTGAAACTGGGAATTTCATTCGCTTCTAGTGGCTGCACGATTTTCCCAGGTTCCTAAGTTTAGAAGATCATGTTAGGACAGACATATTCCACTCTGCACAAAGGCAAGCGAGGACAAAAGTACTCGCAGTTTGCATTTATTTGCAGAGCCGATTTCCCCAGAAACCTCGGTTTTGAAGTCTGTGTTAGGGAAACACATTTCAATCGGAACAAAAATACCCCCGATTTGTATGAATTTGCAATGCCGATTTCCCCACGCTTCATGGATTTAAAGTCTGTGTTAGGGAAACACATTCCAGTCGGAACAAAAATACCCCCGACTTGCATGAATTTGAAATACCGATTTCTCCAGGCACCTTGGTTTAGAAATCTCTATTAGAGAACACATTTCGGTGGGAACAATACTTTCATGTATTTGCAATGCCGATTTCCCCAAGGCTGCTTGGTTTTGATGGCTGTGTTAGGGAAACCGTAAATCGGGCCAATCAAAACGATGCAGTTAGGGCGTTTAGATAACACTTGACATTTTACAGTTATTCAATTGTTCATTTCATGAAAAATTATATTTTATTAATTGTGATAGACGCCTAGAAATATTTCCTATCAGTTCATGCAAACAACTTTCCGATTTGTTAAGAAATGTTCGAGTTATAAGCATTCGAATACGGGTAGAGTTAGCACACAAATCGGCAGAACAAATGTATGTGATAAAAGGAAGTTCTTCCAGTTTTCATGAATTAAAACCATTTAGAGATTAGCTATTTGTAATGTATAGCATATCAAACAAATCTTAGAGAATTTCCGATTCGATTGGTATGTAAATCATGAGAATTCGTTTACAGTGAAAATAGTTATTAACGTTAACTTTATTTCATAAAAACGTGACCTGTTTTCTGATTTGACACCCTTCCTGAAAGACGTAGTTCTACGTCAAAAAACATTATGACCCGGAGCACACTGATCTCATCGCGCAAATCAATTTTGCAATGCCTAGAGTAAAGATTGTTTTCAACTTTCAGGAATAAATAATTAACAAAAAACTTTTCGCGGAATTTTTTGCGCGTTTTGCAAGTTAAATGTGTGAGTAACTAATATGCATCAAAACAATGAATGTATTAAAATATGTTGTACCAATTGAATGGAAAGTATCGTCAAGTAGTTTTTGTACACTCAATTTTGCGTGTACTGATTTTTCAACGGCTTTTGACAAAATCAACCTCAAAATCGCAGTAGCTGAAATTGAAAGGCTCGGGTTCCACGGCCCCTTTCTTACCGTTCTTACCTCGTCAATCGTGAAATGTCGGTGAAAATAGGCGACATTATGGGCCTGATCACGAATGTCACTTCACAGTGAAAATGAATTAATTTGTATGCAAGGTTATATACGCTTCATTTGGTTTTCGCCGTGAAGTGGCGTTCCTTATATATCTACTACTTTTCGTGTGACATTTGGCGCTCATCACATCAGGGAAGACATCTGGGTCCATATATTTTCCTCTTCTTCCCCAGAATCGTCTGGTATTGAATGAGGCCATTGGCTCTCTGGAAACCGGAGAAATTTCGGACCACTAAATCAAGTACTCTCACTGTTGAAGGAAGGCCCAACGCCCCATTTCGTTGCTTCGTCTGCTGGGTTCAGTTCAGATCGGAGCCAACGCCATTCTTCTCGTTTCGCCATTTCCAGAATTTCTGCTACCCGATGGGCTACGAACGGTTGATATATGTGAGGATTCTTGTTGATCCAATTGTGAACTGTTTGCGAGTCTGTCCAGAAATACCGTTTGGAGATTGAGAAAGTGTGACCATCCACCAGCTTCATCAAGCGCGAGCCCAGGACACAGGCCTGAAGTTCTAGTCTAGGAATACTCAAATGTTTGAGTGGGGCTACCTCGCCTTGGCAACAACCAACAATATCCCTACCTCTCCTTGAGCGTTAATCGTATGGAAGTAGCATGCTCAGGAATAGGCAGTTGGGTTAGCATCAACAAAGACATGAAGCTGGACATTCTCAAATCTGAAGCTATATGGGCGACCAAAGTAACAGTGGGGAATTCGAACTTTATTTATGTCATACAGTATTTTTACCCAATCCCGCCAGCGCTGAAAAATGTTATTAACCACTAACTCATCCCACTTCGTTCCAGCACGCCACAATCTTGGATAAGAATTCTACCGAATATAAGATACGGTGTTAGAAGGCCCAACGGGTCGAAAAGAGTCATCACGCATTGTAAGATTTGACGCTTAGTAGGTATTGTGTCGTTTTCGATTATTTCCCTGATGTTTTCTCGCATGGTCGTCTCGAAATGTATCACATCCTCTTAAATGTTCCACAGCGTACCCAGCACACGTTCGAGAGTACAAGCACTCTCTAAATTGAGATTTTTCTCAACATTTTTCGCATTTTCTCCTAGGTGCTTCAGAACTGCCGGACTGTTGGAGCACCAGTTGCGGATTTCGAAATCCTCTCTTCTGTGTACCTCTCTAAAGGCTGTTGCCACTCGTTTGGCTTCTTCTTCGTCGGGGCTGGTTGAGCCGAATGTAGCTACATCTATCACAAATATTTCAAGATCGTGGGAAGAATCAGGGGACCATAGGAAACATTGTGAGTACCGGACGAGCCAACGGAAAAATCTGGTGAAACATCTGCTTAACTACTACCACCTGGTGTTTCCGAAAATGGAAGATAACTGGTGGTAAAGACAACAACGGGCCCTTTCAATAGCATGCCATTCAACGAAACACCATCGATTTTCGCGGAGGCGTCCCATATGAGGCGAACTTTCGAAGGCTTTTTTGGGTTGACTACTGCACCTAAGGGCAGGAACCGAATTCTACGAGGATCGACAGCTACTAATTCTCCGAATGATGCACGATGAGCATAACCTTTGTCGATGTATTCTTGTATCTGACGCTGAATATTTTCCAGTGTAGCCTTTTGGTGGCCATTGGATAGCTGTCTGGAAATTCAAATTCGTCGAATTTCCACAGGAGCCTGACATGAATCGATTGCCAACTGAAATTGTGTTTTTTGTAGTATCTTTAACGCCCGTTGATCTTCCTTAGGCATACACTCGTTTCTTGGACGAGCCCCGACTTCCTCGATCGAAAAATACGTCTTGATCCTTTCATCCATAACTTCATCTCTGTTGCAAATGTTCCTTTGACCGCCATATACGCACCATCCAATGCGAGTTTTCAAAGCCACTGGATTATCATCTTCTTCTTCCCGTGTCTTCAAGTGTCAGTTTGAGATTGTCAATTCCAATAAACAAGCGAGGTACAGCGCCACGGTACCCTTCGATTGGAATTCCTTGTAGGTGTTGATAGTGCAGTTTCATGTCATTGATTGGTAGCGTTTGCACTGGTAGGTCTAGTGACTGGATTGTTCCGACATCATTCAACCAATAACGCTTCATCTTTCCGATTCCTGATATTTCGAATGTAACCCGCTTGGATTGCTTTTCCTCACGTGTCACCTTTCTCGTCCATTTCAAGCATAGTGGCTTATCATAGCCATCGACTTCGAGATTGTCCGCCAAACTGCTCTCTATCATCGTAAGAGACGAGCACTTATCCAAAAAAGCCAATGTACCTATACTACCAGTACGTCCGTAAAGGGTAACTGGTACGATGCGGAAAAAAAGTTTCGAAAGTTGATCTCGATGCACATGATGATCTTCTGTATGACTTTTCCTCTGGGCTGCTTGTATTGAGGAGGGGGAGTGTAACAATGGGTGATGGCGATACTGACAACCATCGACACCACAACGAGTGGGCATGAACTTCGTCCGTGACCAAAGAGACATGTACGACGAATTGCTTTGCTTTGTATCGTTTTCCAACGCTCATCGATTGACATGGCCAAGAAGACCCTGCACTCCTTCGCTCGGTGTCCGTATTTCCGACAAATCAAACATTCAATTCCCGCTGAATCAACGGGACGCTTTTCAATTTCTATTTCCTCCAAGCATTTCTCATTATCAGCATGAACGAAACTCTGGTCTATTCGTCTTTGCTTTGCTGACTGATCGTTCGCTTGCATTGAACGATGACACGCTGTATGCATCTTCTGCAATCCCTTCCATAAACATGGTGAATGTCTTTAAATTGACGGTAGGAGATTGATTTCGGTAACATACCGGGTAGTTTGACCACCAGATCTTTCAGTAGTATTGGATAGGCTAAGCGTTCATGTAAGTTCGCTGCAACAAAATGGTCACAAAGTCCTTGTACCATTGTTCCGAACTTGATCATAGTTTCAAGTTTGTCGACCCTCGGAATCGGAGTGGATTTAACTTTTTCGACGAACTCTTTAATATCAGAGTATTTCAGGGCGGCCAAATCGCATCCTTAACTCTATCGCCTGAGGAACGGACGCTGAAAGGATTAATCGACTGCGCACGCATTCCCTTTCAGGCAGCGCTGGAGGCGAATCATATTTTCACCGTTACTATACCCGCAGGTCTCCGTCGTATAATTATAGTTGCTGATGAACACGGGCCAGTCCGCGGGGTGAAAACGGATAAATCACGTGGAAGGACCTGTCTGGTGGCTAGTTGCTCTTGTGACGGCTAAAATCTTGTTATAGCACCATCCTGAGGCTGTATTTGTTCCGTTGCTACTCGATGGTGAAAATCACTCTGCTCCGAGCCCTCCTGCAAAATTTCCGGGCTGCTCCTGAGCAGTTGACAAACGGTGGTTTAATAGGGAAAAGGTACCATCCGACTGCTCTTGAAAGCGTGTCTCTTCGCTGTGGTCGGTATCGATATCGTATGCTCCACTGGTGAAATATCCCAATTCACATCGTTGATATGGAATAAAGATTGCTTTGTGCTTCCAGAAATATTCCTGCTGACTTTAGGAAGCGCTCCCTTATTCATCGTAATGGGCGTGGACTGATTTGGTTGTTTATGTTGTTGCAGTTCAACCTGAAGCTGAGTCAATTGAGCTTGCAGCGCCTGAATTTGCTGCTGTGACTCCTCTTCCCGAAGCTTTAGTTTCTCACGCAACTTCTCGACCAGCGAAGGCTCTGTGAATTCAGGTGTCACTGATTACCCGGTCTGATCGACCGATTTCGGTAATGATTGTGTAACTGGAAGATTATCCGTGCTGGTAATAGTTCCTTTCACTGCGCATTCGTTCGCGTCTGTAGTTATTGGTTCCTCTGCCTGTTTGAGCACCCACTGATTGGTACGGGTAGATGAGCTCACAACGCTGCGGCAGCTGCGAGCACTACGATTTTCGCTCTCTTCTCGCAGGATCATCAGCTGATGTTTCTCTTCCAGGTGTCTTTTCTGCAATTCGTGCTCTTTTAGCATATGCTGCCTCTCCAACCTTTGTTGTTCTGCTAAGCGGGCCAAATATTGTTCATGTCGCAACTTCTGACGATGGGTCCCAGACCTGGCTGAAGTAATAGAAATACTCTCGAGTGTGTTTTGAACAGGTACACATCGCGAACAGATCCAATCGCGATTTGCTATGGAAGCTGTAACTCCAGCACACGAGAAGTGCCACCACTTTTCGCATTTGTCACAACAAACATAATTATCGGCAGTATGAGGCCTATCACAAGCTACACAACCGGACATTTCCAACTCAGTTGTCTTTTTTTTTTTTTTTTTTTTTTTTTTTTTTATAGAGGTGAGGAACGCTCTTCCAGCCTTATCTGGGAAGGGATAACCCAGACGTCGAGTGGGGATCGCACCCACAAAAACCAAGCCCTCTACTCGTAGCCTCATTCCCCCCGGGACCACATCTAGGCGACTACTTCAGGGGGCGGCTGTGCTCATGCACTTCACGAGTTTTCAACGCTAACTAGCGTTGATCCTTCCCTTTTTCTCTATACATCTCATTTACGTTTCCGTTGTACTCCGCCACGCACATCTGCTGCACAGGCTTCCTTTTACCCGTCGAGACGTGTACCGATTAGGAATTGCCCTCCAACTTGACGCGCAACCCGTCACAGTCACCCTCGCGGGGTTTCTCACCTGTCGAGACGTGAACCGATTAGGAAGCGCCCTCCATCTTGACGCGCGCCCAGTCACAGCCACCCTCGCAGGATTTCTCTTCCCAACGGAGCGCCGATTAGGCAGTGCCCTCCAACATAACGCGCACTCCGTCACAGCAACTCTCGTGGGGTACCCGCCGATTTGATGATGCTCTCCTAGGCTCTCGCTCCGCCGAAACGATCCTCGCAATGTTCCTCTCTCCATCCACCAACAGGCATTGCCAGCATTTTCTTGGCCCTGCTCTCCAGATTCCGCTTACCCGTCGAGACGTGTACCGATTAGGAATTGCCCTCCAGCTTGACGCGCAATCCGTCACAGTCACCCTCGCGGGGTTTCTCACCTGTCGAGACGTGAACCGATTAGGAAGCGCCCTCCAACTTGACGCGCGCCCCGTCACAGCCACCCTCGCAGGATTTCTCTTCCCAACGGAGCGCCGACTAGGCAGTGCCCTCCAACATAACGCGCACTCCGTCACAACGACTCTCGTGGGGTACTACACTTTGCAACAGCCCTCGCATTTGTTCCTCTTCTATGGTCAGGGGTTATTACTACGCTGGTCGGCCCTCCACTTCCGCTGTAGCTCGGACATGATGTGTATGATCACACTGTTCACAGCGTTCCAGGTGCCCTCATCGCGACACATTTTCTCTACTATGTTCCCGGCATGAAGGGCAGGCAGCCCCTCGCGTCTTGCGGTGAACCTGGGACACACAAATACCACGTGTTCTGGTGTTTCCTCCACATCTTCACACTCCGGACAGAGTGGCGACGTTGCGTGCCCGAACCGGTGCAAATATTGCCTGAAGCAGCCATGTCCAGACAGGAACTGTGTCAGATGAAAATTCACCTCCCCGTGCTTCCTGTTCAGCCAGGTCGATAGTACCGGTATGAGCCCATACGTCCACCTGCCTTTCTCCGCCGTGTCCCATTCCTGCTGCCACTTCAAGAGTGATTCTACTCTCGCTGTTTTCCGGATACCCCTGATTTCCTTTCGTCTGTAGCACTCTCTGTCTTCCGCCAGAGTGATGCCAATAGGGATCATGCCGGCGATAACGCAGACTGCCTCCAACGAGATCGTCCTATACGCGCTCGCAACTCGCATCGCCATGAGCCGAAACGTACGGTCCAGTTTTCTACGATTCCGGTGGGTTTCGAGAGCCGCAGACCAGGCTGGTGCTCCGTACCGCAGTATGGACGAGGATACAGCAGCCAGGAGACGCCTTTTGCTACTGCAAGGTCCTGCGTTATTCGGCATTATTCTCGCTATCGCGCTAATGGACTTCTCTGCTTTCTCGCAGACGTAGTCGACGTGGTTGTTGAAATTCAGCCGGTCGTCGATCATAACTCCCAAATATTTCAACCTACGCTTAGAAGGTATCACGTGTTCCCCGACTGTAATTTCCGCTCGCTGCACGGCTTTGCAGTTACTCACCAACAATACTTCCGTTTTATTATGAGCAATCTGCAGTTTCGCTGCTTGCATCCAGTTCTCTACTGAGACGATGGACTCGATTGCAAGCATCTTCACCTCTTCGAGTGTCTCGCCTGCCACTGTGAGAGCGATATCATCCGCGAAGCCCACGATCTCCACGCCTTTGGGAAGCTTCAGATTCAGTACACCGTTATACATTACGTTCCAGAGCGTTGGGCCCAGGATAGAGCCTTGTGGTACGCCGGCCGTTATATTCAACGTTGTCCGCCCCATGCTCGTCTCGTAGACTAGGACGCGGTTCTGAAAGTAGCTTCCTAGAATTCTGCACAGGTACCCAGGAACCTTCATACGGTGTAGGGACTCGGCAATGGCTTCCCAGCTAGCGCTGTTGAAAGCATTCCTCACGTCGATCGTTACTATAGCACAATGTCGGTCGCCCCTCCGCTTTTGCTGTGATGCCTTCTCTGCTTTTTCAACCACTGTCCGGATAGCATCAACGGTGGACCTGCCTTTCCGGAATCCAAACTGCATCTTTGACAGACCATGGTCACTCTCCGTACATTTCGTCAGTCTGTTGAGAATAATCCTTTCCAAGAGTTTCCCGAGCGTATCCAGCAGGCATATAGGCCTATAGGATGTTGGTACCCCCGGGGGCTTTCCTGGTTTTGGCAGCAACACTAACTTTTGGATCTTCCATTTCTTAGGAAAGTGACCATCATCCAGGCATTTCTGTAGCACTATCCTGAAGATGCCCGGGAACGCCTGAATCGCCGTTTTCAAGGCCGCGTTGGGGATTCCGTCGGGGCCGGGCGCTTTCTTTACCTGCAGTCTCTTCTCCACTGCTACCAGTTCTTCATTGGAAACTTGAGAACGTTCGGTAGCTATTTCGGCGTACGGTGTCGGTGGCCATATCGTAGGATCATGCATCGGAAATAAACCCTCCACAATGACCTTCAGCTTCTCGGGACACGATTCGACGGGCGTCACAGGTCCTCTGATCTTCGCCATCACGACTCGATACGCGTTGCCCCATGGGTTGGCATCTGCCTCTCGGCACAGCTCCTTAAAACAGTTCGCTTTGCTCATTGTAATTTCCCGTTTCAAGGCGGCTCTAGCTGCTCGGTACACCGTATTACGTTCCTCTCTATCAGCACTGTTTCGTGCTCTCTGAGCGCGTCTTCTGGCTCGAAGACAGCTAGCGCGAAGGTTGCGGAGAGAGTCGTTCCACCAGTAAGCTGGGCGTCTTCCATTTTTTGGTGCAACTTTCCTCGGCATGGTAGTGTCGCATGCTCTCACCAGTAGATCTGTCAACTTTTCTGCGTTCCAATCTGAAACTCCGCTATCTAGACGAAGTGCTTCGACGAAAAGGTCCTTGTCGAAAGCATTCGTCTTCCACTTCCGCTCACAGCTTGTTGTCCTCCGAACTCGCACGTGGTTTCGTTGACCGATTCTGTACCGGATCGCCTGGTGATCACTGTGCGTATACGACTCGCACACTTTCCACTCCGTACTCGCTAACAGCGACGGACTGCAAAAAGTAACGTCGATGATGGATTCGCGCCCATCTTTCCGGAAAGTGCTGGTGGTACCTTCGTTCAGTAACGTTACTTCCAGCTTTGCTAGAGCTTCCAGTAGACTGTACCCTCTGATGTTGGTGCATCTACTTCCCCACTCCACCGCCCAGGCGTTGAAGTCGCCTCCAATGACGATCGGTGTTCTACCAATTAGTTCCTCGGTCATTGCGTCTAGCATCAGGTGGAATTGATCAGTTGTCCATCTCGGGGGTGCGTAGCAACTACACATGAAGATTCCATTAATTTTGGCGATTACGAAACCTTCATGTGAACCTCCAACCACTTCCTGGATAGGATATCTGCCCATCACCTGTATTGCAGCAATCCCTAAACTATCCGTCGCCCAGCTGCCGTTATCACGGGGTACTCGGTACGGCTCCGCTATGATTGCAACGTCGCATTTTGTCTCTGTTGTCGACTGCCACAACAGTTGCTGAGCTGTGTTGCAATGGTTCAGATTGATCTGAATTATCTCCGTTACTGCGATTCTGCTAACGCCTTCTTATACACTTGGGACACTTGAAGCTTCCTGTCGCATGGTCGCTGCCGTTCTCTGGTTTGCAGAGCAGGCATTTCGGTTGCTTCGTGCAGTCTCTCGCAACGTGCCCTTTCTCACCGCATCTCCTGCACAGTTCAGACCTGTCGGGGCCTGTGCAGCTTCTTGCCTGATGTCCAAAGCCCATGCACTGGAAGCATCGCTCCATCCGCTTGGTCACCCGGGGCACCATCTTCAGCGAGCAAACCGACCAGCCAACTTTTATTTTGGTCGTTTCTACCATCTTATTGGCTGCGACTGTTGAGAGCCGTATCGACGCCGTCTGCGTACCACCATACGCCTTCCTCATACGGATCGTCATTGGTGTATTGTCCAGCTTACACTGTTCTATCAACTCGCGCCTCAGCTCCTCGTCTGTCGTGATTTCGTCCAGATTTCTGCATTCGACCACTGATTCCTGGGAAAGAGCCCTCACCTTCACTTCCTCACCGAGCGACTTCGCAACCAGTTCCTTGAAGGCTGAACTTTTGACCGCCGGATCCCTCTTGAGCTCGAAGAGCATCTCTCCTTTCTGGGTACGCCTGGTTTTCACCACCTTCTCTCCCAGTTCTTTCAACTCCGAATCGTCCCTCACTTTCCGTAGAAGTGATGCATAAGTCACTCCTTCCTTCACCTCGACGATCAGGGCCTCTCCCTTACTACGCTCGCGTCGGGGCCTAGGTTTTTTTGTCTCCTGCACCCCTTTCTTCTTTTCTTCTTTCTTCTTTCGTTTCTCCGTCTGTTTTTCGACAGTGCGCCATCCACTGCCTTCACCTTCCTTTTTGTTTCCCAGGTTATCATTTTTAACCTTCTTCAGGTCTTCTTCATCCCCTGGGGTATCCCTCTTCCTTTTGTCCGATCGTGGATTTCGTGGCGTCTTCGGCGTCTCCTGTATCTCGACGGACATCTTCACCCTTGCTTCAGCGAGTGCTTTTTCGACAACCTCTGCTCGCGTGATCATCTCCTTCTGTTCACGGTCAGCAGCCGTAACGGCCGATTTGATGCTTGTGACTAAATGTTTTATCTTAGTATGGACATTGTTTTTGTCCTTAATGAACTCGTAGAGTTCATTCACTTTTTTCTTGACCTCCATCAAGCTTGACCTCCCGACCTGCAGCCCTTCTAAAGAAGTGGTGGTGTTGGCTTTATGCGTTAGCACTTGTATCAGGCTACTCTCTCCTTGTTGTGGATCCTGTTGGTGTCCTGTAGGATTCGCTATGGCTGTCTGGTTGCGAATTGGTGATCTCTGGAGCTTACCGCTCCTTGCGAACACGCTCGCCTCTCCTGTTGGTGTGTCTTCATTACCGTCGTTTCGTCTGTTGAATTGTTCGAAGGTATTCATGTCTGTTGGGTCCCAACTTCGGGCCGCTATCTCCGCTCGTTGTACATAGTCGCTATCAGTGATCCCATGGTTATCTATGCAAGCAGTGAGGCCATGCAGGGGTTGACACGGTCCTTCATGGGGACCGTGTTCAGAGCCAGATCAGCGCAAGTCAGGAATGTGACATCTGACGCCTAGTACCTAGTGCCTGAGCCTAGACGAGCATCGAACGTACCCGAAGACTTGCCAAGTTATTACCGGGACGGGGGCAATCGCACTATTAGCCCACACGCCGTTTCAGGAAGGTGTCACTCTTCCTTACTCAGGGAACAGGATAGTACGACTGTCAGCCTTCAGCGTCGTGTTGAAATCGTTTCCGTAACGTGTCCATTTTCCATGTCGTAACCAGTATGTCGTAATCAGGATCTTACTGGCGTCGATCCTGATGTGCTTGGCACTCCTTGCGTTGCTCCTGTACACGGTATTTCCCCCGTGCAATCTCCAATAGGCTTTACCGCGCCCTTACTCGCGTTGTCACCCGATAAGTCGCCTCATACGACAGGGACAGGGACCAAGACCCGAAGTGCTATTCTAGGCCGGCAACTCCACGGCCACCAACTCAGTTGTCTAAACAGAATCATTTGTATGTATGATCGAATTATTTGAAGAATGTTGTAGTGGACGGAAAAAATAGCTTATTAATGAAGCGCTTCAAAGCTGAAATTTTAAGACCTGTCAGAAACTATGTGAATAAAAAAGACGGGTGGGTAATGTCAGGGACATAACCGGAGTGACGTAGGACTATACAAAGGGGACAGCTTTTGTTAAATATATATTTTAAATATATTGTTTTATTTTCTTCTCCTACTTGAATACCTACCTATCTACCTGAAAAATGGATTAGTTCACTGTTTACTCTTTATGAATATGTTGATGGTTCTGAACAGAACCTTTGGTGTTGTGTTTTTGTTATCACTCGATATTCCCACTCGCCACAGCTTTCACAGTTGGAAAATTTCTTCCTATCCAGCTTGTGACATGTTGTTCAGTAAATTACATTTAATGCGACGTGCCGGAGAAACACTTTGCCACTCACTGAAACTAATTGTTGCCTTGATGAGCGCCGAACCGAAGCTGCTCTGTTCTTGATGCGGGTTTTCTGATTGTCGTGAGCAGCTTTGCAAGCCAACTCGAGCACTCCGACGGCCGAAACTCTATAATCGCTGTTAGGTATACTGGTGCTCCGGCACCAATCCGTTCGGCCTAGTTACCCTTGCGGAGCAATCAGTGAATGCGACCAACAGGAAACTGGAGACTTGCACGGTTCGAGTGAGACTTTGCCTTTCCCTTAACTTGTCCTCCTTTGTTACGTCCACGATGCCGATGCCGTACAACCACACGGGTTTACGGTTTGAAAGAAAATATGATATTTTTTTGGGGTCCGCGTGTTTTATACTCTAGCGGTACACACTCACAGGATAGAGACAAATCGGCAGACTCAGCCAGAGGGGCGAGTCCAACGAGACGAACGAATGAGCGTTAAAAGGGAGCGATGGCAAAAAAATTCATTCATTACGATTTGTTCGCTCGTTGGATTCACATGCAGGCTAAAAAGGGTCCTTTTCAGGATCACAAAATTATCTTCAATCTAAAGAGTTTATTGTTTTGTTGTCACTCGATATCCCCATCTTGTTCGGCTAAACCTTTCTGTTTAGCGATTGCATTTGCCACTCGCCTCAGCTTTCACAGTTGGAAAATTTCTTCCCATCCAGCTTGTGACATATTTTACAATAAATTACATTCAATGGCACGTCGCATTACCACCACTCAGTATCGGATTGGAGGTAATTTTAACCTGTAATTGAATATTTGCGAAGACAGTGGTACAGTGTCGGCATTCAATGTGGGGTCATAATTTGGACCCCGAACTCTATGTTTACAAAAATGTCCAACTAAATATGTCGCATTACAGGTCCGTCCAATTAGCTAAATGTCGAGATAAGTGTAAATTACTGTACTTTCAATCTAGAAGCAATTTAAGAATTGGTGAAAATCAATAAGCTCAGAACAACTGCCAAATTCACATACTCAAACAAATGATCTCCTGGCAAACAAATTATGAAAAAATCAATTTGTGTTTTATTATTATTTTGGATATTGTTTTAGAAAGCATTGAACAGTATTTCCTAAACTCTTTTTTGGAAGGTTTAATGGCCCTGAAAAGCGCCTTGTTTTATGGAATGGTTCCAATTTAGAAAACTTTGTACTCGTGGTTTTGAAAAAACCATTTCGAACGCCCTCGATGCCGCCTTGTTCTGGATTTGCCACCAAAGCAGATTGATAAAAAAAAACATTTTTTCTTCTGCTACCAGCTGCCGTTTTGCGATTGCGTTTGCCACTTGCCACTCGCTGCAAATGCTAGTTGTCTTGATGTCCTCCGAATGTGTTCTGATCCGAATGCAGTTTTTTTAATCGTCGCGAGCAGCTTTACCAGCTAACTCGATCACTTCGGCGGCCGAAACTAAACACGGTTCGAGCGGGATTTTGCCTTTCCCTTCACTTTTCCTCCTTTGCTATGTCCTGACATGGCTGCTTGTGTTGGTTTGTTGATGTGATGTGATGCGAAACAATGTGGTGTACGGTTTGGATGAGAATGATCGTTACGGCAGCGGAGCGGGGATTTTTAAGCTGACTGGCTGGCTCGAGAATTACGCATGTGTGAGACTGCGACCAATGTTTCGTTCATTTTTTTCTTTTTCCTTTCCAATCGTGCTTCATTCTATTTCGCTGCTGCTCTGGTTGCCCGTTTTGGTCGGTACGATTTGAGGAGCACAAAATGGACCAATCAAAAATGGGCACATAGTGCATTTTGACAATGCTTGATATTTCACAATTATTCAATTATTTATCTCAAGAAAAATGAAATGTTATTCGTTATGATAGATGCGTAGATATATTTCCTATCAATTGATGCAAAAACCTTTGCGATCTATTGAGAAATGCTCGAGTTATAAGCGTTCCAAATCTTGCAATTTTTCCTACTTGTTCAGTGCCTAGATTTCCATTTCACCCCCTATATCTTCCGGTTAGACGTAGTCCTACGTCAAAATATATACTACATACAATTAAGTTTCCTAACAACGCTAACAACGTAATATATCCAATAGATTTCGCTTTGTCAATCCAATTCGCCTAAGCTGAAATCTATTGTACAATCCATTAGGTCTGCTACTGATATTAATTTAGATCTCTCAATACCTACTTCTTATTTATCAATGGATTAATTCAGTATTTTTTAATTAATATAAATTTTTGTCGCATTCAATGATTATCCTAAGCATCCGTGGTAAATACCGGCATAAAACAATAAACCGAGATGTCAAACCGTTGTAGCTGATGGCTGCCTTTGTTGTGCAGGGCTACCTACATCGTCCGGGTTACCAGCAGGGTTGCCATAATAAACTCTGTAATTTTGGTCCCAAGAAATCTATTTATCTGTGTTTTTTCTCAGAAAATCTGTATTAACCCTTTGCGGTCGTTTGTCTGCTTTCAGCCACCACAGCAAACAAGTATACTAATATTATCATTTATGCAAAAATGTATCAGTTCACAATTTTTCTGAACGAATTTTAATGTCTTGTGAGTTTATTGGTTCGTGAAACGATACTATTATGTGTAATAGAGAACGGTAATCAGTATAAACATAGGTTGTCATCCATGCTTGAGGAAAGGATTGATGGAAAACTCCATGTATTGCGGCACTGTGTAGATGTAAAGAGCATTGGTCTGTATGTTGAAACAGAAAAATAAAAAACGAAAGACGCTAAACTATTTATTTTTGTGATACATGCGAAAGATATCACACGAAGCAGAATTATGGCAAATATTTTTTAAACAAACATAAACATAAAAACATTGTTTAGTAAATACTTATCAGAAGTTTACAAAAAATGAAAAAAAAACTGTTCATCTTTCATAATCTCACAAAGTTATACATCACTGCTTTTTCGTAAAAAAATAATTGCGATCAGTACGACACACATATCGAAATTTAATAGGACCACAAAGGGTTAAATTTATTAGTTCAATCTTAAAGCATAAACTTAGCTTTAGTATAATTGATAGTCATAGTTATTATGAACTTGGCGATGTTGATGGTATCCATGTAAAAAACGTAATCACTGTGCTTTAGTAGGACTAAGATAGACAGTGTTATTTATTTATTGTAAAGTTATCCGATGACGCAGACTTTTGCATTTTTTCGCCTTAGATTGAACATTAGAAAGCAGTACTGCACGCTACATATGAATGATAAAATGACTCTCATTCAGACTGATTCCAATCTTTTTTTTTAGACTTTCAGCCTTCTGGGCTGGTTCGTCTCAGCAATAACGACCGAAACCATGCCGCGATGTGCGATTACAATAAATTTTAATTTATTTTACATGCACATACGGACTAGCAACTAACAATAGTACCATAAACAAGAAACAAATTTCATCACGAGAGTTTCCACACATTAGAGCTTTTGTTTTTTTTTGACGTAGAACTACGTCTTTTATTAACCCTTTCCCGTACAACATCGAGTCTCACTCGTGGTGTACTTGCATAACATAGGGCGCTAGAACCCTCAGCAGAGTAATGAAATCACTTGATATGTGATTTATTAAATAATACGGGAAGGGGTTAAGGTTGCCAAATCATAAAAAAATATAGGAGGTTGTGTTCAAGATATGACCGCATTGTTGACGTAGAACTACGCTGTTATTTTTTATAAGTCGCTTGTTTATACCTTCGGATATAATTCTATGATGCTGAATCAGTAGAATCAGTTGACGATAATTGATTGATGATTCATTCTTGCCCTCGCAAAACAATACACTAGCTGATCGTATGTTGCAATTTATTTCATGTCAATGCATTGAAAATTTACCTCGAACGCTATTCCGGTTGCCTTTTTCGCAATTGACATAGACTCGGCTACAGTCGATTATACACATGTTGCACCAGCACCATTATTCCACATCTCATAACTACATCAATATATCTTTGGCACCCTATGGAAACAACAACAATGACAACACTTGCAAGTATCAAATATCATGCTACATGTTATTTAGTATTGCCTCAAAGCAATCGCACCTCTAGGCATCGTTCGTACAACGTAAACCAAGCGCCAAACAAGCGTTCGTCATAGCATGCATACATAGCCATACATTGGTGGCTTGAAACTACTAGCAATATAAACACTTCTCATCATTTTGCGCTATTCTCAAACGAAACGCTTCTGTTAATATTACTGGCCTCGAAAAAAGTTGCATTACTTTCTCATGATCGAGAGGAGCGCAGCTGTCACCCTTAGTGGAGGAAGTTTTGCTACTGGTAAGCGAAACCTAATCACATACAAAATTCCAGAACGACATTTACTTGGTGAATAAACAAGCGAAATAAACTCTTTTTGTTAATATCAACAACCTCGAGAACAGCAGCAATGCTTCATTATGATCAATATTAGCGCAAATGCAATCCTAGTTGAAGGCAGTTTTGCGACTGGTACGCGAACCCAAATAATTTATATCATTTCAGTAAGACATTCAAGATGCTTGGTATTCCCCAAATAATTTTTTGACGCACAACCTTAACGCCTGCTTCGCCATAATGTCAGTTTAATGCATTGATGCATTCTCAAAGGCACCAACGAAGCCCTTATGATGACGGAAAACAAACAACGTTAACTACTTGGAAAAAGACTGAGTTATGCCACACAGTTTGTACTCTGCTGTAACACCCATCAATGCGAATTCGTCGATGAGTTTGTGAAGAGCGACCGCTTTCACCGCCAGCGGGGGGAGCTTGATTTTGGTTGCTGCCTAGGTAACGGCGTTTACATTTTCGACCGACGCGCCGAAATCGCATACTTCGCTGTTGTTCGATGCGGTGTCACACTCGCGAGAGCTCGGATCAGTTCGAGCGCTTTTCACTGCATCAACATCGCGTGCATCATTAGTTGACGCTCGCCTCGAAATTTGATTGCCCCTGACAATGCGTTCGTTTTTTGCAGGCCTTCCTCTGCCTTCCTCTTCTTCTTGCTCATCACACACTACGCGAAGCGTTCAATTTATGATGCAGAAAGAAAAACACACGATATGAATAACGCGAAAAACGAACAGGTAACCAAACGACGATATCGAGTTGGATATTACCATTGGTGCCTGGTTTCAATCTTAGATCGAAGCGCAGCGAAAGCAAAGTGAACTGTATTGCTCAACAGTCGGATGCCGAATGAAAGTTTGCCTCAGCGAGATTCACTGTCTATACTCTAGGCAAGTATTCTCCTTCATTCTTCTACTTTTCCTTTGTTCACAGAGACTTTAAATCCTACGTTTTCCCTTTCGTTGGTCGTCGATAAGTTGCTCGTTATTGACAGCTCTGTTAGGGAAAGCACATAAATGGACAGAACAAATGTATGGGAAAATGGAAACGCTTAAAGTTTTCATGAATTTCAACCATTCACAATCTTAGGGAATTTCCGATTTGTTCAGTATGTAAATCGCCAAAATCCGTTCGCGGCAAAAATGGTTATTAATGTTCACTTTATTCCGTAAAAACGTGACCTGTTTTCTGATTTGGCACCCTTAATGAAAGACGTAGTTCTACGTCAAAAAACGGACACGTTTTTATGAAATAAAGTTAACCTTAATAACTATTTTTGCCGCGAACGGATTTGGCGATCTACATACCAAACGAATCGGAAATTTCCTCAGATTCGTTTGATATGCTATTCTTTATAATGGTTATAATTTTTATGAATTATAACCATTTACACACACATATCCCCTGGTGTGTAAATGGTTATAATTCATAAAAACTATATGCATTTCCATTTTCGCATACATTTGTTCTGCTGATTTGTGAGTTTTTCTACCCGTGCCGTCAATAACGAGTTAGTTTGGGACTTTTTTTTTCTCCCGGGTGTAGTTTTAAGCCCCCCTTCTTCGCGTGTGATACACTCGTGCTTGCTTGCTAAGTGAGAGAGCCGATAGGAACAGAGCGGAACAGAGTGGAATGTTTTATTGAGAGAAAATAGCGTCTCCCGTTTCTACCGCTGTTGCTACAATAACGGGAATATGAACATCAACCAACGCGTAGTTTTAGTTTGAGTGCGTACCGCTGTGGAAATATCACCATGTACCTCGGAGGAATTGTAAACATCATTAATTGGCAGCAACCCAAGCTAAGTTCTTCTAAAATTTTTGAAAAAGTTAATCATTTAAATGAATTTATTCTTTAATTATCTAACTCATTAAGTCATTAATTTATCGTTCTTTTATCCTTTAATTCTTCCGTTTTTAGCTCTTTAGCTCTTCGATTAAGTTCAGAGTCTATATTAAGCTGCGGATGTGCGAGAATGTGGCCGTACGGAGTGGTTTGTTTATGTTCGCCAGTTGTGCAATCAAGTTTTCGTTAGAGCTCGGATCCACTATCACCATAGCCTTCAATGCTATTATATTGGATCGGACTACATACGAGGATTTGACTGTACGGTGACTGGCGAGGAGAGTTAGAATATTTTGTACACTCGATGTGTGTGGGGCGAGGAGGCAGTTGCGGCCGCACCGGTACAGTTTTGTGTAATTGTTTACTTCTCGCGATTGCATACGATTCGTGGGGCTGCATTTTTGCACTCATGGTTACCTTCTATCCCAAAGATAACTCTTCGTCGTCGCGACTGGAGTTTGATAGAGAATATGCGCGAACAACGGAATATATCGTAGATCCGATTGACTGTAGAGGAGTTTCTTCGGTTGCCTTCTTAGGTTTCCCAAAAATAACTCTCTGTCGTCGTGATTGAAAAAAAATACACTCGATTGATAATAATGTATATAGCCGGTCCAATTTTTTTACAGGGTTTCCTTTTCAGGATACCTAAAGATAATCTATGCAGCATGTAGTGACATAGAAGATTTACATAATCACATCGCTTACCGCAGTGAATCCTGATTTTTCATAACCATACCCACATCCATGACTTCGTTTACTGTTTTGTTGACAAAGTTGATTGCTCTTTCTGTTCGCTGTGTTTTGATTATTTTTTGTGTGCCAATAGCCTTTATTTACGTTTTTTTGGTCTACTGCGGTCGCTTTTATGTTCATGCAAAGGCTTGTGCTGAATGAATAAGTTTATTTGGTGAAAATATTGAGAATTAGTGCAACGAAAAAGTGAAGTGTTTTTGTTGTTCTATTTACTGCGAGTACGTCATTGTCCCCCTTTTTCGCTCGTTTCTCGCAAGACGGGTCTATGGTACTAGGTGAGGCCGTTTCGTCACTAAGTTGGTTAGGGGAGCGGTATATGAAAACAGTACGGAAGAAAGCAGAAGGGGAATTATTTCCTTGAAGCGTGAAAGAGACAGACTGATCAGGAGCGAGCTTCGGCACTAGCGTATTGTGTTTTGTTTACAAGCAAAACACAGTAGACTTCCAAGATGGCTGAAGAGTGGTTTTAGCAAGTTGGCCCACCTTAGGATATACTTCTACGCGCCTTGGTTTCTCGCTTCTCAGCGCCATCTGTTTGCGAAGTAGTGCTAAGAAATCGCACGCAAGCTTGTTCAGAATAGAATAAACTGGTTCCCGATCGCAACGCAGTAATAATCGTTGAATTGAAAAATAAACCAATAGGTGGAATTTGAACGCACAATGGTTTGCACTCACTGCAATAAAAAAGTTGTTGATTCTGAACGAATCGTCTGCCAAGGCTTTTGTGGGAGATTATTCCATATGATTTGTGCTAAGGTGGACCTGCCTCTAATGGATCAATTAGGGCTGTACGATGGGAACGTAAATAGTCCAGCTGTGCTGGACTATTTTCAAATGTAAATTTCCGCACCATGCTTGCAAACAGCAAAACTGTTGAGGATTCCGAAGCCACCAAATCGCTGAAAGACGATATCAGTAAGCTGAGCGAGGCAGTCGTTGCTCTTTCTGCAAAAGTCGACACGAACGCTCAGGGCAATCCGTTTCAAAATAATATCAGCCCATGGATAAGACAGAAACGGCTTGAAGCGCCAACCTCGTACAAGCGACGACGCAGCGATACTGGAAGTCCGGTTAAGATTCCGTCAGCTCCGACCAGAACATGCGGGACAAAACCGATGACTGAGAAAGTTAAAACGGTCCAGCCGAAGGAAGACCTGTTATGGATCTATCTTTCAGCCTTTGACCCATCGACGGAAGAAAGCGATATTGCGACGCTGGTTCGGGAATGCTTGGAGTTGAGTGGCGAGGCAGGAGTGAAGATCGTAAAACTTATTCCCAAGGGCAAAGAGCCAAGCAGTTTGAGCTTCGTGCCCTTCAAAGTCGGAGTCAGCAAGCAATTGGAAGAAATAGCCTTATGCAGCGATTCGTGGCCACAGAACGTAGTTTTTCGTGTGTTCGAAGAGCGTTCAAAAAAGACGGGTGGGTAATGTCGGGGACATAACCGGAGTGACGTAGGACTATACACAGGGGACAGCTTTTGTTAAATATATATTTTAAATATATTGTTTTATTTTCTTCTCCTACGTGAATACCTACCTATCTACCTGAAAAATGGATTAGTTTACTGTTTACTCTTTATGAACATGTTGATGGTTCTGAAAAGAACCTTTGGTGTTGTTTTGACGTAGGACTACGTCTAACCGGAAGATATAGGGGGTGAAATGGAAATCTAGGCACTGAACAAGTAAGAAAAAATGCAAGATTTGGAACGCTTATTACTCGAGCATTTCTCAATAGATCGCTGAGGTTTTTGCATCAATTGATAGGAAATATATCTACGCATCTATCATAACGAATAACATTTCATTTTTCTTGAGATAAATAATTGAATAATTGTGAAATATCAAGCATTGTCAAAATGCACTATGTGCCCATTTTTGATTGGTCCATTTTGTGCTCCTCAAATCGTACCGACCAAAACGGGCAGCCAGAGCAGCAGCGAAATAGAATGAAGCACGATTGGAAAGGAAAAAGAAAAAAAAGAACGAAACATTGGTCGCAGTCTCACACATGCGTAATTCTCGAGCCAGCCAGTCAGCTTAAAAATCCCCGCTCCGCTGCCGTAACGATCATTCTCATTCAAACCGTACACCACATCGGTTCGCATCACAACACATCAACAAACCAACCCAACCCTGGACATGGTAAAGGAGGAAAAGTGAAGGGAAAGGCAAAATCCCGCTCGAACCGTGTTGATCTGGAGTTCCCCGCAAGGGTAGCTAGGCCGAGCGCGTTAGTACCAGTGTACCAGTCCACCTAGTCGGCGTTATATAGTTTCGGCCGCCGAAGTGATCGAGTTAGCTGGCAAAGCTGCTCGCGACGATAAGAAAACCCGCATTCGGAACAGAACACATTCGGTTCGGTGGACATCAAGACAACAGGCAGTTGCAGCGAGTGGCGAGTGGCAAACGCAATCGCAAAACGGCATCAGGTAGCAGAAGAAAAAAGTTTGTTCTTTATACAAACTGCTTTGGTGGCAAATCCAGAACAAGGCGGCATCGAGGGCGTTCGAAATGGTTTTTTTTCAAAACCACGAGTACAAAGTTTTCTAAATTGGAACCATTCCATAAAACAAGGCGCTTTTCAGGGCCATTAAACCTTCCAAAAAAGAGTTTAGGAAATACAGTTCAATGCTTTCTAAAACATTATCCGAAATAATAATAAAACATAAATTGATTTTTTCTTAATTTGTTTGCCAGGATCTGATGAGTATGTGAATTTGGCAGTTGTTCTGAGCTTATTGATAGTTGGGGACTTTCCTGATTATTCAATTTTCACCAATTCTTAAATTGTTTCCAGATTGAAAGAACAGTAATTTACAATTAGTTCGACATTTAGCTAATTGGACGGACATGTAATGCGACTTATTTAGTTGGACATTTGTGAACATAGAGATCCAAATTATGACCCCACATTGAAAGTCGACACTGTCCACTGTCATCGCAAATGTTCCATTACAGGTTAAAATCGCCTCCAATGCGACACTGAGTGGCGCTTCGGCACGTCGCATTGAATGTAATTTACTGTACAACATGTCACAAAGCTGGATGGGAAGAAATTTTCCAACTGTGAAAGCTGTGGCGAGTGGCAACAAATCGCTAAACAGGAAGGTTTAGCCGAACAAGATGGGGATATCGAGTGATAACAAAACAATAAACTCTTTAGATTGAAGATAATTTTGTGATCCTGAAAGGACCCTTTTTAGCCTGCATGTGAATCTAACGAGCGAACAAATCGTAATGAATGTATTTTTTTGCAATCGCTCCCTTTTAACGCTCATTCGTTCGTCTCGTTGGACTCGCCCCTCTGGCTGAGTCTGCCGATTTGTCTCTATCCTGTGAGTGTGTACCGCTAGAGTATAAAACACGCGGACCCCAAAAAAATATCTTATTTTCTTTCAAACCGTAAACCCGTGTGGTTGTACGGCATCGGCATCGTGGACGTAACAAAGGAGGACAAGTTAAGGAAAGGCAAAGTCTCACTCGAACCGTGCAGGTCTCCAGTTCCCTATTGGTCGCATTCACTGATTGCTCCGCAAGGGTAACTAGGCCGAACGGATTGGTGCCGGAGCACCAGTATACCTAACAGCGATTATAGAGTTTTGGCCGTCGGAGTGCTCGAGTTGGCTTGCAAAGCTGCTCACGACAATCAGAAAACCCGCATCAAGAACAGAGCAGCTTCGGTTCGGCGCTCATCAAGGCAACAATTAGTTTCAGTGAGTGGCAAAGTGTTTCTCCGGCACGTCGCATTAAATGTAATTTACTGAACAATATGTCACAAGCTGGATGGGAATAAATTTTCCAACTGTGAAAGCTGTGGCGAGTGGCAAACGCAATAGCTAAACAGGAAGGTTTAACCGAAGAAGATGGGAATATCAAGTGATAACAAAAACACAACACCAAAGGTTTTTTTCAGAACCATCAACATATTCATAAAGAGTAAACAGTAAACTAATCCATTTTTCAGGTAGATAGTCAGGTATTCACGTAGGAGAAGAAAATAAAACAATATATTTAAAATATATATTTAACAAAAGCTGTCCCCTTTGTATAGTCCTACGTCACTCCGGTTATGTCCCCGACATTACCCACCCGACTTTTTTTTTTGTTATCACTCGATATTCCCATCTTGTTCGGTTAAACCTTCCTGTTTAGCTATTGCGTTTGCCACTCGCCACAGCTTTCACAGTAGGAAAATTTCTTCCCATCCAGCTTGTGACATGTTGTTCAGTAAATTACATTTAATGCGACGTGCCGGAGAAACACTCAGTGTCGCATTGGAGGCGATTTTAACCTGTAATTGAACATTTCCGATGACAGAGGTACAGTGTCGACATTCAATGTGGGGTCATAATTTGGACCCCGAACTCTATGTTTACAAAAATGTCGCATTACAGATCCATCCAATTAGCTAAAAGTCGAGCTAAATATAAATTACTGTACTTTCAATCTAGAAGCAATTTAAGAATTGGTGAAAATTGAATAATCGGGGAAGTCCCCAACCATCAATAAGCTCAGCACAACTGCCGAATTCTCATACTCATCATATCCTGGCAAACAAATTATGAAAAAATCAATTTGTGTTTTATTATTATTTTGGATATTGTTTTAGAAAGCATTAAACTGTATTTCGTTAACTCTTTTTTGAAAGGTTTAATGGCCCTGATAAGCGCCTCGTTTTATGGAATGGTTACAATTTAGAAAACTTTGTACTCGTGGTTTTGAAAAAAAACCATTTCGAACGCCCTCGATGCCGCCTTGTTCTGGATTTGCCACCAAAGCAGATTGTATAAAGAACAAACTTTTTTCTCATGCTACCCGCTGTCGTTTTGCGATTTTGCCACGTTTGCCACTCGCCACTCGCTGCAACTGCCTGTTGTTGTCTTGATGTTCACCGAACCGAATGTGGTCTGTTCTGAATGTGGGTTTTCTTATCGTCGCGAGCAGCTTTTCCACTTCGGTGGCCGAAACTATATAACGCCGGCTAGGTGGACTGATGCACTGGTACTAACGCGCTCGGCCTAGCTACCCTTGCGGGGAACTCCAGACTAACACGGTTCGAGCGGGATTTTGCCTTTCCCTTCACTTTTCCTCCTTTGCCATATCCAACCATGGCTGCTTGTGTTGGTTGATTGATGTGATGTGATGCGAAACGATGTGGTGTACGGTTTGGATGAGAATGATCGTTACGGCAGCGGAGCGGGGATTTTTAAGCTGACAGGCTGGTTCGAGAATTACGCATGTGTGAGACTGCGACCAATGTTTCGTTCATATTTTTTCTTTTTCCTTTCCAATCGTGCTTCGTTGTATTTCGCTGCTGCGCTGGTTGACCGTTTTGGTCGGTACGATTTGAGGAGCACAAAATGGACCAATCAAAAATGGGCACATAGTGCATTTGGACAATGCTTGATATTTCACAATTATTTAATTATTTATCTCAAGAAAACTGAAATGTTATTCATTATGATAGATGCGTAGATATATTTCCTATCAATTGATGCAAAAACCTTTGCGATCTATTGAGAAATGCTCGAGTTATAAGCGTTCCAAATCTTGCATTTTTTCCTACTTGTTCAGTGCCTAGATTTTCATTTCACCCCCTATATCTTCCGGTTAGACGTAGTCCTACGTCAAAACAGTTTGAACATCGTTCGGATAAATCAACCAAGGTTGGACCCGACCCCTGCACCAATGATGTAGTGTTAGCACGGCTAATTGCCAACAAGACACTGGGACGCACTAGAGTTGGCATTATGGGAGCCCTTGATCCCCCCACCATTGTCGAGCAATTCTCGCCAGTGACCCGCAGCCGTCCTAGTCCTACGTGTGGGTGTGGTGTGGTGTAACAATCGCCTAATTTTTTTATGCTAGTTAGAGTATTAGTAATGAATCTCTGCTGATGCAAATATTCAGTCTTTTCCCAAGCAGTTAACATCGCTTGTTTTCCGTCATCATAAAGGCTTCGTTGGTGTCTTTGACATTACATCGTTGCATTGAACTGACTCTATGGCGAAGCATGCGTTAAGGTTGTGCGCAAAGAAATTGTTTGGGTAATACTAAGCATCTTGAATGTTATGCTGGAATGTTATAAGTTATTTGGGTTCGCGTGCCAGTCGCAAAACTACCTTTAACTAAGATTGAATTTTCGCTAATCTTGATCACAATGAAGTAATGCTATTCTTTTCGAGGTTGTTGAGATTAACAGAAAGAGTTTATTTCTTTTATTTAGTCACCAAGAAAGCAAATGTTGTTCTGGAATTTTGTATGTGATTAGGTTTCGCTTGCCAGTAGCAAAACTTTCTCCACTAAGGATGACAGCTACGCTTATCTTGTTGAGTGTTGCGTACATCCCTGATGAGAAGCAACGCGCTGACGTTTGAACTGCGAGAGCTTTGAGATCCACCTTGTTCAGGTTCTTGAAAAGCCTTTTTTTACGTTTCCTAAAATAGCTCAACTTCTTCTTCTTTTGATCGGAAAAGGACAATGCAAGTTGAACTATCCTGAAGAAACGTTATCTCTACTCACTTGATAAACTCTGTGTAATCTAATCTAACTTTATACTGTATATATATATATAAATACGCTGAAAGGTAGTTCATGTAGATATCCCGATTGAAGGCCATACTTATATAATATTTGTATTTAGGAAATATTAAGGGATCGCGGCAATTATATTATCCAGTTTGAGTACGAAGTCACGAGAAACCCACAAACGTGAGTCCTGATACAAACTATTAATTCAATGTAACCTAACCTATTATTGTAAACCCTCAGGAAAATTTTAATTATCCATAATTAAATATTAAAATTTCGGAAATCTGTTTCATCTGTTGCTTCGCAACAATTTAAAATTTTCGTTTCCTGGACTGGATCTATCCGTGAAGATGCCGAAGGACCCGAAAGAAGGAAAAAAAATCCGCTGTCGCAGTCAAGTTGCGCTGCCTGTCAGTCCATGGACAACAGTCGCATGGTCGCATGTGACGAGTGTGATACTTGGTACCACTACGAATGCGTGGGTGTGTCACAAGACGTGGAGGAAATAGACTGGAGCTGTAAGAAGTGCGTACTAGCCAGAGCAGCCAAATCCAGGTCAAAATCGCCACAACCGACCACATCAGCACGAACCGTATTGATATCCACAACAAATGTCACCGCTACCCAAGCAGCACAACAGAGTTACGAGCCACAAGATCCACCCGCAAACAGTGCGGTGGCCCCCGATGCACATGAGGGAACTTCCCAGGAACAGACGTCGAACGCGATAAGAGAATCATCCGGTAGTGATAATCTCACCCTGGCGCAGAAAATGAAGCTGAAGTACGCTCTCGAAATGAAGTATATGGCGAGACGGCGCCAGATCCTGATGGAAACCAACGCAAGTTGTTTTCCTGAAGGTGAAATAAACTCACCTGGGCGTCCTCATTACCATTCGTCTCCGCACACACCGCTCCGTCCTGACGCGCAGGAATTCCATCCGCGGCCTAGCCAGCAGGCCATTGATTTAGAGCAGAGCGGTTTTTATCAAACGCTGTTAAACAGGAGCGAAATAGCAGCGAGGCAAGCTGTTTTCAGGGAACTACCTTATTTCGATGAGGACCTCGAAGAGTGGCCGCTATTTTTTTGCCACATTCGAAAGTACCACTAGGATGTGCGGGTACACCCCCGAAGAGAATGCGGTCAGGCTACAGAAGTGCCTGCGTGGGAAAGCGAAGGATTCTGTACGAAGTCAGCTGCTGTACCCTGGGAACGTGAACAGTGTCATCGCCACCCTCAAAATGCTTTTCGGACGTCCGGAGATTGTGATTCATTCTCTCATTCGGAAGATCCAAGCGCTGCCAGCCCCGAAGGTGAACAAACTAGGATCATTGATCGACTTTGCCGTGGCGGTCCGGAACATGGTGGCAACCGTACAAGCTTGCGAACTCGACGATTATCTGTACAACGTGTCGCTGTTGCAGGAGCTAGTCGATCGTTTACCACCGATGATAAAACTCAATTGGGCCATGCATCGCCAGGTTGCCAATACTCGTGTTACCCTGAGTTCATTCAGTGACTGGTTGTATTCCGTGGCGGAAGCTGCCACTTCTTCAGCTGATCACAAGCAACATCGTGGCAAGAAAGACGACGGGTACTTAAACGCACACCATGAACAATCTCCACCACCGGAAAGGAAGTCCGCTGTTGATTCCTGTCCCAACGCTTGCTGTGTGTGTGAGGGGTCGTGTAACAAAGTGGAAAAGTGCAATAAGTTCCTCGGATTGGACCACGCTGGACGTTGGTCGATGTTGAGAGACCGTAAACTCTGTCGACGCTGTTTAAAGAATCATCGTGGTGCTTGTGGAGTTAATGGATGCTCGTTCAAGCACCATCGCCTGCTCCATAATCCCTTGGCTAAACCCCCAACCAATACATCCGGTCCCGAATATTCATCCGTTGCATCTACTCCGAAGCCACCAAATCCTCTAACCTCTCCCAAGTCGACCGAGGAACAGAATATTCCGGAAGCTGGGTCATCTCGTGGGCACAATTACCATACTCACCGTAGCAGTTGTAAATCTGTGCTGTTTCGATATGTGCCCGTTGTCTTATACGGCCAAGGAACCAAGGTGCACACACATGCCTTTTTGGATGATGGGTCTTCCCTGACTCTGCTGGAGGATGACTTGGCAAACGAGTTAAACCTCGAAGGAAGTCCTCATCCAATCTGCCTTCAGTGGACGGGTGACACATGTCGTTATGAAGATTCATCCCGTCGGGTTTCGATCATGATATCCAGCATTCGAAACAAGGAAGCAAAGTTTGCTCTATCAGATGTGCACACCGTTAAGCAGTTGAAGCTTCCATCGCAAACTCTCGCTTTCGACGAATTATCGGAAGAGTATCGCTACCTAAAGGGGCTCCCCGTTGATTCTTACCAAAACGTACGACCAAGAATTCTCATTGGGATCAACAACTGGCGTGTTGGTCACGTACTCGAAAGCAAAGAGGGAGAAGAAGCGGAACCCATCGCAGCGAAGACACGCTTGGGCTGGATGGTATTCGGAACGTGTTCTAGTGGTCGTTATCCGGTTTCAGTACATTACAGCTACCACATAAATTGTGGCTCCTCTAAAACCGATGAAGACTTGCACAAATCTGTAAAGGAGTTCTTTTCTTTGGATAGTTTGGGGATCATCAAGTCCGAAAAACCAATAATCAGCCGTGACGACGAGCGTGCTTTATACATGATGCGTTCGTTAACCACGCTAGAAGAAGACCGCTACCGGACGGGCATGCTATGGAAGTATGACGACTTGAGAATGCCGAACAGTAAGAGCATGGCGATGAAACGACTCCTTTGCTTAGAGCGGAGGATGGCACGGGAGCCAGAGCTAGCTAAGGCGCTCCGTCATAAGATGAACGACTATGTGGAAAAGGGATACGCTCGAAAATTGACCCTTGAAGAACTGGAGCAGCCACGCGATTGGATTTGGTATTTACCGGTCTTTCCGGTGTTCAACCCGAACAAGCCCGGCAAGTTGCGGATAGTTTGGGACGCGGCAGCAGAGGTAAACGGTGTATCGCTGAATGCGTTTCTTCTTAAAGGTCCCGATCAGTTGACCGAGCTCCCATCAGTATTGTATAAGTTTCGCGAGCACCTGGTGGCCATTGGTGGGGACATCCGAGAGATGTTCCACCAGGTGCAGATGATTGAAGACGATCAACATTGTCTACGCTTTCTCTGGCGCACCGAGGATGCGCAAGATGAGCCTGATGTTTACGTTCTAGCCGTGATGTCGTTCGGAGCCACATGTTCTCCAAGCTGTGCTCAGTTCGTTAAGAACGAGAATGCCGAGCGGTTTCGATCGCAGTTCCCAGCAGCAGTTGATGTTATCCAGAAAGCCCACTACGTGGATGACATGCTTACCAGCGTAGAGACGGAAGATGACGCAATCGAACTGGCCCAACAAGTGAAACAAATTCACTCTCATGCGGGTTTCGAAATGCGAAACTGGGTTTCTAACTCCCGCAAAGTACTCAAAGCCATGGGCGAAGAGCAAGTTTCGGAGAAATCCATGGATATCGCCTCTGAGATGGCCAACGAAAAGGTCTTGGGTATGTGGTGGTCAACGAGCTCAGATACTTTCACATACAAAATGTTTACACAACGTAATGAGAAAATTCTTCTGGAAGGAAAGCGTCCAACGAAGCGTGAATTGCTGCGGACCATGATGTCAATTTATGATCCCCTGGGAATGATTGCACATTACCTAATGTTCGAGAACGTACTCCTTCAGGACGTGTGGAGATCAGGCGTGTCCTGGGACGAGTGTATAGCGGATCGAGAATGGGAAAAGTGGCAAACTTGGCTGCGCTTCCTCCCGAACCTGGAATCGTTGCAGATCCCACGCTGCTATCGGCTGTCTCTCTCAATTGGTCTTTGCACCAACATCCAACTCCACACTTTCGTAGATGCCAGTGAAGAAGGCTACGCTGCAGTGTGCTACTTCCGGTTCGAGGAACGCGGTCAAGTGGAATG
The DNA here is from genome assembly GCF_029784135.1 of Toxorhynchites rutilus septentrionalis. NCBI lineage: Eukaryota > Metazoa > Arthropoda > Insecta > Diptera > Culicidae > Toxorhynchites > Toxorhynchites rutilus. Next base: position 106,506,648 of record NC_073744.1, read on the forward strand.
TGCTCTAATTGGAGCAAAAAGTCGAGTCGCTCCTCTTAAATTTACCTCCATTCCGCGTCTCGAGCTCCAGGCAGCTGTTGTTGGTTCCCGATTGGCGAGCAATATCCAACAAGGTCATACGTATAATATCAACAAACGCTATTTTTGGACGGATGCTCGCGATGTCCTATGCTGGCTCAAGTCCGACCATCGACGACACAGTCCGTTTGTGGCCTTCCGCGTTAGTGAGCTGCTAGAGTCAACTGAATTTTCCGAATGGCGGTGGGTTCCCACTCGTTTGAATGTGGCAGATGAAGCCACGAAGTGGAAGCGAGTGCCGAATTTGGACTTCGACAGCCGGTGGTTTAAAGCACCAGATTTTCTGTGGCAATCTGAAGACCGATGGCCAGAATTTCCATCGTTGGGACCCACAAATGAAGAACTTCGTCCGAAGCTGCTTCATCACACAGAAAAAAAACAATGCATTGTGACGCTGAATGATTACACTCAATGGAAAACGCTTTTACAGGCTACTGCTCGTGCGCTACGATCTTCCAAAGGCACAGTAGCAGTACGTAGTCCGGAGAGCGATCCGCTAACACGTGATGATCTACGTGAAGCAGCAAACTATCTCTATCGGAAAGCGCAGGAAGACATCTATCCGGAAGAACAGAAGTTACTCACATACTCTAAACCAGATAATGCTAAAAAAGTTCTCCCTAAGAAAAGTCCACTGTTCAAGCTAGAACCATTTGTCGACGATGAAGGTGTATTACGGCTTCGAGGTCGCCTGAGCGCGTGCAACCTCATTGATGAAACCCAGAAACATCCCATCATTCTACCACGGCAGCATTTGGTTACTCATCTGGTGGTTAAACAGGTACATGAGGATTTCCACCACCAATGCCATCAAACCGTGCTCAATGAAATTAGAAGCAAGTTTTACGTCCCTCGTCTACGCGTAGTCTACGGAAAAGTGCGACGAAACTGTCAGGAATGCCAGATACTTCTCGCCAAGCCGGATCCACCAGCGATGGCCGACTTACCGAGAGCTCGTTTAGCAGCGTTCATCGGGCCATTCTCATACATGGGCCTTGACTATTTCGGACCCATGCAAGTCACTGTCGGACGCCGTGTGGAAAAGCGTTGGGGTGTTTTAGCCACTTGCCTCTCAACCCGTGCAGTGCACATTGAGTTAGCACATACTCTGACGACGGCTTCTTGCATTATGATTTTGCGGAACATCATGTCTCGACGCGGAGTCCCAATCGAAATAATTAGTGACCGTGGGACAAATCTGGTCGGGACGAGCAAAAAGCTAAAGAAAGCATTGGAACAGATGGACGAAAATCGCCTAATGTCCGAATTCACGACCGAAGAAACGAAGTGGTCGTTTAATCCCCCAGCTTCTCCCCATATGGGAGGGAGTTGGGAAAGATTGATTCAGTCCGTAAAGAAGATCCTGATACAAATCCTTCCAACATCGCATCACCCAACAGATGAAGTTCTCCGAAACACCCTGGTCGAGATCGAAAATATCATAAACTCTCGTCCGCTGACGTACGTTGCCGTCGACAATGAAAGTTCCCCTGCCTTAACGCCCAATGACATCCTAGTAGGTTCATCAAACGGATTAAAATCATTGGTAACCTACGACGACAGTGGATCGGCCCTTCGAGCAGCGTGGAAATCATCACAAGTGTTAGCCAATATCTTCTGGAAGAGATGGTTAGCTGAGTATCTCCCCGAAATTACGCGACGGTCAAAATGGTTCAAACCAGCACGCCCAATTCAGGTAGGCGATGAAGTAATCATCGTTGATTTGAACTTTCCAAGGAATTGCTGGCCAAGAGGTCGCGTGATCGGCACGAAACCTTCCAATGACGGTCAGGTCAGGTCCGCTACGGTACAAACCAATTCCGGAGTGTACGAACGACCAGCGGATAGATTAGCTGTGTTGGACGTCAGCACAGAGAAGAGTGAACCGGATAAGGATCCGGCCACCGGGGAGGGGGGGGGCTCTGTTGCGTACATCCCTGATGAGAAGAAATGCGCTGACGTTTGAACTGCGAGAGCTTTGAGATCCACCTTGTTCAGGTTCTTGAAAAGCCTTTTTTACGTTTCCTAAAACAGCTCAACTTCTTCTTCTTTTGATCGGAAAAGGACAATGCAAGTTGAACTATCCTGAAGAAACGTTATCTCTACTCACTTGATAAACTCTGTGTAATCTAATCTAACTTTGTACAGTATATATATATATATATATATATATATATATATATATATATATATATATATATATATATATATATATATATATATATAAATACGCTGAAAGGTAGTTCATGTAGATATCACGATTGAAGGTCATACTTATATAATATTTGTATTTAGGAAATATTAAGGGATCGCGGCAATTATATTATCCAGTTTGGGTACGAAGTCACGAGAAACCCACAAACGTGAGTCCTGATACAAACTATTAATTCAATATAACCTAACCTAATATTGTAAACTTTCAGGAAAATTTTAATTATCCGTAAATAAATATTAAAATTTCGGAAATCTGTTTCATCTGTTGCTTCGCTACATTGAGCATGAGAAAGTGATCGGTCAAACCCTACGTTGTGTCTTAATTTTTGTATTTTACAGGACATCCGATGTGGATTTCGAATCAAAGCACGTTTTAACATTCAAATTACAGAGAAACTTTTTAATGCATACTTAAACTTTATTTCACAATTAACGAACAATGGACATAATAGAGCTTTTATAACAAGACGAACTTAACATAGTGCTTTATTCCTTACAACTAACAGACAAACTATATACGATGAGTACAATGATCTATTGGATCGTGCAGTGCTACCAGACGACAAGAAAAATCTCGTCTAATTTTGAGGAAACACAGTCTTGAAATATTTCACAATCCAACATACCCGCCGCCTTGAACGATCAGTTTCAATAAACAATAACAAAAAACATTTACAATGGATGTGCTTTTAGGCTTCGCTACAAATTTACAATTTATTTATCTAAATTAGAGGCATTCCGGTTGACTGGTAAGCCTATGCGTCCGTCCTGATCCAGATCTACTGATGAATCTGGTAGAAAGCAGATCTTGGAAGTGGGTCGAGTGATAACTCCGCGAGCCGTGCGAAGAGAGACGACTCTGATGATATGGTCCTTCCCAGGATGAACGTCCACAATACGTGCCAAGGACCATCGTGTAGGCGGCTGCAATTCATCAACTATGATGACCATTCTGCCGATCGAAATTCCATCGTTCCGTATTGAGCCTTTAGTGTCCTTCTGGAGCTCCTGAAGATATTCTGAACGCCAGTGACGCCAAAACCTTTGCACATGCATCTGAAGTTCTTGGAAGTGATCAAGCCGGTTAGCTGGAAGATGATGGAGATCTGGGTCGGGCAGGGCGGTTATTGTAGTGCCTATGAGGAAGTGCGCCGGAGTTAAAGCTGCTAAATCGTTTGGGTCATCCGTAATCGGTAGTAGCGGTCGTGTATTCATAGATGCTTCGACTTGAGTCAAAATGGTACACATGTCCTCGAAAGACAGCTTGGAGCATCCTAACTGACGATAGAGATGTCTTTTCGCCACCTTGACCGCGGCCTCCCAGAGACCACCGAAGTGTGGTGCTTTAGGCGGTATTAAATGCCATGTGATGTCTTCTTCTGTGCAGGCAGATGATATTTCGCAGCTGTCATTTAGCATTTCGAATAATTGGGATAATTCGTTTCTAGCTCCCTCGAAATTCTTCCCGTTGTCCGAGTGTATGTGCAGTGGACGACCACGACGAGATATGAAGGGACGGAGAGCGCATAGAAAGGCCTGGGTTTATAAATCGCTGGCGAGCTCGATGTGGACTGCCTTCGCAGCGAAACACACAAATATGCAAATATATGCTTTAGTCGGAGCGGCACGTTTATGTATCGGCTTCAAATATACGGGCCCTGCATAGTCGACGCCAGTTATGCTGAATGGACGACTCGGAGTGACTCTCGAAGTAGGCAGCTGTCCAATTTGCTGCTGGACAGGTACGGGGTTGAGGCGAGTGCAACGAAAACAGTTTCGCACAATATTTCGAACTAATCTGCGACCCTGTAGTGGCCAGAATTCTTCACGTATGGCGGTCAGCAGTAAACGCCCGCCGCCATGAAGTAGTTTTTGGTGGAAGTACTCTGCAATTGCCCGTGTAAAAGGATGAGGATTTGGTAGTAAGGCAGGATGTTTGGTTTGGTAGGGAAGCTGGGACAGATTCAATCGACCTCCCACTCTGAGTATTTTCTCTGGGTCTAAGAATGGACTCATTTTACGAATATGTGAATGTTTTGATAATAATTTCTCTTTTTCCATTTTTTCCTTCTTTCTCCATTTTGCTGTTGAGAAATTCTTCGACTGTCATACCACGGGACACTAGATCCGCTGGATTCTCGCAACCGGACACATGATTCCACTGAGAGTCGTGTGTGAAATGTTGAATCTCGGAAACTCTGTTTGCCACGAATGTTTTCCATACATTCGGTGGTGATCGTAACCATTGCAGTGTAACTGCAGAATCGGACCAGAAATATGATCCTGAAATGCTGATGTCAATTGCCTGTTTAATTCGTGAGTGGAGATGTGCTGCTAGAACCGCTGCGCAAAGCTCAAGACGCGCAATAGATAGCCGCTTCAATGGAGACACTTTCGACTTGGATGCTAAAAGCTGAATCCTCACGTTTCCTCGTGCATCTTCACAACGTGCATGCTCCATAGGCCTATTCAGAGCCGTCAGCGAACGTATGGAGTTGTATTGACGAGTTTATCTGGAACGCAAATCAGTCAGCTCGATAAGCTGCTATCATGGGTAATTGTCGCTGATATTCTTTCCATTTTATCCTAGTCTTCTCTGGAACAGGATCTTCCCATTCGCAGGAAAGCAACCACAGTTCTTGCATTAGAATTTTTTCCTTGACGACAACAGGAGCAATGAGACCCAAAGGGTCAAAAAGTCTAGCTATGGTGGAGAGTATGGAGCGTTTTGGTGGAACTTCGTGGTGATCTTGAACAACCGAATCGAATCGAAGGAAATCGCCTTCGGGCTCCCAGCATATGCCCAAAGTCTTGATGGTTTCGCATGGACTGAATTGGAGTGTAGATTCAGTTCCTATCTGATCGACATTCAAACCATGGAGCACTTCTAGTCGATTTGATGTCCATTTCCGGAGCTCGAAGCCGCCTTTCTGGAGCAAATTAGTCAGTTCATTCCGCAACTGGACTGCTGTCTCTATGAATTGGGCGCCGCCAATAAAATCGTCCACATAAAAACATTTTTGTACTGCAGGTGCGCCTATTGGAAACGATTCTTTCTCGTCGTCTGCCAATTGTTGCAGAGTGCGTGTAGCAAGATACGAGGAAGGTGCTAAACCGTAAGTCACGGTTAGGAGTTCGTAAACTTCGATTGGAGCTTCTTGGGAAAAAACGCCAGAAAATTCGTTGCAGCGGTGTATCGTTCGGATCCACAAGTACTTGCCTGTACATTTTTGCAACGTGATATTCACTTTTCAGCTTTGGATTCCGTTCTAGCCTTTTCTCGAGTAATTGAAATCGCCGTAGGGCATTTGTCCTTGAGTCTTGAAATCAGGCTTCCGTGGTAGGCGAACTATGTATCGCCCTTCAACGTTTCTTGTTGTAGTGGTTGCGTATGTTGTTTCACAATGTCTTTCCTCTATCGAAAAATTATCTTTCGTTTGTAACTCCTCGGTTTTACAAAAACGCTCCAAAGAATCTTCCAATGATACCATTGCTACTTCAACAACACTGCATGACAATGTTGCTTCATTTTTAGGGTGGACGGTGTGAGATGAGCCTGCTACAATCCATCCGAAAACACTATCGACCAGAATGGGTAAGTTACTTCGCAGTTGGATGCGATTAGCGGTTGGGAAGAATGAATAAAAATGTCTTGCACCTAGAACCATATCAATCGGCTGGCTTTGATTGAACGTGGGATCGGCCAAGAATAAATCGCTCGGGATGGCCCAATCCGATATAGGAATGTTGTGGGCGAGAAGATTTGCAGTCACTTTATCCATCACCAAGAATGTGACACCGGTAGAGAAATCAATCTTTCTGGATTTGATATTAGCAAACACAGATCGGTTTACTACCTTAGCTAATTTTCCAGCTCCTTGAATTGTAACATTCACACTGTTTGAGCGTAGTCTTAGCCTTTGAGTTAATCGCTCAGATATCAAATTAGGCTGTGAAGCACTATCAGGGAGCGCGCGCGCTGGATGTTCATGTCCGTACGCATCTACGACATTTACTACTGCAGTGAGTAGGAACACATTTTCATATGGTTGTTGGACAGGTAAACTGATTTCTTGAGGTGAGTGGTCTTCGCTTTCGACGATTGTCGATTGTTGCGTGGGTGATGTGGACACGTTATTTCGTGCAGGAGTAAATTCTGAATAGCGTTACCGTTCATGCGATGTCTGGCATTGTCGTTTGACGTGACAAGAAGTAGAGTGTGATGTCGGCGATTGCAGTGTCTGCAATTGAAGTTGGATGGACAATTACGAGCCATATGATCACCTTTTAAGCAGTTGAGACAGAGACGCTTTACGTTTACTAGTTGCTGTCTTTCAGACAATGAAAGCTTATTGAACCTTTGACATTTTATCAGCGGATGGTGCTGATTGCAAGCGGGACATTTTCCTTCCAAATTGGTTATCGATGAGCAGAACGAAAGACGAAAGTGAGGCGTCTTTTTGGTCGAATGAATAGATGTACAAGAGCGTGGTGTTTCCACGTGATGGTTGACGGAAATCGATTCCAGCACTCTAATCCTACGTTGCAGGAAATCTATTAGGCAATTATAATTCGGTTCGTTCACAGTTGAAGCGTGGTCCTCCCATGCCTTCAATGTGTCGTTGTGCAGGCGTGTGCACAGAAGATGCTCGAGTATGGTGTCGGTTGGCTCTCCTAATTGGCGTAAAATTTTCGTATGACGATCGAATTCATCTACTAGCGCATGCAATGTCGCTGCGCATTCAGTCTTCATGAAAGGGATTTCGAAGAGCGCTTGCATGTGGCGTTTCTTCAAAAGGTAATCGTTCGCGTATCGCCCCTCGAGCGTTTGCCACGCCAGAATAGTTGGCAGAGCTGATAGCGATCGACTCTATTAATTGAGCCGCTTCTCCTTTAACTGCTGCTCGCAAGTAATGAAATTTTTGGATGTCTGGAACATCCGGGTTTGAATGAATGAGAGCCAGAAACGTATCATGAAATGTGAGCCACTGTTTGTAGTCACCGTCGAACTCAGGAAGAGAAATGGTAGGAAGTTTATTTTTTTATTTTTTTCGAAATCAGCACGAATCTCAGCGTTGCGTGCCATTCCTTCATAATTGATTTCGGTGTCCTCCAATTGAGCCTGGACTTCTTCAAGAGTATTCCCAATACTATTCAGATACTCAAGCCTCAACGGTACCTGCAGTTGATCCCGATCGGAAATGTATCCAGCCAGAAAAGCCTCAGCCCGACCCAGTGCGGCGATCATCGTGTCACGACGGCAATTTAGTTGTCTCCTCTGCTGTTCGTCGGCCATTTTGTAGAAACGCGATTCAATTGAATTTGGGACTAATAACTAGAGGTTGCCGGTGGTCCGAGTGGATAATACAATCAGGAACAACTTCCAAGCTGGGACAGTTGGACTGAGGTTCCAGTGGAATGAAAGGCCAAGTTTAAATAATTAAACGGATGAATAAAAGTTTTATAAATTAGATGTGTTTACTGCGCGTTCCAATTTCTGAATGAACATGTTTGTTGAAGAACACAGCAGAAGGCTGATGGTGTGCTCTCGCTTTGCTATGCTGCCACCGTGCGCATACACAAGATGTTTAAATGCACAAGGTGGAACGTTCGTTGTTCTACCAACACTCCTCCTCAACGAACATTACCATCCTTTGACGATAAACCTAGAATTCGTGCGAACTTCTGTTGTTTAACTGAACCCGCCGGCTTAGTGAGTATATCAGCCACAATATCTTCACTGGGACAGTATTGCAACTCCATGCAACCATCATCACACAGCTGCTTCACGAAATGTCCTCGCACCTCGATGTGCTTGGACCGACAATTCTTCCTTTCCTGGATACAGCTTTGATTGTCCTCCATCACCTTGACCGGATCGCTCAATTGTTCGCCCAAATCCTTCAACGAATTCCGAAGCCAAATTAGTTCTTGACTTGCTTCATTCAGCGCCACATATTCGAATTTCATCGAAGACAATGTGACGCAACTTCGTCTCCGACTTACCCACGATACTGCCGCACCGGCATAGTGGAAGACAAAACCAGTTGTAGATTTCCTTGTAGTTGCATCACCGGCCCAATCGGCATCCGAATAGCCAATTAATTCTCCAGTGAGGTTATACGTCAATTTCCACCCTTTGGTTGAATTCAGGTAGCGAACAACTCGCTTAGCCGCCACCGAATCCGCCTCCGTTGGCGAACTCACTTTCTGACCCAACGCCACGCTAGCTGCTGCATCCGGTCTAGCACATACGGAAATGTACAGAAGCGCTCCAACGAGACTTCGATAACCCGTCCCGTCTGTTAATTGAAGACTCTTATCCTCCGTGCGTCTTCGCTCGCTTCGCATCGCGGAGTCCAAACTTTTCCGCAACACGATCGATGTATCCCTGCACCGAAATACTGTACTTGCCATCTTCACTATCGATTTTTAATCCCACGATGTAATTGAGGTCTCCTTCTTCTTCTTCTTGAATTGCGTTAACGTTCCCTGTGGAACTTTTGCCGTCTCAACGAATGCATTAACTAGCGTCATTTATTAATACTTAGTTGAGATTTCTCAAGCCAAATAACACGCCTTGAATGTATTCCGAGGGGCAAACTCTTGAATACGCTTGACCACAGTGCAAGTCAAAGGTAATTTCTTTGACGAAAAATCCCCCGACCAGAACGGGAATCGAACCCGAATACCCGGCATGATAATGTGGGACGCTAACCACTCAGCCACGGGTGCACAACTGAGGTCTCCAAGATTGGTGATTTTGATATTTCGTTTCAGAACCGTGTACACCATTTCGATCTCCGTTTCATCCTCGCAACCCACCAAAATATCGTCCACATACACAATTAAATATACACGTTTCCCATGAACTAGCATTGTGTATAAACATGGATTAGCATCACTTTGACTGAATCCCATTTCCAGAAGGACACCATGCAGTCGTTGGTTCCAACATCTTGCGGACTGTTTGAGTCCGTAAATGCTTTTTCTCAGACGGCATACCAAATTTTCCTTTCCTTTCATCGAGTATCCAGGTGGCTGCATCATAAAGATTTCTTCGTTCAAATCACCGTACAAGTAGGCCGTTTTGACATCAAAATGTTTCAACTTAATTCCCTTCTTGCTTGCAACGGCTAGAAGCACTCGTAGTGTGGTGTGGCTGGATACTGGTGCGAAAATCTCGTCATAATCCACTCCGTATTTTTGGGAATATTCTTGAGCCACTAGGCGAGCTTTATATTTTGGTGATATATAATTTCAAAAGGTTACCCCATAAAAATGTTCACCACCTCGAAAAAATACCCTATGCAAATCGGACTCAATCGGAATTATAGGAGAGTGGCGCAATCAAAGTTTGAGTTTTTTGAACATCGAAAAATCACCCAAGGGAAGAGTAAAGAAAATCGACGTAAAATTGCATTACTTGTCGAAATTTACAATCATCTCGAATTTTTTTTGACCACTTTGCGCCACTCTCCCTTTAGTCCGATTGAGCTGATATTTTACATAGAGTGTTTTTTCGAGGTGGTGAACATTTTGTATAGGGTAACTTTTTAAAATTTTAGGGTCGATTTTTCCCCATACATTTATTGGCACCCTAATACAGAGACATACATTGGTGGCTTGAAGCTACTACGAATATGAATACTTCTTATCATTTTGCGCTATTCTCAAAAGAAATGCTTCTGTTAATATTATTGGTCTCGAAAAAAGTTGCATTACTTTCTGTTGGATTGTGAAATATTTCAAGACTGTGTTTCCTCAAAATTAGACGAAATTTTTCTTGTCGTCTGGTAGCACTGCACGATCCAATAGATCATTGTACTCATCGTATATAGTTTGTCTGTTAGTTGTAAGAAATAAAGCACTCTGTTAAGTTCGTCTTGTTATAAAAGCTCTATTATGTCCATTGTTCGTTAATTGTGAAATAAAGTTTAAGTATGCGTTAAAAAGTTTCTCTGTAATTTGAATGTTAAAACGTGCTTTGATTCGAAATCCACATCGGATGTCCTGTAAAATACAAAAATTAAGACACAACGTAGGGTTTGACCGATCATAAAATTGGTGCCGTGACCAGGATCCTCCGAATCGAACGCCATTGGATTCCATTTTCACGAAACGACTATCGTTGCGATAAATACAAGGCTCGCTTTAAGCGACCGTCAGGTGATTACCAGTCCATTTCCCAACACGTTTTTACATAGGTACGCTTAAGATCTCGTTTCTCTGCACGTATTCTGGGTCATCGAGCGGCCAACGACGTTTTCTGGACGACGTTTCGATGTTCAAAAAACTCAAACTTTGACCGCATTGCGCCACTCTCCTATAATTCCGATTGAGTCCGATTTGCATAGGGTATTTTTTCGAGGTGGTGAACATTTTTATGGGGTAACCTTTTGAAATTATATATCACCAAAATATAAAGCTCGCCTAGTGGCTCAAGAATATTCCCAAAAATACGGAGTGGATTATGACGAGATTTTCGCACCAGTATCCAGCCACACCACACTACGAGTGCTTCTAGCCGTTGCAAGCAAGAAGGGAATTAAGTTGAAACATTTTGATGTCAAAACGGCCTACTTGTACGGTGATTTGAACGAAGAAATCTTTGTGATGCAGCCACCTGGATACACGATGAAAGGAAAGGTAAATTTGGTATGCCGTCTGAGAAAAAGCATTTACGGACTCAAACAGTCCGCAAGATGTTGGACCAACGACTGCATGGTGTCCTTCTGGAAATGGGATTCAGTCAAAGTGATGCTAATCCATGTTTATACACAATGCTAGTTCATGGGAAACGTGTATATTTAATTGTGTATGTGGACGATATTTTGGTGGGTTGCGAGGATGAAACGGAGATCGAAATGGTGTACACGGTTCTGAAACGAAATATCGAAATCCAATCTTGGAGACCTCAATTGTGCACCCGTGGCTGAGTGGTTAGCGTCCCACATTATCATGCCGGGTATTCGGGTTCGATTCCCGTTCTGATCGGGGGATTTTTGTTAAAGAAATTACCTTCGACTTGCACTGTGGTCACGCGTATTCAAGAGTTTGCCCCTCGGAATACATTCAAGGCGTGTTATTTGGCTTGAGAAATCTCAACTAAGTATTAATAAATGACGCTAGTTAATGCATTCGTTGAGACGGCAAAAGTTCCACAGGGAACGTTAACGCAATTCAAGAAGAAGAAGAAGGAGACCTCAATTACTTCGTGGGATTAAAAATCGATAGTGAAGATGGCAAGTACAGTATTTCGGTGCAGGGATATATCGATCGTGTTGCGGAAAAGTTTGGACTCCGCGATGCGAAGCGAGCGAAGACGCACGGAGGATAAGAGTCTTCAATTAACAGACGGGACGGGTTATCGAAGTCTCGTTGGAGCGCTTCTGTACATTTCCGTATGTGCTAGACCGGATGCAGCAGCTAGCGTGGCGATATTGGGTCAGAAAGTGAGTTCGCCAACGGAGGCGGATTCGGTGGCGGCTAAGCGAGTTGTTCGCTACCTGAATTCAACCAAAGGGTGGAAATTGACGTATAACGACACTGGAGAATTAATTGGCTATTCGGATGCCGATTGGGCCGGTGATGCAACTACAAGGAAATCTACAACTGGTTTTGTCTTCCACTATGCCGGTGCGGCAGTATCGTGGGTAAGTCGGAGACGAAGTTGCGTCACATTGTCTTCGATGGAATCCGAATATGTGGCGCTGAATGAAGCAAGTCAAGAACTAATTTGGCTTCGGAATTCGTTGAAGGATTTGGGCGAACAATTGAGCGATCCGGTCAAGGTGATGGAGGACAATCAAAGCTGTATCCAGGAAAGGAAGAATTGTCGGTCCAAGCACATCGAGGTGCGAGGACATTTCGTGAAGCAGCTGTGTGATGATGGTTGCATGGAGTTGCAATACTGTCCCAGTGAAGATATTGTGGCTGATATACTCACTAAGCCGGTGGGTTCAGTTAAACAACAGAAATTCGCACGAATTCTAGGTTTATCGTCAAAGAATGGTAATGTTCGTTGAGGAGGAGTGTTGGTAGAACAACGAACGTTCCACCTTGTGCATTTAAACATCTTGTGTATGCGCACGGTGGCAGCATAGCAAAGCGAGAGCACACCATCAGCCTTCTGCTGTGTTCTTCAACAAACATGTTCATTCAGAAATTGGAACGCGCAGTAAACACATCTAATTTATAAAACTTTTATTCATCCGTTTAATTATTTAAACTTGGCCTTTCATTCCACTGGAACCTCAGTCCAACTGTCCCAGCTCGGAAGTTGTTCCTGATTGTATTATCCACTCGGACCACCGGCAACCTCTAGTTATTAGTCCCAAATCAAAGCATTTTAGCTATCGGTGAAAGTTTTGAGTTTGTCATCTGCTGCAATATTTCGTTCGTGAAGACAGTCAGGTGTGTTTCCTTACTTCCGCTAGTTTCAACGAAGAAGCTCACAATCCTAAAGACTATCGCTGCGTCAACGAAAATATAAAATGTCAAAAGGAGGTTCTCTTATTTCAGCGCATACCGAGGCTGCTGGTGTTGATAATAGCAGGCCAGAGATAATCCATAGTGCACTGTTGTAAACCTGTGATAGAGTTTTTAGGAGTTTATCTCTGGTCGGTAATGTCAATTCGAGAACGTAGGTGAGGCGGCTGTTGATGATGGATTTGGCCATCCGTAAACGAATTGTTCGGTTATTACTCCGGTGAGGTTTGGAGACGGTTTTCAAGAGGTTTAACATAGTGGCACAGCTCTTCTTCACCTCGTCGAAATGGCACTGGAAGTTTCTTATGGAGTCTACTGAAGATGGCTAATTTTTACAACAGCAGTTGCAAATTTTCGAGGAATGGTGCACAATCAATGGAATAGTTTTTACTCCTTTGAAGTGTTCCAAGATTTCGTTCCACGCAAGAGATTATTCATTATTTTTGATTATAAACTGAAATTTTAAACCGTGTTGATGTTATCAAATACCTTGGGATTATGTTAGATTTTAGGTTGATTTAATCAATTCTAAGGCGGCTCGCACACCGGAGCAATAAGCAACTAGCAACTGTTAACATGCAATAAGCAATATTATCGCCAATGGGTTTTTCCATTTAATTTTTATTGATCTCGCACACCGACGCCTAAGTCATCTAAAACTTTTGGTTTTATTTTTCGGACAACAAAACATTAAGAAGCTGTGCATTGCATGAAGGCTCTGTATTGCGCATTAGCCCGCTCGTCCTCGTCCTCGCACACCGACGCCTAAGTCATCTAAAACTTTTGGTTTTATTTTTCGGACAACAAAACATTAAGAAGCTGTGCATTGCATGAAGGCTCTGTATTGCGCATTAGCCCGCTCGTCCTCGTCCTCTTTGGCATAGCTTGTGGTTGAACTAGTTACTGATACATCAGTTTCCTGAGCTTTTATTGAGCTAGTCGCCTCACTTGTGGATTCCGCTTGTTCCAATGGTGGATCAACAGGATCAGATCCAGATGAAAGTCTTGCGTATCTTTTTGGAACAATCGGCTCTCTCACTCTTGTAGGTTGAATGGAGTCCAAATTTATCAGATATGATCTATTCCCGTTTTTTATGCCTTATTATTTCGGAAGACCACGAGCCGTCTGGATTCTGCACACACACTCTGCTGTTTATGGGAATTTCTTTAAAGCACTGCGAGTCTCTATCCGCATACCTCTTCTGTCTTTCTAGATTCAGCCGTAGTTTTTCACTTATCCGTTCAGTCGTCTTCGATTTCAATATGCGGCACACAATTGATTTCGGCTTTTCCTTCCAAGTAATCTCTAAACCGGCGAGTTTAAGTTTTCGCCAGGTATGTTCCCCTTTAGAAGTAATCCTCGATAAGGGTCCTCTTTACTCAGCGCACATTTCCTAATCAAGTTCTTCGTACTTTGCACATAACGTTATGCTAAACCATTGGTTCTATGGAAACTTGGACTTGATTTGTTATGCTTGAAGCACCACTCTTTAATGAATTGTGTAAACAATTTAGACGAATACTGTGGACCTCCGTCACTACGAAATTCTCCTGGACAACCAAAACATGCAAACATCTCTTTGAGAAATTTTATCACTTCTTCTGACGACGATTCTTTGAGTTTTCGAAACTCGTAAAAACCGCTGCAGGAATCTACTAAAAGCACAAACTCTTGACCGCCAAAATGAAATAGATCGCTTGCCACAATCTGAAAAGGGTATTCTGGTATGTTCTTCAAAAACATTTCCTCCTTTTGCTTAGATTTCTGCGTTTGTTGACAAATCTTGCACTTTCCCACATAGTCGCTAATTGCTTTTGCCATTCCCGGCCAAAACACAAACTCGCGAGCTCTTAATTTTTAGTTTTAAAAGCGTGTTCATTCTGCCAGAAAGTCAATTATTATTTTTGACGCCCCTAAACTGGTAAACAAAGCTCAATGCCGTCAACGGAATATAACAGTTGAAAAGACAAGGAACAAATTAAACTGAACTGATGTCATAACAAAAAAGAGCTATTATTTCCGGGTCCAGGAAGGAAATACCACGGCTACTTGTCTTTTTCCATGAAGCGTCTTCAGCTCCACACTGCTGACGTAGCAATCGAACGCAATTTTCCATAACCTCCATTTAGATTTTTCATCGCCTCCTAACTCGAACGGTTTTGGTCTCTGACCAAAAACTGCTTTGTTTAAATGTAAGAAATTTCACAAGTGGAAAAAATCTGTACGTGTGGCAACACTGTTTCCAAGTCCTGTTGTAAAAAGATCTTAGGTAAAAAGTCTTACGCTTGGTTTCTTCACCTCCGCTTAAGATTTAAGCGAGGCTTAACGGCAAGTTAAGCCTCGCTTAACTTTTTTCCCATTTCTTCACCTCCGCTTAACGGCTAAGCCAGGGTTTAATAAAGCCTGGCTTAGGCTAAGCGTCGCTTATCTTAAGCGGTGGTCTATGACCGCTTAACGCCGTTAAGCGGTCGATTTTCAGTTTTTGCTTTTCTTCACTGTTGTGCTTTGGTAGTAGTAGCAGATATTTTTTCAGCCATTCAACTAGTATTAAAAACGATTTTATACAAAATGTCTTGTTATCGTAATTGTGTTTGGGATACATATTATTGGAGATTTTTAGATGATGATGAAGAAAATAGTGAACAATACGGCGAATTACTATTAGCACGTCGTCAATATAAAATGAGTGTTCGAATAAATATTGATAATTGGGACGATCTGGATTTCTTTATGAGATTTCGTCTTCAGAAGAGTACGGTCATGATGATACTGGATATCATACAACCTTCTTTAGAAATCGATGAGACAAGGTAGAAAATATAACCTGTATTGCAGCGTATCTGAAAGATATAATTCTTACATCCTTTGTATCTATGTTTTGCAGATCGCGTTATATTCAGCCATTAGTACAATTATTGGTGGCTCTTCGATTCTACGCACTAGGGTCGGTGCAGATAGCCGTCGCTGATTTTGCTGGTATTTGCATTTCTTCTGTGTGTCGTATCATTCGTCGTGTATCTTTTGCGTTAGCTCAATTACGGTCGCGGTTTATCAAGATGCCGAAAACGCAGCATGAACTACATGCAGCAAGTCGTGAGTTTTACTCAATCGCAAAATTTCCTCGAACAATTGCTTCAATTGATTGTACGCACGTCAAAATACAATCACCTGGTGGTGATCATGCCGAAAACTACAGAAATCGAAAATCATGGTTTTCGATAAACGTGCAAACAGTCAGCTCTGCAAATTTGAAAATTTTGAATATTGTCGCAAGGTGGCCTGGAGCATCCCACGACCAACACATCTTTAATAACTCTTCACTGAAGATGCAGCTTGAGCGAGGAGATTATGGACACTTTATAATCGTAGGCGATTCCGGGTATCGTAATACAAAATATCTGGCAACACCGTTTCTTAGATGTGAAACCGCAGCCGAAAATTTGTATAACGAAAGTCAAATCCGTACTCGTAATGTTGTGGAGCGATCATATGGTGTTTGGAAGCGACGATTTCCAGTACTTTCTTTGGGAATGCGTGTGATAATTTCTACAGTACAGCTAATAATTGTTGCATGTGCAGTGTTACATAATATAGCAATCGATGCCAAAGAGGAGGTTCCACCACCAGAGATAGAAGGATTTGAAGAAATGTTAGCTGCAACAGTGGTTCCGAACGCTTCAAACACAGAGATAAATGATGCAGGTTGTATTCGCGATCACTTGGTTCAAAACTATTTTGCTCAACTGTAAAAGGATCTTACGTAAATAAAAGACTTGTGTTTATATTCATATACATCAAACTTTAATTGTTGTCATCGTTTATTATTAGTAGGTATATACCTGATTCAGTCACTTATTGAACCAGAACTGTTCGTGGTTGTTTCCGTATTATTTCCGATGGAATTGTTCAACAATTTAATCCGAAGCGCATGCTCCTCCCTCATATGCTGATAACGAAGCTGCTCCATTTGTAGCTTTATTTTGTCGGTTTGAAGATTGATGTGAGCCGATTCCAATTCAGTTCTTCGTTTTTGGACATCGAGACGATGAACCTCCTCCATCATCTCTTCATTGCGTTCTAAAATTTTCTTTTTAAGGTCCTGCTCAATGGTCTTCTGGCGCTTCGATTTTGCCTGAAGGAGATTACTTTTCGGCCGTTTGAGCATAGCGGGGCTGTATTTGTCCCATGTATCACCAGATTTTGGGACAGAACTCGTACTTTTGCTGGGACTCGCTAGTTGATCTCGATCATCACCGGTTGATCCTTCAATGTGATCACTTTCGATCACTTTATCACATGCAACCTCATTGTTGATAGCAGATCTAGAATCGTCATCTAGATATTCAACCTCATAACCATCGCTCGTTGCTGCTTCCACTTCAGCATGAGGCTCTATCTGAGAATCTATCTCGGGCTCAATCAATGTTGTGGATTCTTTTGGCACAGCAGCAACGGTTTCTTCATCATCATCATCGTCGCAAAGAGATTGAAGTCCATCGACAGACAACGCGATTACTTCTCGTAGCTCAGCCATCGCTTCTGATTTTGGCCGCCATTCTTCAGGGCCTCGACCGCCACCAGTGGCTCTACGCGATAATGTCTCCTTTGAAACCGCCTGACGGATGTTCTTTTTTATATTTTCATATTTCTTTTTGAGTACTGTCAGCGTTCTCACCTGTTTGATAAAATTGATAAAAAAAATATTTGTATTGATAGAGCCATAACCCGATCATAAATATCATAATGCTTTGAATGCCCACGCATAATAACAGGGACAGTTTCGGCAGCCCAATATCAATGAGAGTTGAATCAAGTTGAATTAGTTTTAGATAACATCAATCCTACTTTGATTTGATCAGTAGTGTATCCAGGGGGAGGGGCTTAAGGTCAAAACCTCCCCCAGAGCCTAAAATTTTCATTTACATCCTCTTTTTAAAATTTGTTCGACACAAATCCTCCCTAGACCGAATTTCTGGCTACGCCACTGAACGATGAATAAAATCTGGTTTGCCGCGCTACCACTGTGTCACTCTGTCGCTGTCATTGTGCTTGGGCCTTAAAAAGGTATGGCTCGCATTCGAAGTATATTCAAAATTTACAGATTGCTCAAACTAAAATCGTGCGTAACGAAGAAACGCAAATTTACTTGTGAATAGCACACGAAGTACTATTATACTTACCGTATTGAGGCAGCTCGTATTGAACTCTCTAGTGATTTCCTCCCACATGCGAACTTTATCGTCGTTCCTTTTAACGTCGCTGACCTTGCATTCAATTACGTCTTTTCTATTCAATGCTAATCTCAGCAGCAATTCTTCTTCCGCATCTGTAAAATTAATCGAGCGGACTCGCTTTTTGTCTCCGAGTTTCGGCGTCATTTTACTTTACCTTTTTGTTCAAAGTCCCAACGAGTTGTTAAAAACAGAAAAATAGATTCAATTCTTCTACTACTGACACTATCTCATAAGAGCCAAAGTCTTATTTATAAAAATGACTGTTTCCTGGTGTTATGTGTTGAGAAATATGTAATTCTCAAGGAAACATTCATCATTACTGTGAAAAGAAAAACACATGCTGTTGCATAGAATTGATGAGTAAAGTAAAAAAAAACATAACAACATGGAAAATCCATGAAAATAATTTATTACATTTACGAAATTGGCCCTCATTAATGATCAATGTCGAATTTCTCGATTGCGTATCACATCAAAACAATCATCGTCGGCTTAAAGTGACAGGTCAAATGGAAAAATAGGGCGACCAAACGGGAAATATACCTAAGCGCGGCTTACGGTAAGCGAGCCTCTCAGATTGCTAAACCGGGGTGAAGAAATGTAATTTTTTAAGCCTCGCTTAAATGTGCGGCTTAACGTTAAGCGAGGCTTACCGTAAGCCAGGTTTAACGCGTTAAGCGGGGCAGGTGAAGAAAACGGCCCTTAGGCTGATGTCACATTAGGCGGATTCGCCGCCGCGGATTCCGAGAGTAAAACCGTATCCTCCTACAGTGTACTGTGAATGAGCCATGTCACACAGAGCGGGGCGGTTTTGGAAGCGAATTCAAATCGAGAAAAAAAACGTCGCGATATCCGCGGCGGCGAATCCGTCTAATGTGACATCAGCCTTAGGGTAAAAAGTAGTAGTAATTATGGCAGGTTTACATTAGGGAGATCTATAGCTATAGATGGATTTATTCACGTGAAAACAGGCGTAAACGTGTGAGACTAAATATGATACACTTATTCGAGGTATATATAACTTGAATAAATTCAGCATATGTAAACGCTTGCAAATTTCTCACTGGTGAGAAATCACTAAAGTTGGATGCAGTTCTACTTCAGGTGAATCAATTCACCGAAAATATGAATATATTCATTATAGAAGTTCACGCTAGTGTAAACGGTTGATGCGATTTCTATAAATCTCATCATATTTCTTCACATGAATATATCACTAGTCTAAACCTAAGATAAGATCAGACAATAGGGGGTCTTTTACGGACCAAATTTCTGTCAGATACGGACCAAATTTCTGTCAGTCGTTCTGATTTCTGATTGGTCGATTTCGATAAATTTTGTAAACAAAGTCGATTTTTCCAGTGTTGCCAATAAAAATAAATTACGTTGGGTTTGTATTGAATTTAGAAAAAAAATGAATTGAATTGATATTACGATACTTAGTTTAGAGGAAATGTGAAGGAATTGTATACACGTTTTACCTAATTATTTTGTTACTATATTTTGATTGAATTGAAAAATTTATATATATATATATATATATATATATATATATATATATATATATATATATATATATATATATATATATATATATATATATACATCCATTTCATGTCAAACCGATATAGTGCTCCTCAGATTTCCATGAAAAGTGGTAGTTTCTTTCTTTATTGCAAAATATTAGACCCGTATTTTTTATTTTTTCGTTAGGGTGACCTTTTCTTATTTTAGGGTGGTCCGAAAAATCATTTTTTTCAACTTTTTCCTAAAAGTGCCTTTTTTAAAAATTCATAACTTTTGAATCACTGAACCGATTTAGATGATCGATATATCAAATTGAAGCCAATTAATCTTTTTTGGAAAAATATTAGGCTTGCCAAGAAATCGAATTTTGTTTTCGTAACTATTGATTGTAGTTGTTTTTTGTTATTTTTATGTTTTTTGTTTTTATGTTTTTATATTTTATGTTTTTTCTTGAAAGCTGAGGATTTATTACATAACATATCTCGATATCAGATAGGCTTTTTTGTGTTTTTGAGTGACTTTTCAAAGTTAACCGGTCGTCCGTAAAATCATTTTTCCACTCTTATCCAAAAATAATTTTTTGCAAAAATTTATTACATTTGAACTACTGAACTGATTGAGATGATCGACATATTAAATTGAAGCCAATAAGCCAATCTTTTTTGAAAAAATATCACACTTACCGGAAAGATAGGATTCTAGTCGCATAGGTCTAGTCTAGTCACATAAGAATATTGAATGAAGACTTAAAACATGTTAAATTTACAAAATAATGACTCTAAAACGAAAAAAACACCTCTCTAGAACCCTCTTTCCAAGTTCAATACTTTGTATCTCTTCCCATTCCTCATTCGCGGATGCAGCTAAGGTCGGAATTTTCGTAACTCCATTTTCATTGTATTTCCCATCAACAAAATGAGCCTGTATATATACTAGTATTAGGATACGTTTTAGAATTAGTTTTTAATACTTACGCTACATATTCTTGTGCTTGATTTGATTTCAAAGAATGGAACTTCTAATTCACTGTTCACGCAAAATCGAATCCATTCTTTCCGAATATTTTTGTCTTGAGGGAACCGATAAAATTTATACTCAGGATGAGTATCCGTCCTTCGCTCACAATTTAAGGCTTTACACTTCATTTTTATTTTTGAATTACGTTTTGTATGAATAAAATGGCTTCCTAACGTTGTTTTGGTTGTATTCCTGCTCATATAATAAGATAGAATGTTTTGGTTCAGACAATGAGAATCTGCATAACGCTGTAACGGTTGTCAGATTAGATTTATTTGCTAAAAAAAAATCCCAAATTTGTTTTGGAAACGATTATATTATAGATATGGGTATTTAAAAGACTTATTTTATCCTTTTAAAGCATATTTTTGAGATTGTCTATTTGAAAATATGCAATAATCATTGAATTCGCACCAACCAAATGTTACGATTCATTAAAATAGAAATTTGAAAAATCCGATATTTTATAATATTTGGCAGCTCTGGCATCTTCATGTCATGGCTTCGTTTTTGGACGACGAAGAAGAGTGAGAAGCCAGTTGTCTGGTCTTGTCTTAGGTCTAAACCCACCCTTAGGTCTGTTGGCATTTGTAAAATATAATAAAATAAAATGATGAACAATTCCATCAATTTCATAACGAACTGAAAATATGAGTTCAATAAAAACAACGTATTCATTTTCGTTACAGATGAATCCACAAAAGGAAATTCCGGTTCTGGATGACGACGGGTTTTTCTTGAGTGAGAGTAATGCCATTTTACAATACCTTTGCGAAAAGTATTCCCAAAACACTTATCTCTATCCGGAGGATCCAAAACAGCGCGCTATTGTAAATCATCGTCTGTGTTTTAATTTGGCGTTTTTATATCCGCAGATTTCTGCTTATGTTATGGCCCCAATATTCTTCGATTATGAGCGGACGCCGTTGGGCTTGAAAAAGCTACAAATGGCTCTGGATTGTTTCGAAACATATATGAACCGTCAAGGCACTAAATTTGTGGCAGGTGACCATCTGACTATTGCAGATTTCCCTCTCGTTTCGTCCGTTATGTGTTTGGAGGCTATCAATTTCGATATCGAAAAGTATTCATTGGTTAAAGTATGGTACCATAATTTTAAAAAAGAATATCCTGAATTGTGGGCTATATGCGCAACAGGTATGGCTGAAATTAGAGAGTTCGAGAAAAATCCCCCAGACCTTTCGGGATTAAATCATCCTATTCACCCAATCAAAAAGATCAAATGATGCATTTCAATACACATTAAATGACAATGTTTTAATAAAAAACCAACATCGATTTTTGTTTAACTGAATATAAATGTGTGTTCAGCACTCATTACAGTATATATCTAATCCTTGTGTACTTTTTCAGTCTTGGAAGCCGTATAATTTGCTGTGATTCGAATTGATTCAACTACTTTTCTGTTCTCAATATCCGAATAAGCTGGAACGTTCTGAGGCATGGAAGCATCGTACTCCTCGTTTAACTTCTTGGCTAGGAAATATATTTCAGCAAGTGCTATGACGAGGGCAATCATGATTCCAAGCAAAAGCCGAAAACCGAAATCCAATTGACCGATGATTAATTCCACACCAATAAATCCAAACGCGAAGCCTGCTGCCACTGAGAAAATAAACTGGGCGACGGCAATCAGTTGTTTATTGATTTGTTTCACTAAAAAATGAGAGAATTATAGCAATTATCATGAAGTCTGCAATGCAAAATGCTTTGAACTTACTTTGAAAAGAGATCGTGTCTTGCGGGGCGAGTTTCCTTACATTGTCCACGTCCCGAGTCATAGCCTGGTACTCTTTAGCTTCTTGTTCTTTACGAAGCTTCTGGCAACGAGCTTCCAGAATGGGATTCCGTTGAAGGATTTCGTTTTCAGGTAGGATAATTTCGCTATCCTTCATAAGTTCATGTAAGTATGGTGTGGTTTCATCCTCTTTCCGTGCAATGCTCAGCGCTCGGAACAACAATTTCAAATCGACCAAACTCAGCGTCAATGTGTTTGAATCTTTCGATTTTACAAACATTTCCGATCGATCATTATCGATGAATTGACCATCATTTTTATCAAAAATTCTCCACTCCTCGGTGTTTTTGATTTTTCGCTCTTCTAGAAATTTTTGTTCTAGTGCTGTGAGTCTAACAGATTCGTCCTCTGGATTAGCTCCCGTTTTCGTGTATTTCCTCAGTTTATTTTTACATGCATGCTTGATCTCTTCTGCTGTCAGCGAATCACAGGGAAAATGCTTCGCTATAATCTTTAGAAAAGCCGCTGAAGGGGTGATTCTCACAGATGTATCCTTTATTGGTAACTTTGACATTTCTATTTCACTGATTTTATTTTATTTCTCACCTAAGAATAACTGAGGAAATTGATGGATTCTTCACTTATAATTCGTCAGTAAAGGATATCGAGAATATCTGTTATCATGTGATTGTAGACTATTTTGTAATGTTTATAAACCAGATGAAGTTTATCCGCGATGACGAATGTACTGTGTCGACATCTGGGTGCGAAATACATGTTGTGAAGCAGTTCGACGAAACTACGTTAGATTTACAATCAGATGGCGTAAAATGATTGTGGTTTGAAATTTGTTTGGATATTTTAAAAACCCAGAATTTTTCTTCAAATTTTCCGGTTATTCTTTCTACGCTTAGAAAGGTTAGAAAATCTTCATTTCACATTGTTTCATTCATAACACATGAAGGATGGCTCGGTATTGACGAATTTACTTTGGATTTACAACCAGATGGCGCAGCGAGTAAAATGAGGATGTTTTGTTTTTTTGGTAATTATCACATAAAAATTGGACGAAAAAATTAAACACATATAAATCCTTTTGCGAGACATGACTTAACAAAGAACTTGCTGTTTGCTTATTGGACCAGATGGCATGGATGTCCTCGGACCATGGCTCCAGGCCAGTGGAGAGGAAGCCGTGCCGTTGAAGATGCCGGCGTGTTCTTATTCCCCTTCATCGTGGAGGGGAAGGAACAAGGATCTTCTTGACTGATCCATTGTTCAGACGCTAGATCTTAAAAAATAGTTCGGCATCTTTTAGGTAGCAGACAAGCGCTGCTACTCTTGCTGGATCGTCCTTCAAGATGTCCCTTACACTCCCGCTGATTCCATGCAGGTTTCGTAGATCATCGAATTTCGGGCAACCACACAAGAAGTGCTCGATGGAGTTGTGGATTTGGCAGAGGTCGCAGAGCAGATGGAAGGGTCCTCTATTGAATCCGTGTGTGACCGAGCAGTGACCGGTCCTCAATCTGGACAGGATTCGTTGTTCTCTCATTCCTTTAACATCGTCAAACCTGACAATCGTGCCCTTGACTTTTCTGATGAACTGCCCCCTCTCTGCAAACCACCTTTCGGTCCAAAAGGTGCGGAAAGAGTTGGTGATCCACAACTTCACATCGTCAAGCGGCACATCCCGAGTGAAGAATTTTTCCGGCAAACTAGTCGGCCGCTTCATTCCCTGCGATGCTGTTGTGTCCGGGGACCCACATGAGCACAGTGTCGGGCAATATGTTCTTCCTGATGGCCTGTACCCATGGATGTTTGGACCTGGTCGCACCGATGGCATCAATGGCGCTCGCCGAATCGGAGACGACCAACAACGGCTTGGAAGATGAAGTTGTAGTTGCCTCGAAGATGCCGGCCACTTCGGCCGAGAAGACCTGGCAGATGTCCGCGAGTTTCTTGCTGGAAATCAGACTATTATTATTATCGCTTACCCCAAATCCAACTCCCGATGGTCCTTTTGAGCCGTCCGAGTATCTGACCTCGTGGAGACGGTATTTTTCTGCTATGATGGCCTTGAAATATTCTAGCAGACCGATCGAGCTCGCCCTGGCTCGAAAGTTGTCCCTAATACTGTTCTCGACGAGAACAGTTGGAAACCTCCAGTCGTTCGCACCAAACCAGGATTGTTTTGCCACGGGGGGGAGGTTGGCGTGAGCCACCCCCTGCAGGATCGTGTTGCTAAGGGCGGTCAGGTGGGTCTCCCCTCTACCGCTGGTTTTCGACAAGAAACTGGCAGTCCTGGCTACGATCGCCGAGTCTATGATCAGATCGAAAGGAGGTTCTCCAATTTCGGCGCAGACAGAGGCAGCTGGTGTTGATGGCAGGAGACCGGAGACAGTCCGTAGTGCTTTGTTGTAGATCGGTGCCAGAGATTTTGGGAGCTTGTCTTCAGCCAAACACGTCAGTTCAAGGCCATAGGTGAGGCGGCTGCTGATGATGGCTTTGGCCACCCGTAGCCGAATATTTCTGTTGTTGCTCCGGTGCGGTTTGGAAATGGTTTTCAGAAGGTTCAACCGGGTGGCACAGCTCTTCTTAACTTCCTCAAAATGGCGGAGGAAGTTAAGTTTGTGGTCAACAAACACTCCAATGATCTTTAGCGTTTTTCGGCGGGGAATGTTGTTTTTGTATAGCTGGACCCTGGAGTTGGGAGCCTGATGTCTATCGCTGCAAATCACCATATGGCCGCTCTTCTGCGCTGAAAGTCTAAATCCTCTCTCGGCCGCCCACCGGCCGATGGCATTGGTAGCTGCCTGTATCCTGATGCGTGAAATCCTATGGGTGTCACCCACTGCCATCAGAAGAATGCCGTCGGCGTAGACAAACACGAAGACTCCCCCAGACAGGACCTGGAACAGGCTATTCATGGCGACGAGAAAGAGGGTGACGGCAAGAACAGAACCTTGAGGTACTCCTGTTTCCTCGTGGGAAGCTCGGGAACTGATGTTACCAATTTTGACCTCAAAGGTTCGGCGTGTGGCGAAGTTCTTGATGAAGTGCAGTAATTTCCCGTCAACGCCCCAATCTGCCAGAGTTTTCAGCACTAACGGGATCCATGTTCTGTTGTATGCCTTTTCTAGGTCCAGTGCTAGCATCTCCATGTGCTGACGGTTCCTGTTGGCTTCGGCTATCACGTCTCCGAGGGTCGCGAAGTAATTGTTGGTGACCATACCCGTTCGGAAGGCGAACTGTCGATAGTCCAATTTCCTATTTTCGGTTAGAAAGGTGACCAGGCGTCTATTCGCCATTCTTTCCAGGATCTTGGATGAACAGGAGGTTGAGGAAATTGGATGGTAGCCTTTCACGTTGTTGCTGCTTTGACCGACCTTAGGTATGGGCATTACTAGGCTGTAACCCTCGGGAAATTCGTGTGTATTCCACAGGTCGTTAAAGATGCTGAGAAGGGTTTCAGCATCTTATAGCCGATACCGTCAGGGCCAGTTGACTCACCTTTTGCGGAACGTAGGGCAACAGAAAGTTCCTCGATGGTGAAGTTCCGGTTGAGAGGATTATTAGGACGACTCATAGGGACCACAAAGTTGCTGACCGAAGTGATACCCGCTCCCTGTCGACGGATGAAATCGGGCTCATATTCGGAGATCGAGGACAATCCCGCGAAATATTCGCCGAGCGTGTTCGAAGTATCTACCGGATCGCTGAAGGTTATACCATCCACTTGAAGAATGGGATTGTATGGCCTTCTCTTCCCATTTAGTGCATTTACTCTGCGCCAAAGATCCGCAGAGGACTGGTTTTCGTTGATAGACACCAGAAAACCAGTCCAACTGTCTAACTTCGCCTTCCGGATTAACCGCCGTACTCTGATGTGTTGCGCTCGATACCTGTTCATAGCAGCTTCCTTCATTGGGTCTCCTACTGGTAGTCGTTTGGCCGTACGCAGAAACTTTTTCCGCTTCTTGACCTCCCACTTGATGTCCTCGGACCACCAATGCAGCGCTTTTTTCGTTCTTGGTTTTCGTTCTTGGGATGGAGGCTCCGGCCGCCTCCATAATGGTTTTGTTGAAAGTGGCAATGGTGGTTGGGTTGTCTCTAGATATCAAGAAGTCGGAGGATGTTTGAAAGGCTGTCCAGTCAGCTCTTTCGAAGATCCATCTTGGTCTGCGAGTAGTGAGCGGCGGCGGGCCGTTAAAGCTGATGGTTATCGGGTGATGATCGCTGCCATGAAGGTCGTCGGCTTTGTTCCACCCTAACCTATCCACCAAGTTGAGACTAGCTGCTGAAATATCAATGGCTGTGTTGCTCGTACCTCTACGGAAAGTGTCAGTGCCGTCATTTAAGACCGAGAGCTCCATCACCTCCAAGAGGTCGGCGATGATATTCCCTCTGACGTCTGGTGTTTGCATTCCCCAGTTGCGGTGATGAGCATTGAAGTCCCCCAAGATGATTTTTGGGTCCTCCAAGCCTGCTACCGCTTAAAGCAGCTTCCGTCGTAGTTCCGGGATTACGCCACACGGCAGGTATATACAAATGATGGTCACCGGAATCGGGGCCTCGATTCGGACTGCTATTATTGGCAGGTCAGTGGATATTTGTTTTCGCAAATGGGGAATGTTTCTCCGGACACCCAAAGCAACGGAGTGTTGCAAAACAGAGCCCCGCTTAGTGTACCAGTGGAATCTACCCCCGACAATTTTCTGTATGTTTGTTGTGGAAATTCGATTTATCTCTTGGAGTGCGATGACGGACGGACATAGCTCTCGGTCAAGGATCTCCAGTTCTCCCAAGTTGTTGTACAGTCCATTGATGTTCCATTGCAGAGCGAGGTTGGTGGATGTGTTGGTGGACATACTTTCCTGGTGATGTGCGGTGTGGTGGGGTATCAGAGGTGTAGTGGTACTGAATGTGACGATTCCCGGTGGAACTCCACCGACGATAACAGGTTGGGCAGCCATTCCACTCGGAAGCAGCCGAGGAAAGGTGGTGAGTTTCGTTGGGGAGCTGGAACTCCCGGCCATAGCTTGCGTGAGATCTCCTCGGCTACGTCTCCATGCATCATAGATAATGGCATCGGACCTCGCTTCGGCTGGTATAGGCGAAACAGGCCTGTCATGAGCTTCCAGTGGAGTGGTTGTGGCGGCCGGCTTAGCCCTGGCGGCGAGACGAGCGGATCTTCGGCGGATTGAGACATTAACTGTGGATGGTGTTGTGTCGGCAGCTGGAAGGATCGCAGTGGCAACGATACGCGGTGTTGTCGAACAAGACAGCGGTGCGCGGCGACTGGGAGTAGAACTCTCACCCAGCGTTCGTTCACTTGACCTGACGACGGGAAAAAAACGGTTCGGCGTCACTGCAATCCTCTGCGCTACTTTGTGATTTGGCGGTGGATACTTCGGTGATAATGGCACAGGGTAGCGGAAGTTGCACAATGTCGGCAGAAGAAACTCCAGTGAGATCGATCGGGGAATGAGTGATTCCACCCTTGTGCGTCCCGAGATCTGATGCAGTTCCCACGCAGTCCTTCGGGGAATAGACGTTGCCGCCCTTGTGCGTCCCGATTTCTGGTGCTGGTCCCACGTGGTCCTTCGGGGAACAGGTGTTGCCACCCTTGTGCGTCTCAAGTTCAGGTACAATTCCCACGTAGTTCGTCGGGGAATAGGTGTTGCCACCCTTGTGCGTCCCGAAAGCTTGATCGTAAAATACTGCATCTCCCTGGCGCCGGGGGTAGACCGTCAGTACCGGTGGGGGTATAACGTCCGCACTGACGGGGCCTCGACTACCAGGGAATATCGCTGGGTTTCGTTCTTCATCGACGTTGGTTTGTTTCTTCGTCCACAGGCTGCAGAGGTTGTCCAGCAGTTCCGGTGGGGGTGTAACGTCCGCACTGCTGGGGCCCTGCATACCTGGGGCTCTGCTGCTTCGGTCAGCGACAGTTCGCGGCGAGGGTTGCCGGAGGTTGTCCGTCGATTCCGGTGGGGCTGTAGCGTCCGCATCTACGGGGCCCCGACTATCCGTACCGGAGAGCTGATTGGTGGAGTAGTGGTTGGCGACAGGTGAGGTAAGAGTTGGACGAAACACTATTTGGGCTGACGGTCCCTACCGCTAGTCAGCGGTGGGTATGGAGAGTCTGATCGCTGATTAGATCGAGGGTTATATGGAGGCAAGGCGGGTTGCTTGCCTACTGTTGACGATCTCTGACGGATGTCCTTCGGTGGTTGTGTAAGCGGGGATTCAGGTTTTCTTTTATTCGAGGGCGTTGCATTTGTAGTTCGATCTCCAGACTGGGCGGTAAGAAGTACTGGTGTAGATGGAGATGGTGTTTTCGTAAGCGTGTCATCTAGTTCGTTGGATTCTATGTCGGAGTCAGAGGAATTGACCAAGCTGGAGTTTTGTGGTAATATGCTTGTGGATTTGGCCGGTCGGGAGGATGTAGGGGTGTTTAACAAGGAGGGAGGGCTGGAATGGGTGACTTTTATTACCTCGGATGTTTCGACACTTTTTGTTTGGGGCAATAATGACCTGGCTTTAGATACCTCCTTCTGTTGCAGAGTGATGATTTTGTCCTTCTGGGTCAATCGTTGCTCCATGGCCACTAGTGTATTGGCCATCTGATCGATTTTATCCACCAGAGACTTGATCATCTCCGTGTTTTTTAACGCCTCGATACGTTGTAACTAGTGATCCCCGATAATCGTTCGATTATTCGATTAATCGAATACGTCCTACAGAAATCGATTATTAATCGAACGAATACTGCATTACCAATAATCGAAGCGAACGAATAATTTACGTCGATTAATCGATCCAAACTCAGAGAGAAAAAAAACGTACGGCCGCTGCAGTTTTATCCTGAAAACAAATCATTATCTTTGACACTCCCCTAAGTTCGTAAACAATGCTCAATGCCGCCAACGTAAATTGAGCTTCGTTTACGACTTTAGGGGTGAGTGAAAGATAATAATTGATTTTTAGGCGGAATGAACACTTTTTTGATTCCATATGGCTCTCTAGCAAATGAGAAATGGTCATCAACTAATTATTTCTCTCAGTTTGGCGATTAATCGATTAATCGATTATTTGGGTCGATTAATCGTATCGAATAACAAACTGCTGAGAACTATTCGATTAGCTGATGAACGATTAATTTCAAAAATCGGGGATCACTAGTTGTAACTCCATTGAAGCGGCCATGTTCGCGATAGTAAGATCTTTTTCTTCTATTTTTTGACGTAGGACTACGACTAACCGGAAGATATAGGGGGTGAAATGGAAATCTAGGCACTGAACAAGTAGGAAAAAATGCAAGATTTGGAACGCTTATAACTCGAGCATTTCTCAATAGATCGCGAACGTTTTTGCATCAATTGATAGAAAATATATCTACGCATCTATCATAACGAAAAACATTTCATTTTTCTTGAGATAAATAATTGAATAATTGTGAAATATCAAGCATTGTCAAAATGCACTATGTGCCCATTCTTGATTGGTCCATTTTGTGCTCCTCAAATCGGCAGCAGCGAAATAGAATGAAGCACGATGGGAAAGGAAAAAGAAAAAAATGAACGAAACATTGATCGCAGTCTCACACATGCGTAATTCTCGAGCCAGCCAGTCAGCTTAAAAATCCCCGCTCCGCTGCCGTAACGATCATTCTCGTTCAAACCGTACACCACATCGGTTCGCATCACAACACATCAACAAACCAACCCAAGCAGCCATGTCTGGACATGGTAAAGGGGGAAAAGTGAAGGGAAAGGCAAAATCCCGCTCGAACCGTGTTGATCTGGAGTTCCCCGCAAGGGTAGCTAGGCCGAGCGCGTTAGTACCAGTGCACCAGTCCACCTAGCCGGCGTTATATAGTTTCGGCCGCCGAAGTGATCGAGTTAGCAAAGCTGCTCGTGACGATAAGAAAACCCGCATTCGGAACAGAACACATTCGGTTCGGTGGACATCAAGACAACAGGCGAGTGGCGAGTGGCAAACGCAATCGCAAAACGGCATCAGGTAGCAGAAGAAAAAAGTTTGTTCTTTATACAAACTTATCGAAATGGTTTTTTTCAAAACCACGAGTACTAAGTTTTCTAAATTGGAACCATTCCATTAAACAAGGCGCTTTTCAGGGCCATTAAACCTTCCAAAAAAGAGTTTAAGAAATACAGTTCAATGTTTTCTAAAACATTATCACTGTTCCACTGTCATCGCAAATGTTCAATTACAGGTTAAAATCGCCTCCAATGCGACACTGAGTGGCGCTTCGGCACGTCGCATTGAATGTAATTTACTGTACAACATGTCACAAAGCTGGATGGGAAGAAATTTTCCAACTGTGAAAGCTGTGGCGAGTGGCAACAAATCGCTAAACAGGAAGGTTCAGCCGAACAAGATGGGGATATCGAGTGATAACAAAACAATAAACTCTTTAGATTGAAGATAATTTTGTGATCCTGAAAAGGACCCTTGTGAATCCAACGAGCGAACAAATCGTAATGAATGTATTTTTTTGCCATCGCTCCCTTTTAACGCTCATTCGTTCGTCTCGTTGGACTCGCCCCTCTGGCTGAGTCTGCCGATTTATCTCTATCCTGTGAGTGTGTACCGCTAGAGTATAAAACACGCGGACCCCAAAAAAATATGTTATTTTCTTTCAAACCGTAAACCCGTGTGGTTGTACGGCATCGGCATCGTGGACGTAACAAAGGAGGACAAGTTAAGGGAAAGGCAAAGTCTCACTCGAACCGTGCAGGTCTCCAGTTCCCTGTTGGTCGCATTCACTGATTGCTCCGCAAGGGTAACTAGGCCGAACGGATTGGTGCCGGAGCACCAGTATACCTAACAGCGATTATAGAGTTTCGGCCGTCGGAGTGCTCGAGTTGGCTTGCAAAGCTGCTCACGACAATCAGAAAACCCACATCAAGAACAGAGCAGCTTCGGTTCGGCGCTCATCAAGGCAACAATTAGTTTCAGTGAGTGGCAAAGTGTTTCTCCGGCACGTCGCATTAAATGTAATTTACTGAACAACATGTCACAAGCTGGATGGGAATAAATTTTCCAACTGTGAAAGCTGTGGCGAGTGGCAAACGCAATAGCTAAACAGGAAGGTTTAACCGAACAAGATGGGAATATCGAGTGATAACAAAAACACAACACCAAAGGTTCTTTTCAGAACCATCAACATATTCATAAAGAGTAAACAGTAAACTGATCCATTTTTCAGGTAGATTTTCAGGTTCACGTAGGAGAAGAAAATAAAACAACATATTTAAAATATATCTTTAACAAAAGCTGTCCCCTTTGTATAGTCCTACGTCACTCCGGTTATGTCCCCGACATTACCCACCCGTCTTTTTCACTAGGTAATTTATTTTTCGATCTGGGGCTGCCTCCTTATTTGGTATGTGGTCGGGTACTCTGTCTCCTCTGACAGCTTGGGCATAGCTTACCGACCGACCATTTTCTGCCTCAAAGATTAATCTTGCCATTTTGTAATCGACGTCCCTGTCCACTTTAAGCTTTTGTATTGTATTCTCCTTCCGGTATTCCGGACAAGAACGGGAAGCAAGATTGTGACCTGCGGAATTGCATCTGCTGCAGAACGAGGGCTGCTGGCATTTGGGACTTTCCGCCGGAATCGCATGGTTAACGGAACAATTCCCACAGGTTGGCGTATTTTGTCTACACTTGGTTTTTGTGTGACCGAATGCCCAGCATTTAAAGCATTGCATGGGCGATGGGTAATACGGCCTCGTTCTTACTCGCAGATAGCCAAAGTAGATGAATTCAGGTGTACATGTACCATTCACTGTCAGGATTAACGCAGGAGTGTTTTCTACTGCGTCTGGACCGGTCCGTCGTTTGAGTCTTCTAGCCGCTGTCACTTTTTGGTCTTTGAGGCAGTCCACAATGTCCTCCTCCGACATATTAATTGTTTGTGCGCAACTGACAACACACTTGGTGCTGTTCAAGTGTTTGTGGTAGGTAACCTTGACGTTTGTACCATCAGATAATTGTGTCAGCTGTAGTAGAGCATCCGCTTTTTTTTTTATTACGAACTTTAAGAGCGTAAGCCGCACCATTGCTCTCTGGGAAGGCGTCCTCGATTTTCTTAACACAGCTCTCAATAGATTTACGAATGAGAAAAGGTGCGGGGGGGAGGTCCATATCTTTACCGTCATCGCCAACACCAGTAATGCGCAGTACAATAAGCTCACCGTGTTCACCATCCGGATCCATATGTTCTGGTAACGTTGCTCCCGAATAACTGCCTTGAATATTGCGGTAGTTCCCACCGCCTTTATGGCCCCACACCGTGGGTGCGGGGCCGGGGACATCCGCCATGGCGGCGGCCCAGCGAATATTCAATCACTGCCAAACACCACTAAAATGTTTTTTGTTATCACGCACTACGGGGGAGGCCCGACCCTTACCCGACAACCGGTACGGCTTCTATGTCCACAAACAGCACGAAAATTATTTGTTTTGTACAATTAAAAAGTGTTACAAATTGTACACCAAACAGGATAACACAAACGATATGTCCAAAAACTTGTGTACGGCGCTGTATGGTGCGGTGCGGCGCTACACTGAGAGAAATAATTAGTAAATATAACGATTTTTTTGGTAAATACTACCAATCTATAGTCATTTTCGACCGTACTAATAAACACATATGTCAAGCAGAACAATGATTCGGAAGCCCAATATCGGCTACATTTTCTCGCCGAAAATGCACGTATCAGAATTATATCCTTATTATACCTCCGTATTGCCTTATAGGAACAATGAAAATGGTTAATACGCGCTTTTCTCACCAATTTTCAGATATGACAATATCCAAGCTTACTAATGTTATCGAGTAAAATATACTAATCTCTAGTAGGGATGCGGGTTTGTTGACAATATGTACAAAAAATTTGTACATTCTACTAATTTTGCATTACCAAATGTATTTAGTAGTTTTCGACCGAGGATTTTTCTAAGGGTAGCTACTCAACAAACGTAAACAATTGTTCACAATACTACTGGTACACACGATATTCGCGGCGGATAAACAGGCGGTACGGACACAAACTAACGACGGTAAAACTCACTTCCACGGCCTGCGTGGTGCCCCTTGAAATTTACACGTACAATTATATATAATGTTAGACAAAATAAACATAAACAACGATTATTCGCAGCGGGAGAAAAATCTATGTCTACTCGCTTGCGATATAACAATGGCTGTGATGAATAGGGCGTTTTGCGCTAAAAATACTGCAAATCCTTCTCGTATCGGCCCCTACAAAACCAATGATATCAGCCAATTTGATATGATATCGATTTCATCGCAATTATCCATAGTATCAATAACCGGTATGCATTATCAAACTTAAAATTTTCGGAGATTATCTATGGCTTTGGTCAAATCGCGTGTTGAAACTATCATAAATATACAAAGCCCTAACATACTGACGACATTCAATGGCTGAAATGAATCTAAATTGAAATAAAATGAATAATCACCACCGAATCTTGCTTTTCAGTGCGTAAATTAAACAAACACCCTCACTTTTGTTGTTCTGAGCTCTAATGTAGATGTCGCATGAGCTGATTCAGCTTTGCGTAAATTCGTCAATTGGCGATCTAACGCAAAACGTAAACGATCGGTGAGACATCTGGATTTTGTTTTTGAACTATGACTTTTTCTACTTGTGTTTGATTGTGCTCTCGAATTTCATTCTTTAATTCAACCATTGTCAATATTTTAATAGTTTTCACTACTGAAAGAGGTAAATAAATAACATGTTATATATAAAATTGCTCAGAATTAAATTTCTTACAAGCTCGTCGCAATCAAATATTCTTTTATGATTATAACATTGTAATTTGTGGAAAGAACTACAAACCTTCCATAAGCTCACATGACAAAATTTTAAACCTTCATCACTTTCTCCGCAGCGCCGCCTAGGTGTAGATTTGTACGTTAGATCGCCAATAAAATAATTTTACAGATATTTTTATATTTACAGACAATTCTCACAGCACTTGGAAACAAATCTGACATATCTGTTATTTTTATCTACATCCGTTTACTATTTGGTATTTTGGTTATAATTAATTTTAAGGCTAGATAATTATCATTTGTGTACAAAAAAATACAACATAAGTTTCATGGCTTTTCCAGCATCTAACGCGCAGCAAGGTAGGCACTATAATAGCTTCGATTTCATTGATCGTATAATATCTATCTCGTTCAATAGCCGACGTTACCAAAAAAATACTAGAGGATATTCAAATAAAGAAACAACTCCTTCAGAAGGGTGTTAGTACAGTCCCTTCAAATATAAGTGGCTCACCCGCGGGACTTACAATACCTCAGGTACGTATTATCCATATTATTTAATAGCATAACTATTTTGGAGAGCAGCATTATATTTACCTGAAATTAAACGACTACTCATGTTGCATTTTTATGTGATTCCCGTGGCTATCAGTACATTTTGAAACAGGTCTAAATTACTTATAATTACATAAATATCTCAAGCCTAATATTACAAAAATATATTAAAATGTTATTTCGATGTTCATTTTGTTCGAAATAGAACATATTTGCGGTGGATTCTTGTGTAGATTCTTGTTATCTCAGATAACTGAACTAAACATTTATAAATTTAATTATTTTACATTTTTAAATACTATTTTATAGTATATTCAAGCGACAATCCAAGCACAGCCTGGGCCATCAACGGACAACTCAATCAATGCAACCGCTAAAGCGGTTTGGAATCAGGCTCAGAGTCAATCATACGGATTTTTTATTCCCCAAGACTCACTATTCGGTAACAGCATCATCCCCGTCTTGCCGCGTTTTGAAAATACTCCCACCAGTAGCAGTAGTTCGACAAATACCGGAGGCCCCAATAGTGGGGGCAAGTAAAAAGCTATGGCATGTCTAAAGTTGAAAAAGTTCGAGGAGTTCCTGCAGACGGTTGACGGGTTCGATAATCCTAAAGTGACTTTAGAACAATATGTTACCCCTTCGCATATTGCCAGCCATATGTTGTATATGATTCAGACTAACTATGATGATTTGGAAAATAAACTTGTACTTGATTTGGGAAGCGGTGCCGGGATGCTAAGTGTTGGAGCTTCACTTTTAGGAGCAGCGTATGTTTTGGGGATTGAAATTGATTCGGACGCAATCGAGGTAATTTGTTTTGAACAAATGACTAGTAAAAGTTAGTTTAAACAATATTCTTTTCAGATATTCAAAAATAATGTTAGTGAGTTCGATTTGAATAATGTAGACTGCGTTCGATGGGATGTATTAAGATTAGGAGATGCCAACTTGAACTCTGCATTTGATACAATCGTTATGAATCCGCCATTTGGTACCAAACAAAATAAAGGCATTGACATGACATTTTTGCGTACTGGTCTCAATTTAACTAAACACAGTTTATATTCCCTTCACAAAACATCTACCAGGTATGACAATGTGCTAAAACTTCGATGACAACGTTGATTATGTTTTTTTTTTCAGAGATCATATTAGGAAAAAAGCAATTGAATGGAATGTAAGAGCCAGCATCATTGCAGAATTGAAGTATAATTTACCTCACACCTACAAATTTCACAAACGCACAAGCGTAGATATTGCGGTTGATCTATGGCGCTTTGAAATTACAAAAAACAGCTTTCATTAAAATTATGTCCTACATAATCATATACATGGAAGAAAGATTTTTCGAATAAATATGGGTATCAGTTTGCGTTATCACTTGATAGATAATTTACGAAAGTACGTACAAAATACGTAGTTTTCATCATTGTCATCTTCGTTTAATATAAGGCCATTGTCACCAGTATTGTCCAAAAAATCGTCGCCAGTGAAGTCGCCTTCATCCTTATCGATCCATCTCGTCGATTCATCTCGTTCGATTGTTCACAATTGGACCATACACAACTGTTGATATGAGGCTTCCATCGTTGTGTTATTAATAGTACCAATTACCGATGCAGTATACTGTAATGTGAGCGGTAAGAGACCGGAGGCGATGCTTGTCCAATTGAGCTACCTGTTCAATCAACAATGATGTGTATTTTTATGGTTTCCATCAGCTTCATTCAGCAGGGAACTTTGAACCTCAAATGTAATTTCTAGGCAAGGCGGCGCATTAGTAGTAGTGATCGCTTCATACACAGCTGACTGCGCCCTGTCGCATTTAAAGATGCAGAAAAGTGTTTGAATGACGGCGGGTTCAGATGTAAGGTTTGAACCCGAATGTCTTGATCTTGGATGGCACTAGCGCTCCCAGTGGATTATTTTACCGGTTTGTCGTTGAAATTCTTACGTAATTGCCCGATTTTCGCTGAGCAGATAATGAGCAGTTGATTGAGTTCGCGGTTTATTAGTCCTCCCTACGCCCCGTATTCCATCTTCACTCCACCGAAGATGGTACGCAACACCTTACGTTCGAACAGCAAGGGCGCGTGGTTTTCGTGAGCATGGTCCAGGTCTCGTGGCGTAGAGGACTATTGGACTTGTGGTGACTCTATTCAATAAGTCGTCCTAGCACCTGGCTGCACTGTAAGAGCAGCAAAGTCAGTCTAAAAGTATCCTCACGTATGTAAACACATGTACAGAAATAAAGTTAATTTTAATTGATTTATTTCGTCGCGTTATTTGCTCCTCGCCATTTCCGACCCACATTTGGTGACCCCGACGTTATTGAAACGGACTCCAGTCGAAAAAACGCTAAAACTAAATCGACAATCGGATAATTTTGCTTTTTTCCGAAGCAATAAACAAAATGGTGGACTCAGCTCCAGCGCAGCAAAATATTGCAGCAGTGGCTATTAAGTTGCCAGATTTCTGGAAGAACGATCCACACATGTGGTTCGCACAGGCGGAGGCGCAATTCCATCTGGCACAGGTAACGAAAGATGAAACAAAATTTTGGCACATCATTGCAAAAATAGATCAGTCCGTAATATGCCACGTCTCGGACTTAGTGTCAAATCCTCCACTTGAAAATAAATACGATGCAGTTAAAGGTCGACTGATTGCTCGTTTCGCCACAGGCGCGACTCGAACAATTACTTGGGTCTTGCGATTTGGGTGATCTTCGACCCACACATCTTCTCGCCAAGATGCAGGAAAACTCCACGGGATTGAACGTCGACGATGCATTAATGAAGATGCTATTCCTCCAAAGGATGCCGCAAAATGTTCGAGTGGTACTGAGCATATGTGATGGAAGTTTGCAGAAACTAGCAGAAATGGCCGATAAAATGATCGGTCACTACCGCAGCTGTTCAGATTCCAGCTCAACCCACTGGACAGAATGCTGATTACACCAATCTGAAGGAAGAAATTGAAGTTCTTACAGCCGAAATTCGACGCCTCAAGACTACCCCAGTACGAAAACGTAGTAGATCTTCTTCAAACTCGAGACCCCGTGGCGAAGACGTTTGCTGGTACCACCGTAAATATGGCAATCGAGTAGACTTTGCAGAGAGCCTTGTTCATTCACACGTCAAAAAAACTAGTTGGTTGCCCGCCTGAATCGGCACAGGTGGGTAGCACTGTCCAAAGCCGCCGACTCGTAATTTTCGACAGAACAAGCAACATTCGTTTCCTCATCGACACAGGCTCGGATGTGTCCATCATTCCAGCGACAAGACAGGATAGAGCAGGAGCAACAGTTTCGTTTTCTCTACATGCAGCAAATGGTACAAAAATACAGACCTATGGGAATGAATTTATCGCAGTGGATCTCGGCCTTCGACGATGTTTCAAGTGGCGCTTCCTAGTGGCAGATGTAAATATTGCCATCATTGGTGCGGATTTACTAGCACATTTTGGATTGCTAGTGAATCTAAAAAACAGCTCTTGATTGACGAGACAACGAACTACTGGTTGTTTGTCGGAAGTGCTTCTCACTGGAATAACTGCGGTGGACGCTCAACATCCGTTTCGAGACTTGCTGACATCGTATCGAGAAATATTAATTCCGTCATCAATTCAACAGGTAGTTAAGCACGATGTCACACATCATATAATTACACGAGGGCCTCCGGTGGCTTCAAAGCCGCGTCGTATGCATCCAGAAAAACTTCAAGCAGCAAAAAACGAGTTCCAAACTATGTGCGAAATGAGAACATGTCGCCCTTCGAGCAGCAGCTGGGCAAGCCCTCTCCATTGTGTTCCCAAAAAAAGTGGTGAATGGAGGTTTGTGGGCGGTTATCGGCGCTTGAATAAAGTTACAATCCCTGACAGGTACCCCGTACCTCACGTCCACGACCTTGTCAACAGATTCCAAGGTAAGATCATTTTCACTACGTTGGATCTTGTCAGAGCGTATTATAATATTCCGGTGGAAACTACAGATATTCCAAAAACGGCCGTCATCACTCCTTTCGGTCTGTATGAGTTTATGCGCATGCCCTTTGGCCTCTGCAATGCAAGTCAGACCTTCCAGCGGTTCATGCACAAACTTTTCGGAGATTTGGACTTCGTTATCGTGTTTATCGACGATATTTGTATAGCGTCAGCATGCATGGCTGAGCATAAGGAACACGTCAAAGTTGTCCTCGAACGCCTCAAGACATACGGTCTTGTAATAAATGCCGAAAAGTGTGTTTTTTTCGAAACCGCAGGTAGAGTTTCTAGGATATTTGATTGATAAGGACGAAATATGTCCCATTGGATCACGTGTTCGCACTGTTCTTGAATATAAGATACAAACAGTGGTGAAGGATTTGCGCCGGTTCCTGGCATTGATTAATGTCTACAAACGTTTCGTACCACATGCTGCAGAAGTTCAAGAGCAGTTACGAAAGCTAATTCCTGACAATCGAAAAAACGACAACAGAAAAATTTCATGGGACAAAGAAACATCTCAATGTTTCGAACGATGCAAACAATCGCTAGTCGAAGCAACATTGCTTCACTATCCCAACGCATCAAAGCCTCTTGGGCTCATGGTAGATGCATCTAACAGCGCTGCGGGCGCTGTGTTGCAACAATACGATGGTGAAAGCTGGAAACCCATTGGATTTTTCTCTCAAAAATTTTCTACTAGTCAAAAAAAGTACTCTACTTTTGGTAGAGAATTAACTGCTGCACATCTAGCAGTGAAATACTTCCGGAATTTAGTGGAAGGATGAGTATTCACCATTTTCACTGATCACTTCCCGCTGACTTGTGCTTTGACCACGAATCCGAGTAGCCGTCTCCCCACGAGGAGCGATATCTGGTATTGATAGCGGAATTCACAAGTGACATTCGCCACATAAGTGGAAAAGCCAACATCGTTGCGGATGTTTTTTCTCGAGTTGATGCGGTAACAACCGGGATCGATTTCGATGCGATCGCTAAAGATCAACAAAATGACCAACAATTAAAAAAAATCTGTCGTCGAAAAATTCTTCCTTAAAACTCGAGCTCCGGACATTTACTCATCTGCGCTCACCGTTGGTTGTTGATGTATCTACTAACAAAAACCTTCGTCCTTATGTTCCAGAAAACCATCGAAATAGCGTAATGACACAACTTCATGGATTAGCTCATACAGGTGCTCGTGCAACAAGAAGGTTGATCACCGCTCGATTTATTTGGCCCGGCATGAACAAAGATATCAACCAATTCGTGAGAACATGTCAGCAGTGCCAATTATCAAAAGTAACGAGACACACCGTAGCACCTTCATCAACTTTTGATATACCCAAAGCTCGCTTTCGGAACATCCACATCGATCTCGTTGGACCACTTGCTCCTTCTTGTGGAAATCGTTATTTGTTGACCATCATTGACCATTACTCGCGATGGGCGGAAGCGATTCCACTTGCGAAATGACTGCGCCAACCGTCGCTAAAGCTCTCTACGCAGGATGGATAGCTCGTTTTGGGACTCCAGAGACGATCACATCAGACCAAGGGAGGCAGTTTGAGTCAGGTTTTCAAGGATCTCACGCGATTGCTTGGTGTACATCATATACGTATCACTGCATACCACCCGCAGTTCAACGGAATTATCGAAAGATTTCACCGAACTCTAAAAGCATCCCTCATGTGTGCCGGTTGGCGGAATTGGCATGATAGGCTTCCTTTAGTATTACTAGGACTTCGCTCCGCTTACCGAGAAGACTTAAAATGTTCATCTGCAGAGTTGGTGTACGGTCAAGCCCTCAGAATTCCGGGAGAATTCTACGACTATCCAACAACAAACATCGATCGTTCAGAGCTATCAAGTTTTCTACACAAAACATTCAGCGAGTAAAATGCACCAGTTACGATCCACCATGCGAAAGAAAAAGCGTTTGTACACCAAAAATTGAAAGATTGTAGCCATGTCTTTCTGCGAGTAGAAAAGTCGGTAAAGAAGCCGCTCCAACAACCATATGAGGGACCTTACGAGGTTTTAAAAAGGAATGGAAAATTTTTCGAAATCTCAATTCGAGGAAATAAGCATATCGTATCCATCGACCGTGTAAAACCAGCGTTCATATGCGATGGAAGCATCTCGCGTCATCCCCAGGACGACACTAAAACCGTAGTTACACAATCAGGACACAGAGTTCGTTTCTTAGTGTAACTGGAGGGGCATATGTGGTGACCCTATTCAATAAGTCGTCCTAGCACCTGGCTGCACTGCAAGTGCAGCAAAGTCAGTCTAAAAGTATCCTCACGTATGTAAACACATGTACAGAAATAAAGTTAAATTTAATTGATTTATTTCGTCGCGTTATTTGCTCCTCGTCATTTCCGACCCACAGACTCTTGAGGATATTACGTGTGCAAATTAATTAGTTCGTTTTTTTGCATAAAAACACATTTGTTTGATAACCGGTGAACTTCGCCTCGCCCAAAATATTTTGACGTAGGACTACGTCTTTCATTTCTATATTGAGGTGTAAAATCAATGTTTCGAAAACGAAAGCGTTACGCCGGAGACCGAGATTTCGAGCGTTAATAGCTCCTAAACAACTGAACGAAATGGTATGATAAACACTTTATTCGAAAGATAAAATGTCTACGCGTTATATACTTGTTACTTTTTGATCCAAAATCTTGTTTAAATAGTCTTAAAATTGTTTTCAAAACAGGCTATTGGAATCACCAATCGGTATATAAGCGAGCGCCGCTTGGAAATCCACTCAGTTATAATTGAACAGCGATTGGAGCATGTTGTCGCTGTTGTGGTGAAGCTTCACGTTTATCATGAAAGCGCGGATGAACGGTGTCACCAATAGCCTGTTTGTGCACCTTAGGCCAGAAGGGAATCCATCAGGAGGAGAGTGATGCCACAAACGGTTCCCCGGGATGAGATCGGAGCAGCCGCCACACACACACATACACGCGCGGAACTCTTCGTTTGGATGCCATTCAGCATCGAGAAAATTCCGAAAGATTCAATCGTTACTGAAAAATAGTCTGCCAGTTCCCCTGGGAATTGAAAAAAAAGACGGGTGGGTAATGTCGGGGACATAACCGGAGTGACGTAGGACTATACACAGGGGACAGCTTTTGTTAAATATATATTTTAAATATATTGTTTTATTTTCTTCTCCTACGTGAATACCCACCTATCTACCTGAAAAATGGATTAGTTTACTGTTTACTCTTTATGAATATGTTGATGGTTCTGAAAAAAACCTTTGGTGTTGTGTTTTTGTTATCACTCGATATTCCCATCTTGTTCGGTTAAACCTTCCTGTTTAGCTATTGCGTTTGCCACTCGCCACAGCTTTCACAGTTGGAAAATTTCTTCCCATCCAGCTTGTGACATGTTGTTCAGTAAATTACATTTAATGCGACGTGCCGGAGAAACACTTTGCCACTCACTGAAACTAATTGTTGCCTTGATGAGCGCCGAACCGAAGCTGCTCTGTTCTTGATGCGGGTTTTCTGATTGTCGTGAGCAGCTTTGCAAGCCAACTCGAGCACTCCGACGGCCGAAACTCTATAATCGCTGTTAGGTATACTGGTGCTCCGGCACCAATCCGTTCGGCCTAGTTACCCTTGCGGAGCAATCAGTGAATGCGACCAACAGGGAACTGGAGACCTGCACGGTTCGAGTGAGACTTTGCCTTTCCCTTAACTTGTCCTCCTTTGTTACGTCCACGATGCCGATGCCGTACAACCACACGGGTTTACGGTTTGAAAGAAAATAAGATATTTTTTGGGGTCCGCGTGTTTTATACTCTAGCGGTACACACTAACAGGATAGAGACAAATCGGTAGACTTAGCCAGAGGGACGAGTCCAACGAGGCGAACGAATGAGCGTTAAAAGGGAGCGATGGCAAAAAATACATTCATTACGATTTGTTCGCTCGTTGGATTCACATGCAGGCTAAAAAGGGTCCTTTTCAGGATCACAAAATTATCTTCAATCTAAAGAGTTTATTGTTTTCTTATCACTCGATATCCTCATCTTGTTCGGCTAAACCTTCCTGTTTAGAGATTTGTTGCCACTCGCCACAGCTTTCACAGTTGGAAAATTTCTTCCCATCCAGCTTTGTCACATGTTGTACAGTAAATTACATTCAATGCGACGTGCCGAAGCGCCACTCAGTATCGCATTGGAGGCGATTTTAACCTGTAATTGAACATTTGCGATGACAGTGGTACAGTGTCGATTTTCAATGTGGGGTCATAATTTGGATCTCTATGTTTACAAAAATTTCCAACTAAATAAGTCGCATTACATGTCCGTCCAATTAGCTTAATGTCGAACTAATTGTAAATTACTGTACTTTCAATCTGGAAACAATTTAAGAATTGGTGAAAATTGAATAATCAGGAAAGTCCCCAACTATCAATAAGCTCAGAACAACTGTCAAATTCACATACTCATCAGATCCCGGCAAACAAATTATGAAAAAATCAATTTGTGTTTTATTATTATTTTGGATAATGATTTAGAAAGCATTGAACTGTATTTCCTAAACTCTTTTGACGTAGGACTACGTCTTTCATTTCTATACCGGGGTGTAAAATCAAAGTTTCGAAAACGAAAGCGTTACGCCGGAGACCGAGATTTTGAGCGTTAATAGCTCCTAAACAACTGAACGAAATGGTATGATAAACACAAATGAAAGCGCGGATGAACGGTGTCACCAAGAGCCTGTTTGTGCACCCTAGGCCAGAAGGGAATCTATCAGGAGGAGAGTGATGCCACAAACGGTTCCCTGGGAAGACATCGCTACACACACATACACGCGCGGCTATTAACAGGTGGTTATCGAGTTGGCATTAACCACTGGTGGGCTTCCAGTATCGAGGAAAATGTGGAAATATCTAATCGTTACTGAAAATAATCTGCCAGTTCCTCTGGGAATTTTCAAAATATATTCATGTGAAAGAGTTTAATTGAATGTTTTCTATCCATGTTACACTGTGACCAAATATGTTTCAATCAAGTGCTATTAACAGGTGGTTATCGAGTTGGCATTAACCACTGGTGGTCTTCCAGTATCGAGGAAAATGTGGAAATATCTAATCGTTACTTAAAATAATCTGCCAGTTCCTTTGGGAATTTTCAAAATATATTCATGTGAAAGAGTTTAATAGAATGTTTTCTATCCATGTAACACTGTGACCAAATATGTTTCAATCAAGTGCTATTAACAGGTGGTTATCGAGTTGGCATTAACCACTGGTGGGCTTCCAGTATCGAGGAAAATGTGGAAATAACTAATCGTTACTGAAAATAATCTGCCAGTTCCTTTGGGAATTTTCAAAATATATTCATGTGAAAGAGATTAATTGAATGTTTTCTATCCATGTTACACTGTGACCAAATATGTTTCAATCAAGTGCTATTAACAGGTGGTTATCGAGTTGGCATTAACCACTGGTGGGCTTCCAGTATC
The DNA here is from genome assembly GCF_029784135.1 of Toxorhynchites rutilus septentrionalis. NCBI lineage: Eukaryota > Metazoa > Arthropoda > Insecta > Diptera > Culicidae > Toxorhynchites > Toxorhynchites rutilus. The sequence goes on from NC_073744.1 coordinate 106,550,851, forward strand.
GAGGAAAATGTGGAAATATCTAATCGTTACTGAAAATAATCTGCCAGTTCCTTTGGGAATTTTCAAAATATATTCATGTGAAAGAGTTTAATTGAATGTTTTCTATCCATGTTACACTGTGACCAAATATGTTTCAATCAAGTGCTATTAACAGGTGGTTATCGAGTTAGCATTAACCACTGGTGGGCTTCCAGTATCGAGGAAAATGTGGAAATATCTAATCGTTACTGAAAATAATCTGCCAGTTCCTTTGGGAATTTTCAAAATATATTCATGTGAAAGAGTTTAATTGAATGTTTTCTATCCATGTTACACTGTGACCAAATATGTTTCAATCAAGTGCTATTAACAGGTGGTTATCGAGTTGGCATTAACCACTGGTGGGCTTCCAGTATCGAGGAAAATGTGGAAATATCTAATCGTTACTGAAAATAATCTGCCAGTTCCTCTGGGAATTTTCAAAATATATTCATGTGAAAGAGTTTAATTGAATGTTTTCTATCCATGTTACACTGTGACCAAATATGTTTCAATCAAGTGCTATTAACAGGTGGTTATCGAGTTGGCATTAACCACTGGTGGTCTTCCAGTATCGAGGAAAATGTGGAAATATCTAATCGTTACTTAAAATAATCTGCCAGTTCCTTTGGGAATTTTCAAAATATATTCATGTGAAAGAGTTTAATTGAATGTTTTCTATCCATGTAACACTGTGACCAAATATGTTTCAATCAAGTGCTATTAACAGGTGGTTATCGAGTTGGCATTAACCACTGGTGGGCTTCCAGTATCGAGGAAAATGAGGAAATATCTAATCGTTACTGAAAATAATCTGCCAGTTCCTTTGGGAATTTTCAAAATATATTCATGTGAAAGAGTTTAATTGAATGTTTTCTATCCATGTTACACTGTGACCAAATATGTTTCAATCAAGTGCTATTAACAGGTGGTTATCGAGTTAGCATTAACCACTGGTGGGCTTCCAGTATCGAGGAAAATGTGGAAATATCTAATCGTTACTGAAAATAATCTGCCAGTTCCTTTGGGAATTTTCAAAATATATTCATGTGAAAGAGTTTAATTGAATGTTTTCTATCCATGTTACACTGTGACCAAATATGTTTCAATCAAGTGCTATTAACAGGTGGTTATCGAGTTGGCATTAACCACTGGTGGGCTTCCAGTATCGAGGAAAATGTGGAAATATCTAATCGTTACTGAAAATAATCTGCCAGTTCCTTTGGGAATTTTCAAAATATATTCATGTGAAAGAGTTTAATTGAATATTTTCTATCCATGTTACACTGTGACCAAATATGTTTCAATCAAGTGCTATTAACAGGTGGTTATCGAGTTGGCATTAACCACTGGTGGGCTTCCAGTATCGAGGAAAATGTGGAAATATCTAATCGTTACTGAAAATAATCTGCCAGTTCCTTTGGGAATTTTCAAAATATATTCATGTGAAAGAGTTTAATTGAATGTTTTCTATCCATGTAACACTGTGACCAAATACATTTGGTTTTGTGGTTTTTCAATCAATCGCAATTAACAGGATAGCTTCAGAAGATTATTCTTCCCCATCAGTAGGATATTTCCGTATCCAATATTGTATGCGCCCGCAATCGATTAGTTCATTCCCCTCTAGTTTGCCTTCCAAATTGCCATCGTAAACCACACCTTCTCTCGGTTCAATCACACACAAAAAGCATACTTAAGCGATATTCTGGTGGTGAGACACATTCATTTTTCGTGAGGACATTGACAAGACAACATCGTTGCCTAACGTGCTGGAGGAGGTGGACGGCGAAGGATCGACACATACACGCGCAGAACTCTTTCCGTTAGGATGCCATTCAGCATCGAGAAAGTTCCGGAAAGATCTAATCATTGCTGGAAAATAATCTGCCAGTTCCTTTGGGAATTTTCAAAATATATTCATGTGAAAGAGTTTACTTGAATGTTTTCTATCCATGTAACACTGTGACCAAATATGTTTCAATCAAGTGCTATTAACAGGTGGTTATCGAGTTGTTATTAACCACTGGTGGGCTTCCAGTATGGAGGAAAATGTGGAAATAACTAATCGTTACTGAAAATAATCTGCCAGTTCCTCTGGGAATTTTTAAAATATATTCATGTGAAAGAGTTTAATTGAATGTTTTCTATCCATGTTACACTGTGACTAAATATGTTTCAATCAAGTGCTATTAACAGGTGGTTATCGAGTTGGCATTAACCACTGGTGGGCTTCCAGTATCGAGGAAAATGTGGAAATATCTAATCGTTACTGAAAATAATCTGCCAGTTCCTTTGGGAACTTTCAAAATATATTCATGTGAAAGAGTTTAATTGAATGTTTTCTATCCATGTAACACTGTGACCAAATACATTTGGTTTTGTGGTTTTTCAATCAATCGCAATTAACAGGATAGCTTCAGAAGATTATTCTTCCCCATCAGTAGGATATTTCCGTATCCAATATTGTATGCGCCCGCAATCGATTATTGCTCAGTCTCCGAAAGTTCCGAGCTCAGAGAGTTCATTCCCCTCTAGTTTGCCTTCCAAATTGCCATCGTAAACCACACCTTCTCTCGATTCAATCACACACAAAAAGCATACTTAAGCGATATTCTGGTGGTGAGACACATTCATTTTTCGTGAGGACATCGACAAGACAACATCGTTGCCTAACGTGCTGGAGGAGGTGGACGGCGAAGGATCGACACATACACGCGCAGAACTCTTTCCGTTAGGATGCCATTCAGCATCGAGAAAGTTCCGGAAAGATCTAATCATTGCTGGAAAATAATCTGCCAGTTCCTTTGGGAATTTTCAAAATATATTCATGTGAAAGAGTTTAATTGAATGTTTTCTATCCATGTAACACTGTTAACCACTGGTGGGCTTCCAGTATCGAGGAAAATGTGGAAATAACTAATCGTTACTGAAAATAATCTGCCAGTTCCTCTGGGAATTTTCAAAATATATTCATGTGAAAGAGTTTAATTGAATGTTTTCTATCCATGTAACACTGTGACCAAATATGTTTCAATCAAGTGCTATTAACAGGTGGTTATCGAGTTGGCATTAACCACTGGTGGGCTTCCAGTATCGAGGAAAATGTGGAAATATCTAATCGTTACTGAAAATAATCTGCCAGTTCCTTTGGGAATTTTCAAAATATATTCATGTGAAAGAATTTAATTGAATGTTTTCTATCCATGTAACACTGTGACCAAATATGTTTCAATCAAGTGCTATTAACAGGTGGTTATCGAGTTGGCATTAACCACTGGTGGGCTTCCAGTATCGAGGAAAATGTGGAAATAACTAATCGTTACTGAAAATAATCTGCCAGTTCCTCTGGGAATGTTCAAAATATATTCATGTGAAAGAGTTTAATTGAATGTTTTCTATCCATGTAACACTGTGACCAAATACATTTGGTTTTGTGGTTTTTCAATCAATCGCAATCAACAGGATAGCTTCTGAAGATTATTCTTCCCCATCAGTAGGATATTTCCGTATCCAATATTGGATACATAAAACCTTGTGCCTCCAACGTAACGCTCTCGTTTTCGATGTTCTCCAAATATTCATTCATTCAGAATGAATTCAGATTCAACTTCATACAAATGATCTCTATATCAACGAGAGTCCTACGTCACCCTTGCGGTTATACCATAGATATAACCCACTTCCAGTTTTTTGGAAGGTTTAATGGCCCTGAAAAGCGCCTTGTTTTATGGAATGGTTCCAATTTAGAAAACTTAGTACTCGTGGTATTGAAGAAAACCATTTCGAACGCCCTCGATGCCGCCTTGTTCTGGATTTGCCACCAAAGCAGTTTGTATAAAGAACAAACTTTTTTCTTCTGCTACCTGATGCCGTTTTGCGATTGCGTTTGCCATTCGCCACTCGCTGCAACTGCCTGTTGTCTTGATGTCCACCGAACCGAATGTGTTCTGTTCCGAATGCGGGTTTTCTTATCGTCGCGAGCAGCTTTGCCAGCTAACTCGATCACTTCGGCGGCCGAAACTATATAACGCCGGCTAGGTGAACTGGTGCACTGGTACTAACGCGCTCGGCCTAGCTACCCTTGCGGGGAACTCCAGATCAACACGGTGTTGTGATGTTGATGTGTTGTGATGCGAACCGATGTGGTGTACGGTTTGAATGAGAAAGATCGTTACGGCAGCGGAGCGGGGATTTTTAAGCTGACTGGCTGGCTCGAGAGTTACGCATGTGTGAGACTGCGACCAATGTTTCGTTCATTTTTTTCTTTTTCCTTCCCAATCGTGCTTCATTCTATTTCGCTGCCCGTTTTGGTCGGTACGATTTGAGGAGCACAAAATGGACCAATCAAAAATGGGCACATAGTGCATTTTGACAATGCTTGATATTTCACAATTATTCAATTGTTTATCTCAAGAAAAATGAAATGTTATTCGTTATGATAGATGCGTAGATATATTTCCTATCAATTGATGCAAAAACCTTTGCGATCTATTGAGAAATACTCGAGTTATAAGCGTTCCAAATCTTGCATTTTTTCCTACTTGTTCAGTGCCTAGATTTCCATTTCATCCCCTATATCTTCCGGTTAGACGTAGTCCTACGTCAAAATACATTCATGCGAAAGAGTTTATTTTAATGTTTTCTATCCATGTAACACTGCGACCAAATATTTTTCAATGAAGTGCTATTAACAGGTGGTTATCAAGTTAGAGTCGAGGAGAATCCGGAAAGATGTCATTGCTGCAAAATAATCAGCCAGTTCCCCTTGGAATTGCAAATTACATACAAGCGAAAGAGTTTATTTTAATGTTTTTTATCCATATAATACTGCGACCAAATACATTTAGTTCTGTGATTTTTCAATCAAGTGCAATTAGCGGGAAAGCTTCTGAAGTTTATTCTTCCCCATCAGTAGGATAATTTCGTATCCAATATTAGATGCATAAAACCTTGTACCTCCAACGTAACGCTCTCGTTTTCGAAGTTCCCCAAATATTCATTTATTCATTCATTCAGAGTGAATTCAGATTCAACCATTGCGGTTTTACCATAGATATAACCCACTTCCTGTTTTGACGTAGGACTACGTCTTTCATTTCTATACCGGGGTGTAAAATCAAAGTTTCGAAAACGAAAGCGTTACGCCGGAGACCGAGATTTTGAGCGTTAATAGCTCCTAAACAACTGAACGAAATGGTATGATGAACACTTCATTCGAAAGATAAAATGTCTACGCGTTATATACTTGTAACTTTTTGATCCAAAAACTTGGTTCAATAGTCTTAAAATTGATTTCAAAACAGGCTATTGAAATCACCAATCGGTATATAAGCGAGCGCCACTCGGAAATCCACTCAGTACTAATTGAACAGCGATTGGAGCATGTTGTCGCTGTTGTGGTGAAGCTCTTCGTTTATCATGAGAGCGCTGATGAACGGTGTCACCAAGAGCCTGTTTGTGCACCTTAGGCTAGACATGAATCCATCAGGAGGAGAGTGATGCCACAAACGGTTCCCCGGGAAGATCTCGAAGCAGCCGCTACACACACACACATACACGCGCGGAATTCTTTCCGTTTGGATGCCATTCAGCATCGAGAAAGATCCGGAAAATAATCTGCCAGTTCCTCTGGGAATTTAAAAATACATTCATGTGAAAGAGTTTATTTGAATGTTTTCTATCCATGTAACACTGTGATCAAATATGTTTCAATGAAGTACTATTAACAGATGGTTATCGAGTTAGCATAAACCACTGGTGGGCTTCCAGTATCGAGGAAAATGTGGAAATATCTAATCGTTACTGAAAATAATCTGCCAGTTCCTCTGGGAATTTAAAATTACATTCATGTGAAAGAGTTTATTTTAATGTTTTCTATCCATGTAACACTGTGACCAAATATTTTTCAATCAAGTACTATTAACAGGTGGTTATCGAGTTAGTATTAACCACTGGTGGGCTTCCAGTATCGAGGAAAATGTGGAAATATCTAATCGTTACTGAAAATAATCTGCCAGTTCCTCTGGGAATTTAAAATTACATTCATGTGGAAGAATTTATTTTAATGTTTTCCATCCATGTAACACTGTGACCAAATATGTTTCAATCAAGTGCTATTAAGAGGTGGTTATCGGATTAGTATTAACCACTGGTGGACTTGCAGTATCGAGGAAAATGTGGAAATATCTAATCGTTACTGAAAATAATCTGCCAGTACCTCTGGGAATTTAAAAATACATTCATGTGAAAGAGTTTATTTGGATGTTTTCTATCCATGTTACACTGTGACCAAATACATTTGGTTTTGTGATTTTTCAATCAATCGCAATTAACAGGATAGCTTCTGAAGATTATTTTTCCCCATCAGTAGGATATTTCCGTATCTAATATTGTATGCGCCCGCAATCGATTCTTGCTCTGTCGCCGAAAGTTCCGAGCTCAGAGAGTTCATTCCCATCTAGTTTGCCTTCCAAATTGCCATCGTAAACCACACCTTCTCTCGATTCAATCACACACAAAAAGCATACTTAAGCGATATTCTGGTGGTGAGACACATTCATTCCACTCCGACCGTCGACAGAGACGGACGTGTTTGGAGCTCCATTCATTACCTGATTTTTAAAAAAGCTATTAATTTCTCTTTTCAGATTGTCTACCTGCGATTCATCAACTACCTGTCTGCCCTTGAGGACTACAACAATGGGGAAAACCCGGTCAACCGACCCAGGCATACCACATGGCACCAACAAACGACATCGATCGGACACCGGCAAGGAGCCAATATTAGAAAGGAACCGCTATGCTTTATTGGATGGCCATACCGAGGAGGAACCAACTACCAGGAAAGTAAATGTTGAGAAAAAGGTGAAAGTACCACCTTATTTTACAACATCGAGAGATATAGGAACTTTGAGGTCTGAACTGCTGGCGCTGAAATTGCAGCCAGTTTTTAAAATATGCAGCATCGGGATTAAAATCACTAGTCCCAATCTGGACCCCAATATAAAATAATTGGATCATACCTGAAATCAAAAAATCATGAGTTTTACACTCACGATACGCCGTCTGAAAACCATTTAAGGTGGTTTTGCGAGGTCTTCCTGCTATTGAGTTGGAGGATATTAAAAAAGATCTGGAACAATCATACAATATTCAGCCGTTGGCTGTATATCGGATGACTCGGCATAAGACACCAGACAATGGGTATTAGAATGTTTTGTACCTGATCCACTTCAAGAAAGGATCAGCCAACATAACTCGCCTAAGAGAAATCAGTGAGATCTTCAACATCTCGGTACAATGGGACCGATACAAACCTCAACATCGGGATGTAACGCAATGTTCAAATTGCCTTGGTTTTGGACACGGAACAAGAAACTGTCACATGAAAACTCGTTGTGGCAAGTGTGCTGCTGACCACTTAACAAGCACTTGCAGCCTTCCAGAGGAAGAACCTCGCAAGTGCGTTAACTGTGGCGAAAGTCACCAAGCGTGCGGATTTAAACGTATCCGGAAGCAAGCTACTGATAAAACACAGAATAGGAAGAAGGTTCCAGAACTTACTGACAAGGAGTTCCCTCCAATGGTTTCTCGCACGATTCCTGTTCTTCCTCCTCTTCCACTTCCTACAGGTCGTCCCAAACGGCCTCTTCTAGCGAAAAGCCAAAAAAGGAGCAACCGAGCTATAGTAAGGTTGCAGCTATTGGTTTACCACCTACACCAAAACCTTCACCTCATTCCTCTTCTACTGAGGAGCTTTATAGCATGCAGGAACTTGCAACCCTGTTTCTTGAACTAGATCGACAGACTAGAAGTTGTCGCAACCAACAGGAACAAGTGCAAGTCATGCTACACTTTTATTATAACCATGGATCGGTCATCTCTCAGGCTAATTAATTGGAATGCCTGCTCTCTCAAGAGTAAGGTCATCGAATTCACTGACTTCTTAGTGACAAACAGCATCGACGGAGCTATCATTACCGAGACGCATCTTAAACCGAATGTTAACCTTCGGGTTCCGAATTATCGTCTATTGAGAATGGATCGCACTAGTTCTGGTGGAGGAGGTGTTGCCCTAGCCATCAGAAATAACATCAGATATCGACTTTTGCCGTGCCTGAAACTCAACATCATCGAAGCTATAGGAGCGGAAATCACAACATCGATTGGGCCTATTATCGTGATTGTCTAATCCTATTCCTCCTCTTCTACAACCTGACAATTCAGAACGATTGATAACACCTGCCGAAAAGGCTAATGCAATTGGCAACCATTTCGCTAGTTCACACAATCTTGGCCAGAACATTACAAGTCCATTTGAAGCTTCGGCGAATGATACTGTAAGGGCTATTGACAATATTCATTCTGTACCTCAAGAGAATGAAATCATCTCGACTGCAGAGGTTATCTCGGTTATACGCTCGTTGAAGAATATGAAGGCCCCCGGCTTCGATAGTATATTTAACATTGAGTTGAAAAATCTTAGTAACAACTTATATGAAATTATGACTTCTGTCTTCAACAGATGTCTATCACTTGGCTACTTCCCCTCGAGTTGGAAGTTGGCAAAAGTGATCCCGATACTAAAACCCGGAAAAGATCCTTCTTCTTCAAAGAGCTATCGACCAATTAGCCTTCTCCCAGCATTTTCGAAAGTATTCGAAAAAATTATATTAACGCGCATTCTTGCTTTTGCAAATGAGCACAATATATTTTTGGATGAGCAGTTTGGATTCCGAAAAGGCCACTCTACCATTCACCAGCTTCGTAGAGTATACAACATAATCAAACGAAACAAGTCAGTTTCAAAATCATCTGCCATGGCACTTCTTGATGTTGAAAAAGCATTTGATAATGTTTGGCATAATGGTCTCATTTACAAGCTTCAGACCTTTGGTTTTCCTACATACTTGATAAAAATTATCAAAAATTATCTTTCTGATAGAGCGTTCAATGTTTCTATAAACAATATTTCATCGGAGAAATTCATTGTGAATGCAGGTGTTCCTCAAGGATCCATCTTGGGACCAATTCTTTTCAATATCTACACTTCAGATATTCCCGCACTCCCATCTGATGGGAAACTGTCACTATTTGCAGATGACACTGCCATCATTTACAAGGGCAGAAGTATCACAGAACTAAGATCTAAACTTCAAAGAGGGTTAGACGCTTTGTCTGGATATTTCAATAATTGGAAAATATGCATAAATGCCGCAAAGACACAAGTGTTGGGGTACCACCCAACGACGGTGCGCTTACGGTAGTACGCACACTTCCATCATACAACAGTTATTGCACCTTCCATTCATTGGCCTTGCCGCCGGCTAGGCCACAGCTGTCACGAGCGACCCCATGTTCGTGCTCTATTCCTCAGTAACCACGCTCGAGTGCTGACCAAGTTATTTATTTTAAAACATTAGAATAGTTAATAAAGTTATTATTGTTACGTAAATATAATTGTCGTTCATACATTAGCCAAGACGTAACAAAGTGGCGACGAGTCCGGTGAATCGCGTGTCGGTAAAATTTCCGTGTTAAATCGAAAGAAATATCGCGACACGTTGAAACCGCGTGTGTAAGCTCTGTACGAACAAAGGAAAAAAGATGTCCAATCCGCCATTACAACAAGCTCAAGAACAGCCATTCAAGGACACAATTTTGACAATCCTGAATAACCAAAATGCGCTGATGGCAAGGTTAGCAGAGCAGATGGCGGGTATCCAAGGAAGTGTCCAAAATACAAACCGGAACGAATATATCCTCGATTCCTTAGCGACGAATATCACGGAATTTGTCTACGATGCAGAAAAAGGATGTTCTTTCGACGCTTGGTTCTCACGGTACGCGGATCTTTTCGAAAAAGACGCTGCACAGCTTCAGGATGACGCAAAAGTTCGACTTCTACTCAGAAAGCTGAGTCCCACCGCACACGAACGATATACTTCGTTCATACTTCCTAAACTTTCGAAGGAATTTACGTTTGATGAGACCATTGCCAAGCTTAAGACAATTTTCGGCACGCCCGTGTCTACCTTTCATCGTCGATATGAATGCCTTCAGACGACGAAAGATGAGAATGATGATTTTATCAGCTACTCTTGCAAGGTCAACCGTGCGTGCGTCGATTTTAAGCTCCAGGAACTCAAAGAGGAGCAGTTCAAATGCCTGATATTTGTGTGTGGACTCAAATCTTCCAAGGACTCTGATATACGGATGCGCTTGTTATCGAAAATCAACGAGACGAACGACATCACATTGGAAAAAGTAGTGGAGGATTGCAAAAGCCTCATAAATCTGAAGAAAGATACTGTTCACATCGGTGGTCAAACATCGACATCCACCGTCGCCGCTACGAAGGCCTACAGATCTCGCTCTCCGAATCATCGCAAAAAGGGAAACTGGGGCAATACCAAAAGCAAAGGAGACGCACCGAAGACGCCTTGTTGGTGCTGTGGTGGTATGCATTTCTCCAGCCAGTGCAGTTTCAAGGAACATAAGTGCCGGGACTGCGGTCAGACGGGTCACAAGGAAGGCTACTGTGGGTGCTTCAAGCAGCGATCGAAGTTCAATAAAGGGAAGCAGCAGCATAAACCAAGGCACTCGAATAAGATCGTCGTGGTAAAGGATGTGAAGCGGAGCCGTCGGTACGTCGAAACCAACATCAACGGTGTGCCAGTGAACCTTCAACTGGATTCCGGGTCCGACATAACCATCATTTCTAAACAAAATTGGATCAGAGTCGGGGCACCACAAACGTCACCACCCGACTGTCAGGTGCAGACTGCTTCGGGAAGCAGGCTTGCTATCGATGCGATGTTCCGAGCCTCCATCACCATCGGCAATACCCAACGGGAAGGTAACTGTTACGTTTGTAGCTCTAACCTTTCTTTGAATGTTTTAGGCTCAGACTTGTTGGACGAGTTTGGCCTGTGGGACGTTCCATTTTCGTCCTTCTGTAAGCTGGTCGACACCAAACAAGAAGACCAGCAGATCGCCGAGTTGAGGGCCATGTTTCCAGACGTTTTCACGGAACGCATGGGCCTCTGTACGAAAACGCAAGTACATTTCACGCTCAAGGAGGGAGCTCAACCAGTATTCAGGCCTAAGCGACCGGTATCATACGGTATGGAAGTGGTCGTCGAAGATGAGCTGAAGCGCCTAGAACACCTGGGCATCATCACGCCGGTTACGTATGCAGATTGGGCAGCACCGATTGTGGTGGTACGTAAGCCGGACCGCTCCGTCCGTATATGCGCCGATTTTTCTACCGGCCTGAACAACGTGTTAGAGTCAAACAGCTATCCTCTGCCTCTTCCGGAGGATATCTTCAATCGAATGGCAAATTGCACTATATTCAGTCACATCGACCTGTCCAACGCCTATCTACAAGTTCCCGTAGACGAGGAAAGTCGCAAATTGATTAATATCAATACCCACAAAGGACTGTACCGGTTCAACCGTCTCTCACCCGGAATCAAAAGCGCACCGGGAGCGTTCCAACAGATCATTGACACGATGCTATCCGGCATCGAATGTACGTCACCCTACCTTGACGACATCTTGATCGGTGGCCGGAATGCGGAGGAACATAGACGAAATTTACATTTAGTCCTGCAACGCATCCAGGAGTATGGGTTCACCGTGAAGATCGAAAAATGCCGGTTCTTCATGCACCAAGTTAAATACTTGGGCCAACTTCTGGATTCCGAGGGCATACGCCCTGATCCAGATAAGGTGAAGGCAATAATCAACATGCCTCCGCCAAACGATGTACCCACCCTGAGATCCTATTTAGGGGCGATTAATTATTACGGCAAATACATCCGAGAGATGCGGAAACTTCGCCAACCGCTGGATGAGCTCCTCAAGGAGGGGGCCAGTTTCCAGTGGACAGATGCATGTCAACGTTCATTCAACCGTTTCAAAGAAGTTTTGCAATCACCCCTCATGCTGACTCACTACAATCCTCGCCTAACGATGGTAGTGTCAGCAGACGCATCAAATGTGGGAATAGGCGCCCACATTGCTCATCGATTCCCCGACGGGTCGGAAAAGGCAGTATACCATGCATCCCGGAGTCTGACTCCAGCCGAATCCCGCTATAGTCAGATCGAGAAAGAGGCGTTGGGCCTCGTATACGCCGTAACAAAGTTCCATAGAATGATCTACGGCAGACATTTCATCCTGCAGACGGACCACAAGCCTCTTGTGGCCATTTTCGGCTCGAAACAAGGGATTCCACCTTACACCGCCAACCGTCTCCAAAGATGGGCACTCACCATGTTACTCTACGATTTCAAAATCGAGCATATTTCTACGGATCATTTTGGGCACGCCGATATACTATCCCGTTTGATCAACAGCCACGTAAGGCCGAACGAGGACTACGTGATTGCATCCCTCGAAGTGGAACAGGTGATCTGCAACATCGTCAGTCAATCCATCGAGTATCTTCCTGTTTCATACAAAATGATAGCAGCCGAGACTACGAAAGATGAGATGTTGCAGCAAGTTCTGAAATACGTCATCAACGGTTGGCCTAACGATAAGAAAACCATCTCGGGAGGATCGGAAGTTCAGCAATTTTTCGCACGACGTGAATCTTTGTACGCAGCCCAAAAAGTCCTGATGTACGGAGAGCGGATTGTAATACCGAAGAAGTTTCAACGTAAAATACTGCAGCAACTTCATAAAGGGCACCCAGGCGTTGAACGTATGTGGTCATTGGCGAGAAATTACGTATATTGGCCAAACATCGATGAACACGTTACCGCCCTGGTCCGATCATGTTCAGAATGTGCTTCTGTCGCAAAGACTGACACCAAAACAAAGCTGGAGTCATGGCCCATCCCCGAAAAACCGTGGCAGAGGGTCCACGTGGATTTTGCGGGGCCGATTGACGGAACGTATTATCTCCTGCTAGTGGATTCACTATCCAAATGGCCGGAAGTTATCCCTACAAAGTCAATAACATCGGCAGCAACGATCGCTATTCTACGCCAGATCTTCAGTCGATTTGGTATGCCGGAAGTTCTAGTTTCCGACAACGGATCGCAACTTGTGAGTGACGTCTTCGAGCGGTTCTGCGAATCGAATGGTATCATGCACCTTAAAACAACCCCTTTCCACTCTCAAAGCAATGGACAGGTGGAAAGGTTTGTCGACACCTTCAAAAGAACCATGAAAAAAAATCAGGCCGGAGGGGAAACCTTAGACGAAGCATTGAATACGTTCTTACTGTGCTACAGATCTACACCCTGTCGTAGTGCTCCTGGCGGCAAATCCCCCGCAGAAGTATTGCTAGGAAGACCACTGAGGACATCGTTTGAATTACTTCGTCCAACCAGTAAGTTCAACAAAAACAACAGCCTCAAGCAGAACCAGCAGTTCAATACGAAACACGGAGCCAAGGAGAAGTGCTTCGGCGTCCAGGACCAGGTGTATGCCCAAGTACATCGAGGCAACGATTGGAACTGGGTACCTGGAGTGATAGTGGAGCGAGTGGGTACGGTTATATATAACGTGTGGATCCCGCAACAGCAACGGTTAATTCGCAGCCACAGCAATCAACTGCGAAAACGCTACGGAAGTGAAGTACCAACAATGTCTGAAACAGATCCGTCCATTTCGCTTGATATCCTGCTAGGTTCGTGGGGATTGAATCCTAGTGCTGCTCCAGAGGAAGTGATACCACCAGCCGAACCTGAAGAGCTTAACGAAATCCAGCGAGAGTTCATGCGCGAGCTCATTGAACCACCAGCTACGCATCGGCGAGCTCGTGGATCCGTTCGACAACCTGATCCTGAGGATGTGATTCAGCGCCGATCAACGCGCAATCGTCGGGCGCCAGCTAGATATGAACCGTACCAGATCTACTAAAAAAGGGGAGGTGTTGGGGTACCACCCAACGACGGTGCGCTTACGGTAGTACGCACACTTCCATCATACAACAGTTATTGCACCTTCCATTCATTGGCCTTGCCGCCGGCTAGGCCACAGCTGTCACGAGCGACCCCATGTTCGTGCTCTATTCCTCAGTAACCACGCTCGAGTGCTGACCAAGTTATTTATTTTAAAACATTAGAATAGTTAATAAAGTTATTATTGTTACGTAAATATAATTGTCGTTCATACATTAGCCAAGACGTAACAACAAGTTATATTGTTTCCCCACAAGAACACTCCAAAGCTTGTTCCTCCTCAAAATATGAGAGTCAGTCTTAATGGCAATAGTATTGAATGGTCTTCAGAAGTAGTGTATCTGGGTCTAACTTTCGATCGAAAACTTACCTTCAGAGCACACATTGACAAAACAGACACAAGATGCAACATTTTAATCAGGTCATTGTATCCCCTGATCAATAGATACTCTCGATTATCTCTAACGAATAAACTTGCAGTATACAAACAAATAATATTTCCAGTTATCGCATATGCGATGCCCATTTGGGAGTGCTGTGCTCCAACTCACAAATTAAAACTTCAACGCATACAAAACAAAATTCTTCGTATGATTCTAAACTCTCCACCCAGAACGCGAAATTCGGAGATACATCAGCTGGCCGGGATTAAAACCTTGGATGAAATTATCAATAACAATTGTATGAAATTTGAACAGAGTTGCGCTCTCTCAACACACGGAATAATACAAAATCTGTATGAGTATGCTACCTGACTTCATAGTCGTTACCTTTCAAGGTAACGGCTTTGGGTTTGGGTAGATATATTTATTTCCAGTTAGATAAGTAGTGTAAGTTGGGATAATGTAAATAATTTGGGGAGGGTATCTTATAAGTTAGATTTAGGTAAAAAAAAGGTAACAAAAAACTAGAAAAGTTTAGGCATGATTTTACAATAGGAATATGAAACAATCGAATAATGTGTATGATACAAATCATTACAAAACTTGACATTGCAACTTAAAGATGTAGAACCCTAGGTTGATCACTTGATATGTAGTACTTTATTATAATGTAAACCAAATTAAGAAATAAAAAGAATTTAAGTGAAAAAAAAAAGTGAGACACATTCATTTTTCGTGAGGACATCGACAAGACAACATCGTTGCCTAACGTGCTGGAGGAGGTGGACGGCGAAGGATCGACACATACACGCGCAGAATTCTTTCCGTTTGGATGCCATTCAGCATCGAGAAAGTTCCGGAAAGATCTAATCATTGCTGAAAAATAATCTGCCAGTTCCTCTGGAAATTTAAAAATACATTCATGTGAAAGAGTTTATTTGAATGTTTTCTATCAACGTAACATTGAGAACCAAATATGTTTCAATCAAGTGCTATTAACAGATGGTTATCGAGTTAGCATTAACCACTGGTGGGCTTCCAGTATCGAGGAAAATGTGCAAATATCTAATCGTTACTGAAAATAATCTGCCAGTTCCCCTGGGAATTTAAAAATTCATTCATGTGAAAGAGTTTATTTGAATGTTTTCTATCCATGTAACACTGTGACCAAATATGTTTCGATCAAGTGCTATTAACAGATGGTTAATAGCACTTGGGCTTCCAGTATCGAGGAAAATGTGGAAATATCTAATCGTTACTGAAAATAATCTGCCAATTCATCTGGGAATTTAAAAATTCATTCATGTGAAAGAGTTTATTTGAATGTTTGCTATCCATATAACACTGTGACCAAATATGTTTCAATCAAGTGCTATTAACAGATGGTTATCGAGTTAGCATTAATCACTGGTGGGCTTCCAGTATCGAGGAAAATGTGGAAATATCTAATCGTTACTGAAAATAATCTGCCAGTTCATCTGGGAATTTAAAAATACATTCATGTGAAAGAGTTTATTTTAATGTTTTCTAACCATATAACACAGCGATCAAATACATTTGATTTTGTAATTTTTCAACCAAGTGTAATTAGCAGGAAAGCTTCTGAAGATTATCCTTCCCCATCAGTAGGATATTTCCGTATCCAATATTGTATGCGTACGCAATCGATTATTGCTCAGTCGCCGAAAGTTTAGAGCTCAGAGAGTTCATTCCCCTCTAGTTTGCCTTCCAAATTGCCATCGTAAACCACACCTTCTCTCGATTCAATCACACACAAAAAGCATACTTAAGCGATATTCTGGTGGTGAGACACATTCATTTTTCGTGAGGACATCGACAAGACAACATCGTTGCCTAACATGCTGGAGGAGGTGGACGGCGAAGGATCGACACATACACGCGCAGAATTCTTTCCGTTTTGGGCTTCCAGTATCGAGGAAAATGTGGAAATATCTAATCGTTACTGAAAATAATCTGCCAATTCATCTGGGAATTTAAAAATTCATTCATGTGAAAGAGTTTATTTGAATGTTTTCTATCCATGTAACACTGTGACCAAATATGTTTCAATCAAGTGCTATTAACAGATGGTTATCGAGTTAGCATTAACCACTGGTGGGCTTCCAGTATCGAGGAAAATGTGGAAATATCTAATCGTTACTGAAAATAATCTGCCAGTTCATCTGGGATTTTAAAAAATACATTCATGTGAAAGAGTTTATTTTAATGTTTTCTAACCATATAACACAGCGATCAAATACATTTGATTTTGTAATTTTTCAACCAAGTGTAATTAGCAGGAAAGCTTCTGAAGATTATCCTTCCCCATCTGTAGGATATTTCCGTATCCAATATTGTATGCGTACGCAATCGATTATTGCTCAGTCGCCGAAAGTTTAGAGCTCAGAGAGTTCATTCCCCTCTAGTTTGCCTTCCAAATTGCCATCGTAAACCACACCTTCTCTCGATTCAATCACACACAAAAAGCATACTTAAGCGATATTCTGGTGGTAAGACACATTCATTTTTCGTGAGGACATCGACAAGACAACATCGTTGCCTAACGTGCTGGAGGAGGTGGACGGCGAAGGATCGACACATACACGCGCAGAATTCTTTCCGTTTGGATGCCATCCAGCATCGAGAAAGTTCCGGAAAGATCTAATCATTGCTGAAAAATAATCTGCCAGTTCCTCTGGGATTTTAAAAATACATTCATGTGAAAGAGTTTATTTGAATGTTTTCTATCAACGTAACATTGAGAACCAAATATGTTTCAATCAAGTGCTATTAACAGATGGTTATCGAGTTAGCATTAACCTCTGGTGGGCTTCCAGTATCGAGGAAAATGTGGAAATATCTAATCGTTACTGAAAATAATCTGCCAGTTCCCCTGGGAATTTAAAAATACATTCATGTGAAAGAGTTTATTTGATTGTTTTCTATCCATGTAACACTGTGACCAAATATGTTTCAATCCAGTGCTATTAACAGATGGTTATCGAGTTAGCATTAACCACTGGTGGGCTTCCAGTATCGAGGAAAATGTGGAAATATCTAATCGTTACTGAAAATAATTTGCCAGTTCCCCTGGGAATTTAAAAATTCATTCATGTGAAAGAGTTTATTTGAATGTTTTCTATCCATGTAACACTGTGACCAAATATGTTTCAATCAAGTGCTATTAACAGATGGTTATCGAGTTAGCATTAATCACTGGTGGGCTTCCAGTATCGAGGAAAATGTGGAAATATCTAATCGTTACTGAAAATAACTGGCAGATTATTTTCAGTAACGATTAGATATTTCCTCATTTTCCACATTTTTTCATCTGGGAATTTAAAAAGACGGGTGGGTAATGTCGGGACATAACCGGAGTGACGTTGGACTATACAAAGGGGACAGTTAAATATTGTTAAATATATATCTTTTTTTTAAATATATATTTTAAATATATTGTTTTATTTTCTTCTCCTACGTGAATACCTACCTATCTACCTGAAAAATGGATTAGTGTACTGTTTACTCTTTATGAACATGTTGGTGGTTCTGAAAAGAACCTTTGGCGTTGTGTTTTTGCGTTTTTTGGTTTCCCTTTCGACAGTCCCCTCTGGGCTGGTTCACCAATTACCCAAAAGGAAGACCCCAGCATTATTCATTTGGAATCCTAGGAGGATAAACCGATTTTAATACCCAAAACCATATTTCCGAAATATTGTAAAATTATTGTAAATAAAGTAGTGAATTGTAGTTGTATTCTAAAAATAAAAATAAAGTTGTGTAGTTAGGCGTTTTGAAGTGAACAAAGTGTTTTGCAAAATTAATTTACCATCCGAGTGATTGCGAGGGAGGAACCAGTCCACAGGGCAAGGGCCCTATACCTAGAAGAAACATCTGGAAAGAAGCTTATGCGAAAAAGGGATCGAATTGGATACAACATCGTTTAATGAAACAACCCAATATTGTAGCTTGCAAGAAATATCAGCAAAAGGCGATTATCTTCCTCCTAGTCACCACAGTCAAATCCAGGGGCCCTTTACGGCTGTCAAAATTGCACAACTCTCGCCATCCGTGTAATCCAAAAATTTGATTCAGATGTTTACATTCTGTGGTAGGAAGGTGGTCG
Organism: Toxorhynchites rutilus septentrionalis; assembly: GCF_029784135.1. Lineage (NCBI taxonomy): Eukaryota > Metazoa > Arthropoda > Insecta > Diptera > Culicidae > Toxorhynchites > Toxorhynchites rutilus. The sequence continues at coordinate 106,569,303 of NC_073744.1, forward strand.
AACTTTGACTCAAAGTGTAACTGAATCAAATTTTTGGATTACACGGATGGCGAGAGTTGTGCAATTTTGACAGCCGTAAAGGGCCCCTGGATTTGGCTGTGGTGACTAGGAGTCACTTAATAAATTGACAGTATGACCGTATTTTTCAGTGGAAAAAGAGCGTTTTTAGTGTATCTGTAAAAATAAGTGACTTGAGTAGTTATTGCGCTTATATTTTTACAGCTTCCACTGATGTTGGAAGATAATCGCCTTTTGCTGATATTTCTTGCAAGCTACAATATTGGGTTGTTTCATTAAACGATGTTGTATCCAATTCGATCCGTTTTTCGCATAAGCTTCTTTCCAGAAGTGGCATCATTTCATTGAACACTGATGAAACTGTTGGTTGGGCCATACCAAGTAGAAAGTTTTCTCCTTCATTGCTTTAATTTGGTACGACCAGAAGCCAAAAGATTCAAAACGGCCGCTAATTTCAAAGCTGCAGGAGTAGAAATGCTTCTGAAAGTTGTTTGGGACATGGTTGTATCCGAAATATTTTTAAATGCTTCTCGACTAAGTCTGATATACAGCCGAAACCTTGAAACAAAAGAATAATTATTATCATTTATATCGGAAACATATATAAAACAAATCCACTCATTTTCACTTAGCGGAAGAGAGTCATTTTTATCCCTCAATTCCCGCCTCTGTGGAATAAGCGTGTTCTCTTATTCCCTATTGCTGTCTTCAAAAAACATTTCGCGATCTTTTCTTTTTAATCACAATTCTAATATAATATCAAATTAAATTTGTTTTTCGGCATTGACATTTGCAATAGCCGTGAAATTTGCTTTGTTTACAAACACAAAAATTTTACATTTCTTTTCGAGACAAATTTTTCTCGAAATCTAGTACACTGAAAATATAAACTCGAAAAAGATATATAATACTAAAATCAATTCGATTCGAGTTTGAATTATCTCGAAACGAGTTACTCGTTTCAAATGCGCAAATGTCACCCAGGTCATCAGATAACCAAAACGTTCAGGTAGGTATTCAGACTCACTTCACTAATTTATCTTCCTTTATTTTAACTTAACAACTTCAAACAAATGATCTCTAAATCAACGATAGTCCTACGTCACCCTTGCGGTTATACCATAGATATAACCCACTTCCTGTTTTTTCATTTCATTTTTTCAGAAATATGTTATTTCTGCGCGGGCGAGGATGTTGGATACAACAATTAATTATAAATTCGGTGAACCCCCCGACATAAACTATTTTGCTGCATAGGTAAAATCGTTTCGTCTTCAAACTTCACTAACCAATACCAAAGGAATGAATCGAAGCTAGAAAGGAAAAGGGATAGAGAAGAGAAAACAATAAACAAAAAGGAAGTATTGTGACTATAGAGGATAGAATTTCAAAAGAGAATAAAAGAAAAAGGTTTTATAGGAGTCACCAATTACCCAAAAGGAAGACCCCAGCATTATTCATTTGGAATCCTAGGAGGATAAACCGATTTTAATACCCAAAACCATATTTCCGAAATATTGTAAAATTATTGTAAATAAAGTAGTGAATAGTAGTTGTATTCTAAAAATAAAAATAAAGTTGTGTAGTTATTCTTTATTCTTTATTCTTTATTCAAATTTAATTTGTAACTTGAGACTTTTGTCTCTTTAATTGTTACACTGATTTACGTACAAATGGTGCATTACTGATTATTAAATTATTAATTATTACTTTGAAGAATTTCTTGAGTTTAACAATTAAAGTGCTCTATACATTTCCTCTTAAATAGTGTTTGTGATTTTACAAGAGTCAACTCATTTGGCAATGAATTCCAGTGTGAAATGCCTCTCACGAAGAAAGAGTTACCATACCTGGAAGTGAAGTGTCGTGGAATTGCATATTTTTTTGAGCGTGAACTTCTTAGAGTTACTAGTTTTTCGTGTAAGTAGCCTGGAAGTTTTGTTCTTGCAAGATTGAATAAAAAGATGCAACATCTCATCGGAGCAAATTTGCGAAATGGACAACCAATCAGACGATGTTGAAGGTGAGAAACTCTGGTAAATCTACTCAGTCTGAAAACATATCGAACACAAGCGTTCAATGTTACTTGTAGTTTAGATTGCGCAAAAACTGATGAGTTAGATAAAAGGAAATCGCAGGCGATGAAGTGCGGCAATACCAGGCTTGTGAAAAGCTTAAGTTTAGTGTCAGTGCTGAGGAACGATGTGGTAGCATACAATGTACGAAGGGTACCATACACTTTTCCACATTGTTTAAAAATAAATTTATCAAAGCTAAAGTTAGATTGAATAATTATACCGAGACTCAACCCGCTTTCAACATATTGAATTATTGAACTATTCAACTGCAGCACTGGTTTGAGAACGTTATTGGATTGCGAGTTATTTATGAATAATGCATTGGTTTTATTGGCATTCAACATAAGTTTATTTCTGCACGACCATTCATGTATTCTGACAAGGTCTCCATTTATATTTCTTGAAATGGTCGATGCTGTATTATCCAGGCAGTCGAAGTATATCTGGACGTCGTCCGCAAAAATGTGTATTTTACAACATTTTAGAACATCAGGAAGATCGTTAATATACAATGAGAATAAGATTGGTCCTAATATCGAACCTTGGGGTACTCCCGAGGATATTGGAAGAAATCTAGAATAAACATCGTTACTAAAAACGGTCTGACTTCGTCCTATTAGATACGATCGCAGCAATGTCGTTGCATGACTCGAGAAATCAAAGTTTTGCGACAGTTTTTTACACAAAATTTCGTGGGAAATCGTGTCGAAAGCTTTTGAAAAATCAAGAAGTAATAGGACAACAGGTCGACCCTTATCCAGAATAAGTCCTATATCATCGAACACCTTCAGCATTGCGGTTTAGCATTAACCACTGGTGGGCTTCCAGTATCGAGGAAAATGTGGAAATATCTAATCGTTACTGAAAATAATCTGCCAGTTCATCTGGGATTTTTAAAAATACATTCATGTGAAAGAGTTTATTTTAATGTTTTCTAACCATATAACACAGCGATCAAATACATTTGATTTTGTAATTTTTCAACCAAGTGTAATTAGCAGGAAAGCTTCTGAAGATTATCCTTCCCCATCTGTAGGATATTTCCGTATCCAATATTGTATGCGTACGCAATCGATTATTGCTCAGTCGCCGAAAGTTTAGAGCTCAGAGAGTTCATTCCCCTCTAGTTTGCCTTCCAAATTGCCATCGTAAACCACACCTTCTCTCGATTCAATCACACACAAAAAGCATACTTAAGCGATATTCTGGTGGTAAGACACATTCATTTTTCGTGAGGACATCGACAAGACAACATCGTTGCCTAACGTGCTGGAGGAGGTGGACGGCGAAGGATCGACACATACACGCGCAGAATTCTTTCCGTTTGGATGCCATCCAGCATCGAGAAAGTTCCGGAAAGATCTAATCATTGCTGAAAAATAATCTGCCAGTTCCTCTGGGATTTTAAAAATACATTCATGTGAAAGAGTTTATTTGAATGTTTTCTATCAACGTAACATTGAGAACCAAATATGTTTCAATCAAGTGCTATTAACAGATGGTTATCGAGTTAGCATTAACCTCTGGTGGGCTTCCAGTATCGAGGAAAATGTGGAAATATCTAATCGTTACTGAAAATAATCTGCCAGTTCCCCTGGGAATTTAAAAATACATTCATGTGAAAGAGTTTATTTGATTGTTTTCTATCCATGTAACACTGTGACCAAATATGTTTCAATCCAGTGCTATTAACAGATGGTTATCGAGTTAGCATTAACCACTGGTGGGCTTCCAGTATCGAGGAAAATGTGGAAATATCTAATCGTTACTGAAAATAATTTGCCAGTTCCCCTGGGAATTTAAAAATTCATTCATGTGAAAGAGTTTATTTGAATGTTTTCTATCCATGTAACACTGTGACCAAATATGTTTCAATCAAGTGCTATTAACAGATGGTTATCGAGTTAGCATTAATCACTGGTGGGCTTCCAGTATCGAGGAAAATGTGGAAATATCTAATCGTTACTGAAAATAACTGGCAGATTATTTTCAGTAACGATTAGATATTTCCTCATTTTCCACATTTTTTCATCTGGGAATTTAAAAAGACGGGTGGGTAATGTCGGGACATAACCGGAGTGACGTTGGACTATACAAAGGGGACAGTTAAATATTGTTAAATATATATCTTTTTTTTAAATATATATTTTAAATATATTGTTTTATTTTCTTCTCCTACGTGAATACCTACCTATCTACCTGAAAAATGGATTAGTGTACTGTTTACTCTTTATGAACATGTTGGTGGTTCTGAAAAGAACCTTTGGCGTTGTGTTTTTGCGTTTTTTGGTTTCCCTTTCGACAGTCCCCTCTGGGCTGGTTCACCAATTACCCAAAAGGAAGACCCCAGCATTATTCATTTGGAATCCTAGGAGGATAAACCGATTTTAATACCCAAAACCATATTTCCGAAATATTGTAAAATTATTGTAAATAAAGTAGTGAATTGTAGTTGTATTCTAAAAATAAAAATAAAGTTGTGTAGTTAGGCGTTTTGAAGTGAACAAAGTGTTTTGCAAAATTAATTTACCATCCGAGTGATTGCGAGGGAGGAACCAGTCCACAGGGCAAGGGCCCTATACCTAGAAGAAACATCTGGAAAGAAGCTTATGCGAAAAAGGGATCGAATTGGATACAACATCGTTTAATGAAACAACCCAATATTGTAGCTTGCAAGAAATATCAGCAAAAGGCGATTATCTTCCTCCTAGTCACCACAGTCAAATCCAGGGGCCCTTTACGGCTGTCAAAATTGCACAACTCTCGCCATCCGTGTAATCCAAAAATTTGATTCAGATGTTTACATTCTGTGGTAGGAAGGTGGTCGAACTTTGACTCAAAGTGTAACTGAATCAAATTTTTGGATTACACGGATGGCGAGAGTTGTGCAATTTTGACAGCCGTAAAGGGCCCCTGGATTTGGCTGTGGTGACTAGGAGTCACTTAATAAATTGACAGTATGACCGTATTTTTCAGTGGAAAAAGAGCGTTTTTAGTGTATCTGTAAAAATAAGTGACTTGAGTAGTTATTGCGCTTATATTTTTACAGCTTCCACTGATGTTGGAAGATAATCGCCTTTTGCTGATATTTCTTGCAAGCTACAATATTGGGTTGTTTCATTAAACGATGTTGTATCCAATTCGATCCGTTTTTCGCATAAGCTTCTTTCCAGAAGTGGCATCATTTCATTGAACACTGATGAAACTGTTGGTTGGGCCATACCAAGTAGAAAGTTTTCTCCTTCATTGCTTTAATTTGGTACGACCAGAAGCCAAAAGATTCAAAACGGCCGCTAATTTCAAAGCTGCAGGAGTAGAAATGCTTCTGAAAGTTGTTTGGGACATGGTTGTATCCGAAATATTTTTAAATGCTTCTCGACTAAGTCTGATATACAGCCGAAACCTTGAAACAAAAGAATAATTATTATCATTTATATCGGAAACATATATAAAACAAATCCACTCATTTTCACTTAGCGGAAGAGAGTCATTTTTATCCCTCAATTCCCGCCTCTGTGGAATAAGCGTGTTCTCTTATTCCCTATTGCTGTCTTCAAAAAACATTTCGCGATCTTTTCTTTTTAATCACAATTCTAATATAATATCAAATTAAATTTGTTTTTCGGCATTGACATTTGCAATAGCCGTGAAATTTGCTTTGTTTACAAACACAAAAATTTTACATTTCTTTTCGAGACAAATTTTTCTCGAAATCTAGTACACTGAAAATATAAACTCGAAAAAGATATATAATACTAAAATCAATTCGATTCGAGTTTGAATTATCTCGAAACGAGTTACTCGTTTCAAATGCGCAAATGTCACCCAGGTCATCAGATAACCAAAACGTTCAGGTAGGTATTCAGACTCACTTCACTAATTTATCTTCCTTTATTTTAACTTAACAACTTCAAACAAATGATCTCTAAATCAACGATAGTCCTACGTCACCCTTGCGGTTATACCATAGATATAACCCACTTCCTGTTTTTTCATTTCATTTTTTCAGAAATATGTTATTTCTGCGCGGGCGAGGATGTTGGATACAACAATTAATTATAAATTCGGTGAACCCCCCGACATAAACTATTTTGCTGCATAGGTAAAATCGTTTCGTCTTCAAACTTCACTAACCAATACCAAAGGAATGAATCGAAGCTAGAAAGGAAAAGGGATAGAGAAGAGAAAACAATAAACAAAAAGGAAGTATTGTGACTATAGAGGATAGAATTTCAAAAGAGAATAAAAGAAAAAGGTTTTATAGGAGTCACCAATTACCCAAAAGGAAGACCCCAGCATTATTCATTTGGAATCCTAGGAGGATAAACCGATTTTAATACCCAAAACCATATTTCCGAAATATTGTAAAATTATTGTAAATAAAGTAGTGAATAGTAGTTGTATTCTAAAAATAAAAATAAAGTTGTGTAGTTATTCTTTATTCTTTATTCTTTATTCAAATTTAATTTGTAACTTGAGACTTTTGTCTCTTTAATTGTTACACTGATTTACGTACAAATGGTGCATTACTGATTATTAAATTATTAATTATTACTTTGAAGAATTTCTTGAGTTTAACAATTAAAGTGCTCTATACATTTCCTCTTAAATAGTGTTTGTGATTTTACAAGAGTCAACTCATTTGGCAATGAATTCCAGTGTGAAATGCCTCTCACGAAGAAAGAGTTACCATACCTGGAAGTGAAGTGTCGTGGAATTGCATATTTTTTTGAGCGTGAACTTCTTAGAGTTACTAGTTTTTCGTGTAAGTAGCCTGGAAGTTTTGTTCTTGCAAGATTGAATAAAAAGATGCAACATCTCATCGGAGCAAATTTGCGAAATGGACAACCAATCAGACGATGTTGAAGGTGAGAAACTCTGGTAAATCTACTCAGTCTGAAAACATATCGAACACAAGCGTTCAATGTTACTTGTAGTTTAGATTGCGCAAAAACTGATGAGTTAGATAAAAGGAAATCGCAGGCGATGAAGTGCGGCAATACCAGGCTTGTGAAAAGCTTAAGTTTAGTGTCAGTGCTGAGGAACGATGTGGTAGCATACAATGTACGAAGGGTACCATACACTTTTCCACATTGTTTAAAAATAAATTTATCAAAGCTAAAGTTAGATTGAATAATTATACCGAGACTCAACCCGCTTTCAACATATTGAATTATTGAACTATTCAACTGCAGCACTGGTTTGAGAACGTTATTGGATTGCGAGTTATTTATGAATAATGCATTGGTTTTATTGGCATTCAACATAAGTTTATTTCTGCACGACCATTCATGTATTCTGACAAGGTCTCCATTTATATTTCTTGAAATGGTCGATGCTGTATTATCCAGGCAGTCGAAGTATATCTGGACGTCGTCCGCAAAAATGTGTATTTTACAACATTTTAGAACATCAGGAAGATCGTTAATATACAATGAGAATAAGATTGGTCCTAATATCGAACCTTGGGGTACTCCCGAGGATATTGGAAGAAATCTAGAATAAACATCGTTACTAAAAACGGTCTGACTTCGTCCTATTAGATACGATCGCAGCAATGTCGTTGCATGACTCGAGAAATCAAAGTTTTGCGACAGTTTTTTACACAAAATTTCGTGGGAAATCGTGTCGAAAGCTTTTGAAAAATCAAGAAGTAATAGGACAACAGGTCGACCCTTATCCAGAATAAGTCCTATATCATCGAACACCTTCAGCATTGCGGTTTTTGTGCTGTGATGGGGACGATATCCAGATTGCATCGAACTTAGCAGGTTATTTTGATTTATATGATGACAAATTTGGTGTTTAATAATTCGTTCAAATACCTTGGACAGCGCACAGAGTATACTTATAGGGCGCAAATTTTGGATGTTATTAATGTTTGCCTTTTTTCTTATCGGAATTATTTTAGATTTTTTCCATTCGTCAGGAAAAACACTTGTAGTTATGATACAATTAAATAAATGAGTAATCGGTTTGGCCACAAGCGAAATGATTGCTTTCAAAAATTTAATTGGAAGAGAATCAAGACCTATTGCATTGGATTTTATATGGTATAAAGTAATTACGACATCGTCTTCATTAATCAAATTGAAATAAAATGAATTTCGGTTTGTTACAAATTGATTGACATTATTCTCAGGGGAATTTCCAGAAAAATTTCGAGCAAAACTCTCATTTATCTCATTAGAGTCAAATTGTACAGAACAAGATGATTTTGATTGACAAAAACCTAATGTTTTTAATCTTTTCCATAGTTCTTTGGAAGGGAGATTATTGTCAGTCCAGCTATCATAATACGTTCGTTTGGCTTGACGAATGAGCATAGTCACTTTGTTTCGAAGAATCTTGAATAATTTATGATCGTTAGGATCTTTACTATTTTTCCATTTCTTGTAAACCAAATCACGATCAATAATACCTTTACAAATGGAATCATTGAACCATGGGTTCTTAGATTTATTGGGAACAAATGTTCGAAGAGGAACAAAATGATCATGCAGATATTTAATTGTTGAATTAAAAAAGTTTAGTAATTCATTGGAATCATTTAACCGATAAAAACTTGTCCAATCAAACGAATAAAATGCCTGAAGTAAGCCATCTACATCCATCGAGGAATAATCAAGATATTCGACTTGTGGTGGAGTGGACACTATTTCAAAATCAAGTGAAGCAAAAATCAAATCGTGATTCGAAAATACAGGTGAATCTATTTGATTGAAGCGAAGCAAGCGTGATCTACAATTAGAGAGCATCAAATCTAATTGTGATGAACCATTACTATGGAAAAATGTTGGTTCGCAACCAAAGCTGAACATTTTATGAATGGATAAAATGGATTTAAATCTGGATGTTTTAGCCGAATTGTTATCAAGAAGATTCGTGTTGAAATCGCCTACTAGAAGTATATTTTCGAATTTTGTCCCATATTGAGACAGCAAGGTATTGACTATGTCTGCACAATCTACTTCAGGTGGATTGTAAAAAGTAGCTAAAAAAATCTTTTCATTGTTTAGTAAAACTTCAATTGCTATATACTCGGAACATGGCGTTCCTGGTGAATATGAAGAAAAATCAATGACACTATACTTAAGTCTGTCGTTAACATACACCATGATGCCGCCTCCTAGACGCCCCTTTCTATCTTGTCTAACAATGTTATATCCATCAATTTTTAACACAGAATCGTTAATATGTTCATTAAGCCAGGTTTCACTGACACATACAATATCGACCGCAGCGAGCTTTAATATTTGTTTTAATTCATCTAACTTGCAAAGCTTGCGAGCACAAATACTCTGACTGTTTACACTACACACGGATAGTTTTCCTGGATGAAGAGCACACTTCATAACAGTCCCCGGTATGCACAAATTCGTGGAGGCATTATCATAGTAATGACTAGCCATAGGGATTGGAGATGAGCTTAGCAAATAAGAGAAAATAAGTAGAGAGCACTTGCACGATTATAATAGAATGCATAATAATCTTCATCAAAAATTCAATCATAATTCAACTTTTCAAAAACATGAGCGACGCGAATGTCGAATGAAATCAAACAATTTAACCTATTAGCACTACAAAATCAGGTAACATAATTGCACTGAAGAAAACTTCTAGCCCAAAAACAACACCAACAGCAGCAACAGCAGCAACAGGAACATCGGCAGCATCAGCATCAGCAGTAACATCATTTAGCTTTTAGGAAGGGAGTCATAGGACCAGTTAGTTAGGCGTTTTGAAGTGAACAAAGTGTTTTGCAAAATTAATTTACCATCCGAGTGATTGCGAGGGAGGAACCAGTCCACAGGGCAAGGGCCCTATACCTAGAAGAAACATCTGGAAAGAAGCTTATGCGAAAAAGGGATCGAATTGGATACAACATCGTTTAATGAAACAACCCATCTTATCATTATTTAACATTTATCTAATTATTACATTATTGTATAATCTGCTTGCAATAACCTCTTCAAGATTATTTCAAGCTGTACAAGTAAGGGGGGATGAAGCGGCTCTAATCGCTTCAGACATCATTATAGAGACGCTTGGAGAATGCTTCGCTCCATTTTTCCATATTTCATTTTAACACGCGCGTTGTTGTCAATTTACCACCTCCACCTTGCTAAATTTGCCCTAGTTTAATTGTGTTGCTCTTTACACAATCGCGTGCAGAGTTTAAATTTGCTCCATTAAATGTCACACAAACAAATTTTCTTCGCTACTCACAAAATGGTTGACAGCAGGTGTCGTCGGCTGGAAAGATGTGTTGACAGCAGGTGTCGTTGATCAGAAAAGTTGACGGCAGGCGTCGTTGCACAGGAAAGAGGGCGAGGCAAACAAGTTGTGCTTCTTTTATACCCGTCGTGACGTCATTCGTTAGGTAGGGGAGATGGGAGTAAGACGGACATGTTAAGGAAAACTTCAATTGTATCTTTGGAAACTCATGTTTTCAAAAATTTTAAAGCAGTTTCTTACAGTTCAATATACTGGTTTTTGAAATAACTGGCCAAATGTTTTATAAAAATGTGGTTTTCCATGTTTATTACTGTTTAATTTCAGCTGAAAAGTAGATCATTTTTATCGGTGCGGGTATAATGGACATGTAGTGGGGGGGATATGGACAGGCTCATAATATACGAAGCGTAGAGGTTTATCGCTCGCGAGGGGAATAATTTCACTCTCTCAGTGTTTGTGCTTCCAGTAACTGAAATAGAACAAAAAGAGAAAGCAATATAAAAAAAGAGTTCAATATTATTCCCTTCATTCTCCATCATGGATGTGATTATGGATGCGACTGTCCATTTCACCCCTCAGTGCAATTATTTCAATAATTTAAATTTACCACTTACGAATGGATTTACTTTTCCGTGCATACCTAATATCGCTTCTCTGTCAACTCACAAATTGAAATATAACCATCAGCGAATTCAATTTAGCAATTAAACCACTCAAAATGCTTAATATCAAAGCCGCAAAAGTTATATCCACACGCGGAATCATGTTCGATTTTCGGTTTTTGTTTCTCTATTCCACTTTTGATTAGTATTTATTGTCATAGGATGGTTTAAATATTATAGAATAGCATGTAGAAGGGTTTACCATCAACAGAAATTTGAAATCCATAATGCAACTATACAAATCAACCACCTGTCCATCATATCCCCACTGTCCGTCTTACCCGCGGCTCCCCTATGCGGAAACGATGAAACATCAGCCAAACGCGAGACAAACGCATAATGCCGGATTCACAATCATTCACATTGAGCGCGATTTTTTGACGTAGAACTACGTCTTTCAGGAAGGGTGCCAAATCAGAATACAGGTCACGTTTGTATGAAATAAAGTTAACGTTAATAACTACTTTCACTGTGAACGAATTCTCATGATTTGCATACCAATCGAATCGGAAATTCTCTAAGATTTGTTTGATATGCTATACATTACAATTCGCTGATCTCTAAACGGTTTCAATTCAGAAAAACTGGAAGAACCTTTTTCCCATACATTTATTCTGCCGATTGGTGTGCTTATCCTACCCATATTTCGAATGCTTATAACTCTAACATTTCTTAACCGATCGGAAAGATGTTTGCATCAATTGATAGGAAATACGCGTCTATCGCAATTAATAAAATATTATTTTACATGAGATGAACAATTGAATAACTGTAAAATGTCAAGCGTTATTTAAACACCTTAACTGTCAAGTTTTGATTGACCCGATTTACGGTTCCCCCAACACAGACTTCAAAATCGATGTACCTGAGGAAATATGCGTCTATCGCAATTAATAAAATATTATTTTCCATTAGATGAACAATTGAATAACTGTAAAATATCAAGCGTTATTTAAACGCCTTAACTGTCAAGTTTTGATTGGCCCGATTTACGGTTTCCCCAACACAGACATCAAAATCGATGTACCTGAGGAAATACGCTCTGCGAATATACATGTAAGTCGGGGGTATTTTTGTTTCCGCCAAGTTGTGTTTCCCTAACACAGACTTCTAAATCAATGTGCCTGGTGAAGCGGCCCTAATCGCTTCAGACATCATTATAGAGACGCTTGGAGAATGCTTCGCTCCATTTTTCCATATTTCATTTTAACACGCGCGTTGTTGTCAATTTACAAAAGTACATCCACCTTGGAGATGAACGGCCCTGTTGTTAATTTTTGTTTCTGCGTATGCTAAATTTGCCCTAGTTTAATTGTGTTGCTCTTTACACAATCGCGTGCAGAGTCAGCACTAGGAAAATTTGTATTAGTAAATAAGAAAACAAGAATTGTAAACATAACAAATAATAAAGCCATTTGAAGCGCGCGCCCGTGAATTTAGCGCGCGCCAAATTTTGTATTAGTAAATAAGAAAACAAGAATTGTAAACATGACGAATAATAAAAGCATTCGAGGCAGTCAAGCTCGGGGATTAGAACTCAGAATTTCTACCGCGCCGGGCGCGTTCAATTTTTCCTCCGAAAGGTTCCGGTAATGAATCGCTTGTTTCGGATCGATCGAACAATAAGGATATGCTGTCGAGCATGTACAGCAAAGTGGAAAACATGTTGAAGAAAAATGATTCCCGCACAGAGTCGGTTGGAGAAGTTCATTTGGTTGAGCCATCGTTGTCTGCTGAGAAGTTTGATTCACGATTCATGTTTTCACTGTCTATCTACATCGGATCGAATGTGGTAAACTATCCGTTGGTCAAAGGAGGAAGACGGGAACAAACGTCAGTACTCGGAAGAGCAAATGTGAGACCGATTTAAACCTTGCAAATCGTTGGTTCAAAGTGGAAAAACAGATATAATATATGAAAAATTTATATAAAAGCTAGACTACTATAAACAAAAAAAAGTTGTTGGCGACTGCAAACTCTATTTCATTGTAACAAATTAGGACAGCAGTGAGAAAATGAATATGACCATTTATTTTTTCTTCCTCTCAAAACAACCAAATTAAAAAAAAAAGTGAAGCCGAAAAGCCTTTTCCTAATCAATTCAAATCGACTGTTGGTAGGATAATCAATTTTTAAATAAATTAGGAGATTTTTAGAATAAGGGCGATAAAATGTGTATGAAAGGAAATTATGCACCTAGAAGAAAGTAGTACGATCTAATTCTTCTCATGCTTCAAGAATGTAATTCACAGACTGAATTAATTTAGCAGAGAAATTTAAACCCGGCATCAAAATATGAATCAAAGAAGGGATAATTATTATTTAACAATATTCCGTCAATTCTGGGAAGACTGCTTATTCTGTTTAGAAAGACACAATCATATCTCCCGTACTTTAATTGTATGGACAGGGAAAAATGGGGAAATGTACTTATCGATAATTTGAATAGGTGTGATTCTAACTTTACATACACACTTTGAAGTGGGATTTTAACAAAATGTAAAATGTTGAGGCATATTTGTCTACAGCCAATTTATAACAAGAATGTGTCCATCAATCGCAATAATAGCTTTTGAATGTACCGAAGGGCTGGAAAACCAGGAATGAATTCTTGTAAGGACATGTATGCCCCAATACTTACTTAACAGTTCATGAGTAACTGAAATGTGGGATTATCGAGAATAAAAATGTAAACAAAGTAGCGCTATAAAAGCGAAGAAGAATCATGGGACCTCCAACAATAAAGATTGAAATGAAGAAAACTAAATATTGAAGAAGATGAAAGATTAAAGATTAAAAGAATATGAAAGATTAAAGATTAAAGAATTAATGAGGGGGAGATATATTCAGCAAGAATGATGAAAATAAACATATTGCACCAAGAAATTTTTAAATGAAGCTGTACAAGCTCATCAACAATGATCGATAAGACTTTCGGGGAAGCTTTAAGGAGATATGACCATTTTTGTTTCCATTTAGAATTGGGGAATTACAGAGTTGAGGGAGTATGTTTTATTTTAATTACAACCGAAAAAAAAATCATTTAAGTTCCTATGACTGAAAAGTAAAAATCAAAAATCAAATACATTTATCTAATTATTACATTATTGTATAATCTGCTTGCAATAACCTCTTCAAGATTATTTCAAGCTGTACAAGTAAGGGGGATGAAGCGGCCCTAATCGCTTCAGACATCATTATAGAGACGCTTGGAGAATGCTTCGCTCCATTTTTCCATATTTCATTTTAACACGCGCGTTGTTGTCAATTTACAAAAGTACATCCACCTTGGAGATGAACGGCCCTGTTGTTAATTTTTGTTTCCGCGTATGCTAAATTTGCCCTAGTTTAATTGTGTTGCTCTTTACACAATCGCGTGCAGAGTCAGCACGAGGAAGCGCGCGCCAAATTTTGTATTAGTAAATAAGAAAACAAGAATTGTAAACATGACGAATAATAAAAGCATTCGGGGCAGTCAAGCTCGGGGATTAGTACTCAGAATTTCTACCGCGCCGGGCGTGTTCAATTTTTCCTCCGAAAGGTCCATGATTTGGTATCAAGCCAGTGCCGAAGACGGTCGGTTCACTGGGGGAATCCGCTTTGTAAAAAGATGTAAGTCGGGGGTATCTTGACGTAGGACTACGTCTTTCATTTCTATACCGGGGTGTAAAATCAAAGTTTCGAAAACGAAAGCGTTACGCCGGAGACCGAGATTTTGAGCGTTAATAGCTCCTAAACAACTGAACGAAATGGTATGATGAACACTTCATTCGAAAGATAAAATGTCTACGCGTTATATACTTGTTACTTTTTGATCCAAAAACTTGTTTCAATGGTCTTAAAATTGCTTTCAAAACAGGCTATTGAAATCACCAATCGGTATATAAGCGAGCGGCGCTCGGAAATCCACTCAGTTCTAATTGAACAGCGATTGGAGCATGTTGTCGCTGTTGCGGTGAAGCTCTTTATTTATCATGAAAGCGCGGATGAACGGTGTCACCAAGAGCCTGTTTGTGCACCCTAGGCCAGAAGGGAATCTATCAGGAGGAGAGTGATGCCACAAACGGTTCCCTGGGAAGACATCGCTACACACACATACACGCGCGGCTATTAACAGGTGGTTATCGAGTTGGCATTAACCACTGGTGGGCTTCCAGTATCGAGGAAAATGTGGAAATATCTAATCGTTACTGAAAATAATCTGCCAGTTCCTTTGGGAATTTTCAAAATATATTCATGTGAAAGAGTTTAATTGAATGTTTTCTATCCAAATAACACTGTGACCAAATATGTTTCAATCAAGTGCTATTAACAGGTGGTTATCGAGTTGGCATTAACCACTGGTGGGCTTCCAGTATCGAGGAAAATGTGGAAATATCTAATCGTTACTGAAAATAATCTGCCAGTTCCTTTGGGAATTTTCAAAATATATTCATGTGAAAGAGTTTAATTGAATGTTTTCTATCCATGTAACACTGTGACCAAATACATTTGGTTTTGTGGTTTTTCAATCAATCGCAATTAACAGGATAGCTTGAGAAGATTATTCTTCCCCATCAGTAGGATATTTCCGTATCCAATATTGTATGCGCCCGCAATCGATTATTGCTCAGTCGCCGAAAGTTCCAAGCTCAGAGAGTTCATTCCCCTCTAGTTTGCCTTCCAAATTGCCATCGTAAACCACACCTTCTCTCGATTCAATCACACACAAAAAGCATACTTAAGCGATATTCTGGTGGTGAGACACATTCATTTTTCGTGAGGACATCGACAAGACAACATCGTTGCCTAACGTGCTGGAGGAGGTGGACGGCGAAGGATCGACACATACACGCGCAGAACTCTTTCCGTTAGGATGCCATTCAGCATCGAGAAAGTTCCGGAAAGATCTAATCATTGCTGAAAAATAATCTGGCAGTTCCTTTGGGAATTTTCAAAATATATTCATGTGAAAGAGTTTAATTGAAGTTTTCTATCCATGTTACACTGTGACCAAATATGTTTCAATCAAGTGCTATTAACAGGTGGTTATCGAGTTGGCATTAACCACTGGTGGGCTTCCAGTATCGAGGAAAATGTGGAAATATCTAATCGTTACTGAATATAATCTGCCAGTTCCTTTGGGAATTTTCAAAATATATTCATGTGAAAGAGTTTAATTGAATGTTTTCTATCCATGTTACACTGTGACCAAATATGTTTCAATCAAGTGCTATTAACAGGTGGTTATCGAGTTGGCATTAACCACTGGTGGGCTTCCAGTATCGAGGAAAATGTGGAAATAACTAATCGTTACTGAAAATAATCTGCCAGTTCCTTTGGGAATTTTCAAAATATATTCATGTGAAAGAGTTTAATTGAATGTTTTCTATCCATGTAACACTGTGACCATATACATTTGGTTTTGTGGTTTTTCAATCAATCGCAATTAACAGGATAGCTTCAGAAGATTATTCTTCCCCATCAGTAGGATATTTCCGTATCCAATATTGTATGCGCCCGCAATCGATTATTGCTCAGTCGCCGAAAGTTCCGAGCTCAGAGAGTTCATTCCCCTCTAGTTTGCCTTCCAAATTGCCATCGTAAACCACACCTTCTCTCGATTCAATCACACACAAAAAGCATACTTAAGCGATATTCTGGTGGTGAGACACATTCATTTTTCGTGAGGACATCGACAAGACAACATCGTTGCCTAACGTGCTGGAGGAGGTGGACGGCGAAGGATCGACACATACACGCGCAGAACTCTTTCCGTTAGGATGCCATTCAGCATCGGGAAAGTTCCGGAAAGTTCAATCATTGCTGGAAAATAATCTGCCAGTTCCTCTGGGAATTTTCAATATATATTCATGTGAAAGAGTTTAATTGAATGTTTTCTATCCATGTTACACTGTGACCAAATATGTTTCAATCAAGTGCTGTTAACAGATGGTTATCGAGTTGGCATTAACCACTGGTGGGCTTCCAGTATCGAGGAAAATGTGGAAATATCTAATCGTTACTGAATATAATCTGCCAGTTCCTTTGGGAATTTTCAAAATATATTCATGTGAAAGAGTTTAATTGAATGTTTTCTATCCATGTTACACTGTGACCAAATATGTTTCAATCAAGTGCTATTAACAGGTGGTTATCGAGTTGGCATTAACCACTGGTGGGCTTCCAGTATCGAGGAAAATGTGGAAATATCTAATCGTTACTGAAAATAATCTGCCAGTTCCTCTGGGAATTTTCAAAATATATTCATGTGAAAGAGTTTAATTGAATGTTTTCTATCCATGTAACACTGTGACCAAATATGTTTCAATCAAGTGCTATTAACAGATGGTTATCGAGTTAGCATTAACCACTGGTGGTCTTCCAGTATCGAGGAAAATGTGGTAATATCTAATCGTTACTGAAAATAATCTGCCAGTTCCTCTGGGAATTTAAAATTACATTCATGTGAAAGAGTTTATTTTAATGTTTTCTATCCATGAAACACTGTGACCAAATACATTTGGTTTTGTGATTTTTCAATCAATCGCAATTAACAGGATAGCTTCTGAAGATTATTCTTCCCCATCAGTAGGATATTTCCGTATCCAATATTGGATACGGAAATAAAACCTTGTGGCTCCAACGTAACGCTCTCGTTTTCGAAGTTCTCCAAATATTCATTCATTCAGAATGAATTCAGATTCAACTTCAAACAAATGATCTCTAAATCAACGATAGTCCTACGTCACGCTTGCGGTTTTACCATAGATATAACCCACTTCCTGTTTTTTTTGCCCACTGAGTTGTGTTTCCCTAACACGAACATCAAAATTAATGTACCTGCAAATATACATGCAAGTCGGGGGTATTTTTTGGTGTTAAGTAGAGATGTCTAAATTTTTCGTTTATTCGATTATCGATTAATCGTGGGGCCAAATAATCGATTCATTCGAATAATTGTCTTTCAGAATTCGATTAATCGAGCGAATATTTATTTCTTGTAATCGAGATGAACAGACATTTATAATAAAAAAAATTATGCAGAATATGCAGAATAGTAGTTTTTGAATGGTAATTCAGTAGATTGATAAATTTACCATTTCGTGATTTTTTTGCGGGCGATTGAAAAAAGAGCACATCATGCAAATGATGCAAAATATTTTAATTGCAACAACATACAATTTTTTGTGTTCAAAACTACCTGTTCTTCGAATGTTGTTGAAATAGCAGATTCATTTGAAAATTTCTATTTGGTCCCTATAACTACTAGTTCAAAAGAAGTATTTTTGTAGAATCATTGACCACTAGTATTTTCCTTGGCACTCTGAATTTGAATACTACCACTTTAGTACGGGAGATTAGATCACATCCTTCTATTCCACTATTTACTCCTGCAGACGCTGAATTCTTCTCCCCAGTCTCCTCCACCATCAGGGAATTATTTTTATGCTTCAACCGTAAGTGGTTTAGCATAATCGATGAATTTCGACAAACAAAGTTTAAATTTTGCACTGTATTTTTTGAAAAAAATAGTTTCCTTTTTCATTAATCGCGATTACTGTGATAATTATTCGATGTATTCATATCTTGATTTTTCATTATTCGATACAAAATTACTCGGATAAAATTGCAGATATTCGATTATTTGAATTAATCGAACGATTAACCGACGTCTCTAGTGTTGAGTACATTTGCACTCGCTTGTCGTTGTGCAGACCGGAATATATTTCCCTAAAACGTACTTTTAAACTGAGAAGCCAGGGAAAATCGTCTTTTCAGATACTAGAGGTGAATGAACTTTCGCGGTTTGAGAACCGTTTGATCGTTTGACAATTCTTCCGTTCACATATTTTGGTGTCCCGGGCATCATATATATATATATATATATATATATATATATATATATATTGTTTACACTTTGAGTCAAAGTTCGACCACCTTCCTACCACAGAATGTAAACATCTGAATCAATTTTTTGGATTACACGGATGGCGAGCTTCCTCTGATGTTGGAAGATAATCGCCTTTTGCTGATATTTATTGCAAGCTACAATATTGGGTTGTTTCATTAAACGATGTTGTATCCAATTCGATACCTTTTTCGCATAAGCTTCTTTCCAGAAGTGTCAAAAACCGAAAGCTGAGCTTCTTTGTAATGTTGCTTGTTGGTGACAACACGAAGGAGCGCCAACTGAACCCCTCGTTCGTCAGTCATGCGTTTATTTTGATTATGCTTCCTTTACAATGCAGGTTTTTAATCGTCTGCGATATACTCACGCGCGACATTTTTCAGAGAAGCTCTTTACAATGGTGCGCGGTATTGCGCGATAATCTGTCATAATCTGTCTGTCAAACCTGCATCCCTCTAATCACACTGCCATTTTCGTTATGGACAAGATCGTACTAGATTGGTGGAACAAGATTATATCGTTAGAAGTGTGTATGCAAGTATTTCAGATAATTAATAATTGAAAAACTAGCTAATTCAATAGGATATTAACAAAAATATGTAAAAATAATTATGATTATGCAGCAATATGTTTGCATTAGTTGATCGACTTAGCTCTCACTTATTGAAGCGGTTCATATGTATATAGCTGAACATTCATTTCAATATATATCTTTCCTTTTATCTAGCATATCTTGTTCCACCTCTCTGATGTATGTAGCGTCTCCTGTCAAAGCAACGCGATTTTCGCAGCAAAAGCTTGGAGAGTTCTATTTGTTTCGCACTGTCATGGGTGATTTCGCGCTTTGCTCTGATTGGTTGGCGAATAAAAATCGTTATTAAAGAAAAAAAAATGTAAGAAGTTGTATCTAGGACACGACCGCATCCCTACACAATTATATTATGCAATCCACTTGTTTACCACTTCGAATATTGTTTTAGAATGCATGGAAATTTTTGTAATAGATTATGTTCTTCGTTACAAATAAATTTGATGAACTCCTTTTACGTTTGACATGATGCCCGGGACACCAAAATATGTGAACGGAAGAATTGTCAAACGATCAAACGGTTCTCAAACCGCGAAAGTTCATTCACCTCTAGTATCTGAAATGACGATTTTCCCTGGCTTCTCAGTTTAAAAGTACGTTTTAGGGAAATATATTCCGGTCTGCACAACGACAAAAAATATAAAAGTACTCAACACTAGAGACGTCGGTTAATCGTTCGATTAATTCAAATAATCGAATATCTGCAATTTTATCCGAGTAATTTTGTATCGAATAATGAAAAATCAAAATATGAATACATCGAATAATTATCACAGTAATCGCGATTAATGAAAAAGGAAACTATTTTTTTCAAAAAATACAGTGCAAAATTTAAACTTTGTTTGTCGAAATTCATCGATTATGCTAAACCACGGTTGAAGCATAAAAATAATTCCCTGATGGTGGAGGAGACTGGGGAGAAGAATTCAGCGTCTGCAGGAGTAAATAGCGGAATAGAAGGATGTGATCTAATCTCCCGTACTAAAGTGGTAGTATTCAAATTCAGAGTGCTAAGAAAAATACTAGTGGTCAATGATTCTACAAAAATACTTCTTTTGAACTAGTAGTTATAGGGACCAAGTAGAAATTTTCAAATGAATCTGCTATTTCAACAACATTCGAAGAACAGGTAGTTTTGAACACAAAAAATTGTATGTTGGTGCAATTAAAATATTTTGCATCATTTGCATGATGTGCTCTTTTTTCAATCGCCCGCAAAAAAATCACGAAATGGTAAATTTATCAATCTACTGAATTACCATTCAAAAACTACTATTCTGCATATTCTGCATAATTTTTTTTATTATAAATGTCTGTTCATCTCGATTACAAGAAATAAATATTCGCTCGATTAATCGAATTCTGAAAGACAATTATTCGAATGAATCGATTATTTGGCCCCACGATTAATCGATAATCGAATAAACGAAAAATTTAGACATCTCTACTTAACACCAAAAAATACCCCCGACTTGCATGTATATTTGCAGGTACATTAATTTTGAAGTTCGTGTTAGGGAAACACAACTCAGTGGGCAAAAAATACCACCGACTTACATCTTTTTACAAAGCGGATTCCCCCAGTGAACCGACCGTCTTCGGCACTGGCTTGATACCAAATCATGGACCTTTCGGAGGAAAAATTGAACGCGCCCGGCGCGGTAGAAATTCTGAGTACTAATCCCCGAGCTTGACTGCCCCGAATGCTTTTATTATTCGTCATGTTTACAATTCTTGTTTTCTTATTTACTAATACAAAATTTGGCGCGCGCTTCCTCGTGCTGACTCTGCACGCGATTGTGTAAAGAGCAACACAATTAAACTAGGGCAAATTTAGCATACGCGGAAACAAAAATTAACAACAGGGCCGTTCATCTCCAAGGTGGATGTACTTTTGTAAATTGACAACAACGCGCGTGTTAAAATGAAATATGGAAAAATGGAGCGAAGCATTCTCCAAGCGTCTCTATAATGATGTCTGAAGCGATTAGGGCCGCTTCATCCCCCTTACTTGTACAGCTTGAAATAATCTTGAAGAGGTTATTGCAAGCAGATTATACAATAATGTAATAATTAGATAAATGTATTTGATTTTTGATTTTTACTTTTCAGTCATAGGAACTTAAATGATTTTTTTTTTCGGTTGTAATTAAAATAAAACATACTCCCTCAACTCTGTAATTCCCCAATTCTAAATGGAAACAAAAATGGTCATATCTCCTTAAAGCTTCCCCGAAAGTCTTATCGATCATTGTTGATGAGCTTGTACAGCTTCATTTAAAAATTTCTTGGTGCAATATGTTTATTTTCATCATTCTTGCTGAATATATCTCCCCCTCATTAATTCTTTAATCTTTAATCTTTCATATTCTTTTAATCTTTAATCTTTCATCTTCTTCAATATTTAGTTTTCTTCATTTCAATCTTTATTGTTGGAGGTCCCATGATTCTTCTTCGCTTTTATAGCGCTACTTTGTTTACATTTTTATTCTCGATAATCCCACATTTCAGTTACTCATGAACTGTTAAGTAAGTATTGGGGCATACATGTCCTTACAAGAATTCATTCCTGGTTTTCCAGCCCTTCGGTACATTCAAAAGCTATTATTGCGATTGATGGACACATTCTTGTTATAAATTGGCTGTAGACAAATATGCCTCAACATTTTACATTTTGTTAAAATCCCACTTCAAAGTGTATATGTAAAGTTAGAATCACACCTATTCAAATTATCGATAAGTACATTTCCCCATTTTTCCCTGTCCATACAATTAAAGTACGGGAGATATGATTGTGTCTTTCTAAACAGAATAAGCAGTCTTCCCAGAATTGACGGAATATTGTTAAATAATAATTATCCCTTCTTTGATTCATATTTTGATGCCGGGTTTAAATTTCTCTGCTAAATTAATTCAGTCTGTGAATTACATTCTTGAAGCATGAGAAGAATTAGATCGTACTACTTTCTTCTAGGTGCATAATTTCCTTTCATACACATTTTATCGCCCTTATTCTAAAAATCTCCTAATTTATTTAAAAATTGATTATCCTACCAACAGTCGATTTGAATTGATTAGGAAAAGGCTTTTCAGCTTCACTTTTTTTAATTTGGTTGTTTTGAGAGGAAGAAAAAATAAATGGTCATATTCATTTTCTCACTGCTGTCCTAATTTGTTACAATGAAATAGAGTTTGCAGTCGCCAACAACTTTTTTTTGTTTATAGTAGTCTAGCTTTTATATAAATTTTTCATATATTATATCTGTCGCCATCCGTGTAATCCAAAAAATTGATTCAGATGTTTACATTCTGTGGTAGGAAGGTGGTCGAACTTTGACTCAAAGTGTAAACAATATATATATATATATATATATATATATATATATATATATATATAATATATATATATATATATATATATATATATATATATATATATATATATTTCTACACTCCCCCTGCTCAAAGTAGGGTAGTTTTAATTTACTTTTCGATCAACACATTGAGTTGCTGAAAAGAGTTTGTTTCAAGGTTTGCTTCTTTTTGTACAACGGAAATGAAAAAAGTCCGTCGTAAGCGTCGTATCCGAAGGCGGCGAGGAAGGCGGTGGCCTAGATACCGAGGACTCGTCTTGGAGCTCAACCTCTGAAGGTAAAGGACAACAATAATATTGAACGAAAAATTAAATATACAATTCCAAACAATGCATTTTCAGATACAACTCTTCCTGACAAAAGTGACTCCAAGAACCCAACCCCGGTGTCAACGCTTCACAAGTGGAATCAAGTCGAAAGCCAACTCCTACGTTCGAAAACAGTGGACCGGGCAGGTGCAGAATCGGTTCGATCTCTGAATGATATAAAGGAAGACTTGAAAAAACGGCATGGCAAATATTTGAGTGCCGACGATGTGAATTGGGGATGTTGGGCTAACTGAATTTGCAGCACCACAGCATATCATTGGACTTTTCAGTACAGTTCCTGTCCACAGTGACGTCCTTTTGGAAAAGGCGAGATTGTATTTTCAAGTAGCATCCACTGTAAACCAGGCATATGTCAGGGTCTTGCAAGACCTGAAAGACGATCATCGTCAATTGATGAACATAGCATCCGTGATGGGCCAACGAATTACAATGCTTGAGGAAAAAACAAAATGAATATGATACAATGCTTACTGCTATGAACAGCTCAGTATCTGCTAGAGAGAACGGGTTTTCAGTAGAGTTGGCTCAATCCGTTACAGATTGCGTTGATGTGGATCACCTGTGATCACCTGTGGATCACCTGTGATCATATGAATAAGTAAAATGCACATTTCAAAGGTTTATTTTATTTCTTTATTGAGTATCATCAAGCAAACAGATCAACCGTACCGTAAATGGCAGTAACATTAAATTTCAAACCCAAACGTTTTCATGTCTTGGCCCAAACCAATGCTTGGGTCAAATATGCCACCGTGAAGATACCCACATTTTGCAAAAAATTTCACGTAATCATAATTTTTAAAATGTTTCAAAGCTTCACATATGGTAATAGTCAAATTTTTAGAGTTTTACATTCGCGGTTTCGGGGTGGCCGTGTACATGATGTACAAATAAAACACGCACGAACGTAAACATAACAAATTAAAACTATATTACTGAACGGACTAAAAACATACTATATACATTGAACGATGACGAACTTGCACTCCTTTATTATGCTGTTGCGCGCATCTACGGGTGACAGCTTAGCTGCCACCAGTGAGCTCAGCAGTGTTGATGTTGATACCGGTTGTTAGGGATGTCCATGTTCCCAACATCTCTCCTCTTAATACAGCTGGTACGGGTCAAACTTTATCGGTGGTTTTCGCAGACGTGAAGAGCGACGATATACCTGTACAGCTGTTTCCACTTCAGTAGGTCTGGATGATAGAGCAGTCGTTGCAGGGGACAAAGGAACTACAGATTTGGATGTAGGCTTGGTGGAAGAAGGCTGACTATCTGTTGTTGATTCTGGTGTAACCCAGACTAAGCTGGGTGAAGTTGGCGTGGATGGCAAGCTCTTCAATGATGTTGAATGTTCAGCCGGAGTTGTGAGCATGAACGGCGTTGATGGCAATGGTACTGGTGGTGTAGACGGACCCGTTGATTGTGTTTGGCTCGGCTTGTGCAGGTTCCATGCTCGCTGCAAGATGTCCAGAGACAACTGACATGTATCCACCTTGGAAGGCATCGAGCTAGAAGTTTTGGCGCCAGATTCTGTTCGGCTTCGAAGCTGGTTGATATGCGAACTACTCTCAATCCACACGTTGAACATCACCTGTCCAACCCGCTCTAGAATGACCCCTGGTGCCCATCTCCATGAGTTCTTGGAGTACACCTTGGCGTAGATCGCATCACCTTTCTTGAACGACCTCGGAACAGTTTCACTAATTGTTTCCCGAACAGCTGGTGGACGAAGTAAGTCCAAACTGGTACGAATTCTGCGCCCAAACATAACTTCGGACGGAGATTTGCCTCCTGGTGCTGACACGTTTGGTGTTGTTCGATAAGTCAACAGAAAAGTGTCCAAAGCGTTCTGGATTGGTCCTCTCCCCTCTCGAATCTTCTTGATCGCTTGCTTGAATGTGTCTACGAACCGTTCAGCTTGCCCGTTGGATTGCGGATTAAACGGTGCGGTTGTCACGTGGTCGACACCGTTCTCAAGACAAAACTGTGCAAACTCGGCACTAGTGAATTGCGTACCGTTGTCGCTTACAAGCGTTTCTAGCATACCGAGGCGAGCGAAGAGACTTTGTAGAATTCCGATCGTTGCAGAGGCTGTGATCGACTTCGTTCTGATGATTTCGACCCACTTGGAATATGAATCGACGCTGAGCAAGAAATAGTCTCCTTCGATAGGCCCTGCGTAGTCAATGTGAACGCGCTGCCACGGATGCGTTGACTTGGGCCACGACAGCGGCGGTACTTTGGGTGGACTCTTGGCTGCAGCTGCGCAGTTACGACACGCTTTGACATGCGCAGCGATATCCGAATCGATCGACGGCCAGTAGACGAAGCTGCGCGCGATCGCCTTCATGCGCTGGATGCCAGGATGACCTCGATGAAGATGTTGTAGGCAACGCGCCCGAAACTCGCTCGGGATCACTAAACGTTCAGCAAACATCACGCACCCTCGAACCGTAGACAGTGAACCACTTCGATCGAAGAACTGCTGAAGTGAACGATCTCGAATGGCCGTTTTTGACTGCGGCCATCCTTGCTGGACGAAACGATAGACATTGCTAAGAACAGGATCGGAACGGGTGGCGTGCTGTATTGTTCTGAAATTGAGAGGAAGAGCGGTAACTGCATCTAATGCAATTGATCTTACGTCGTTTTCAGTTATGATGCTGGCTACTACAAAATCTTCTTCCGGCTTGACGTGTTGATTGATCAACCGTGACAGAATATCGGCGTTACCAAATTTCGATGTGTTTATGTAGACGATATTGAAGTCGTATAACAGTAACTGGAGTGCCCAACGTTGTAGCCGGTTTGCCGTGTAAACTGGGATGCCGTTTTTCGAACCGAAGATCCGAAGAAGTGGAGCGTGATCGGTTTGCAGTGTGAACTTCCGACCAAACAACATCTTGTGGAACTTGGTAACAGCGAAGATAATCGCCAGTCCTTCACGATCTGGCTGACTGTAGGCTTGTTCAGCGGCTGTTAGTGCTCTGGAAGCGTGTTGAACAACTTCCATCGACCCATCTGGAAACTTGTGGCTGTTGGTCGCTCCAACTCCAACCGATGACGCATCCGCTGCTATCACTATCTCGCGTTGTGGGTTATAGTGCGTCAGAAGCAAATCTGAGGTGAGAATCTGCTTGAACGTGGAGAAGGCCTTGTCGCACTCCGCTGACCAGACGAACTTCTTGTCGGTTTTCAGGAGCTCATCTAGCGGATATCGCAGCGTACGCATACTCGGGACGAACTTCCCGTAGTAATTTATCGCTCCCAGAAACGATCGAACTCCAGTGACATCTTTTGGGGCCGGCATGTTGCAGATTGCTTCGACTTTTGCCGGATCCGGACGCAGACCTTGCCCGTCGATGAGATGTCCCAGATATTTGATCTGATGTTGAGCGAACGAGCACTTTTCCGCTTTAATGGTGAATCCGAACTCCTGGATTCGACGAAGGACGGCTTGAAGATTGCGCCAATGATCCGCTTCGTCGACCCCGCCAACGAGAACATCATCGAGATATCCAGACGTGCAGCTTAGTCCAGCCAGCATCGTATCTACGAGCTGCTGAAAAGCTCCAGGTGCCGCCTTGACACCTGGTGGAAGCTTATTGTACCGATAAAGACCTCGATGTGTGTTGATTGTGAGCAACTCGCGACAACTTTCGTCCACCTCCACCTGCAAGAACGCATCTGAGAGTCGATCTGACTGTAGACGTTGCAGTTCGCCAGCCTAGCGAAAATATCCTGCGGCAGAGGAAGTGGGTACTGATGCGGCTGCAGAGCGTCATTGAGGCCTGTAGAGTAGTCCCCACATATACGGATCGCGCCACTTGCCTTGCGAACAACGACGATTGGGGCTGCCCACTCCGAGAAATCGACCAGTGTAATGATGTTGGCTCGTTCAAGTCGATCCAACTCTGTGTCGACTGTGTTGCACACGGCATAAGCCATTGGTCGCTTCGGTCGAAACACTGGGGATTTACCTTCCTTCAACGTGAACTTCACCTTCACCTTCGAGCACAAGCCTGGATCGTCGCTGAATACCGTTGGAAAAGCTGCTTGGAGCGCGCTGATTGATGTTGGATAGATGTTGATTTGATTACAAAACTGATCCATAGGCAACGATCCGAGGTTGAACGTGTCGATTAGATCCAGTCCAAGCAGATTGAGTTTCTGCTTAACCACAAAGAATCGACCATGACGCCTCTCCCCCTTGATCACAACTTCACATAAGCATTCGAATTGTAGCTTCAAGGGCTTGCCCGAGGCTGTGGCAGCTTGGACTTTCGCAGGGCCTGTTGTTGGCATTCCAATCTGCCTCCATGTCTGCTCGGAAATGACGCTGATGTTCGAGGCAGTGGCGAGTTGAAGAATGATCTGCCGGCCGTTTACTTCCGCCTTCACAAATCTCTTTCGCTTTCGAACGTTCTTTACTTGCACGCTTCTCGTTACCATCAGCTTGGATGGGTGGCGCTTGCCTTGCCCTCACCTTCTTGGCACTACCGCAGTACCCATCTTTGTGGCCCACTTGACCGCAATCTTTGCACCGATGTCTGATGAAAGGACAGTCTCTCGAATAATGCATTGCACCACAGTTCCAACAAGGCGCTGCTGGAGCGGCACCCCGCTGATTTGAAGATCTTGACTCTGGCGATCCCCGTCCTGCGCGGGAATGCTTCCCATCGAACTGCTTTCGTCTAACCGCCTGCACTGCTGTCGACGAAGACGCTGCCTCTATCATCGCCGTATCGTGCCTAAGGTTCAGAAGACGTTGACATTCATCGGAAATCTGCTCCAACGTAATGTCGTTCCGCTCCTCGATTCTGCTCAGCAACCTGGTCCTGACTTCCGCATCGCTTTCTGCCTTCAGTCCACATACAAACACGAGGCATTTGAACTGGTCCTCCGAAAGCTTCCCCAGTTCAAATTCGACACACAGCTTGTTCACCCGACATGCGCACGTTTTGTAGTCTTTGGTGGCTTGCTTCGTGACTTGCAAGCACCGATACCGTTTGCTGATCACGGATTCTGGGATGCCGAATAAACTCTTCAGCTTACTCACCGTGTCGTCGAACTTCACTTCGTTGGGGCTTTTCGGTAGGATATAGCTGGTATATCGCTCGTGCTCTGACGGCCCCAGTTTTCTCAGCAGCAATCTCACCTTTGCTTCATCGTCGAGTCGAACGGCATCTTTCGCAAACAAATCCTGGTATCGCACGTACCATCCAGCAAATGTGATGTGTTGATCCGGATCGTACCGGAATTCGATGATATTGCTCGCCAGTGAATCAAGAATCTGCTCCGGGTTCGTCGGCACCTGAACATTGATGGCCGACATCACCGCTCGAAACATCTGCTCTTTCTGCTTCAAAAAGGGCGAAAACATACCGTCGTCGGGAATTTTCCTCCTCTTTCCTATAGTGAAAAACCCTCACTCACTCACGCAAAATGTTCTCATTTTTTTCCGTTTTCCTCGTCGCCACTTTTACATTCGCGGTTTCGGGGTGGCCGTGTACATGATGTACAAATAAGCACGCACGAACGTAAACATAACAAATTAAAACTATATTACTGAACGGACTAAAAACATACTATATACATTGAACGATGACGGACTTGCACTCCTTTATTATGCTGTTGCGCGCATCTACGGGTGACAGCTTAGCTGCCACCAGTGAGCTCAGCAGTGTTGATGTTGATACCGGTTGTTAGGGATGTCCATGTTCCCAACATAGAGCTATTCTCAACATATAATTACAAGATTCACTTAAGGTGAATCATCCAAAAAGAAATAATAAAGAAAATAAAACACTCGTTTAGGATAACTATCCTTTATTCGACTTGTCCGATCGCGTTTACAATTAAGCCTGATCCTAGCTTTATCCCTACTTCTTTTCCTAAGCTTGCTTTCCTTGTTCTTTTTACTCTGGGCGGGTTGGTGGTGGTGTGTCGGTGATAACGGCGTGGCTTGGTGTATGCGTGCGTGATGATACGGCTTGGTATTGGTTATGATGGCGTGGCTTGATCGATGCGTGCCATGACGATGGCGTGGCTTGATGGTGGCGTCTCCTAAGGGTAGCTTGGCTTGGCTTGGCTTGGTTTGATGTTGGCGCAAATTAGATGGGACTGGTGCGTAACTATATGTTTTCTTCAAGTGTTTTTTGAGATATCCAAACACGTACTCTATAGGATTATAGAACGGAGCATACGCTGGCAGAAAGATCACAATAATTCCCAATGATCGTAAGTACTCTATTATTGCTTTGTGGCAGTGGATACGGGCTCCATCCATAACCCATATACTATATTGCCCAGGATGTCGTTTAACGCGGAACAATGACGACACGCAATCAAAAAAGACGGGTGGGTAATGTCGGGGACATAACCGGAGTGACGTAGGACAATACAAAGGGGACAGCTTTTGTTAAATATATATTTTAAATATATTGTTTTATTTTGAATACGTGAATACCCACCTATCTACCTGAAAAATGGATTAGTTTACTGTTTACTCTTTATGAATATGTTGATGGTTCTGAAAAGAACCTTTGGTGTTGTGTTTTTGTTATCACTCGATTTCCCATCTTGTTTGGTAATACCTTCCTGTTTAGCTATTGCGTTTGCCACTCGCCACAGCTTTCACAGTTGGAAAATTTCTTCCCATCCAGCTTGTGACATGTTGTTCAGTAAATTACATTTAATGCGACGTGCCGGAGAAACACTTCTCCACTCACTGAAACTAATTGTTGCCTTGATGAGCGCCGAACCGAAGTTGCTCTGTTCTTGATGCGGGTTTTCTGATTGTCGTGAGCAGCTTTGCAAGCCAACTCGAGCACTCCGACGGCCGAAACTCTATAATCGCTGTTAGGTATACTGGTGCTCCGGCACCAATCCGTTCGGCCTAGTTACCCTTGCGGAGCAATCAGTGAATGCGACCAACAGGGAACTGGAGACCTGCACGGTTCGAGTGAAACTTTGCCTTTCCCTTAACTTGTCCTCCTCTGTTACGTCCACGATGCCGATGCCGTACAACCACACGGGTTTACGGTTTGAAAGAAAATAAGATATTTTTTTGGGGTCCGCGTGTTTTATACTCTAGCGGTACACACTCACAGGATAGAGACAAATCGGCAGACTCAGCCAGAGGGGCGAGTCCAACGAGACGAACGAATGAGCGTTAAAAGGGAGCGATGGCAAAAAAATACATTCATTATGATTTGTTCGCTCGTTGGATTCACATGCAGGCTAAAGAGGGTCCTTTTCAGGATCACATAATTATCTTCAATCCAAAGAGTTTATTGTTTTGTTATCACTCGATATCCCCATCTTGTTCGGCTAAACCTTTCTGTTTAGCGATTGCATTTGCCACTCGCCACAGCTTTCACAGTTGGAAAATTTCTTCCCATCCAGCTTGTGACATATTTTACAGTAAATTACATTCAATGCGACGTGCCGAAGCGCCACTCAGTGTCGCATTGGAGGCGATTTCAACCTGTAATTGAATATTTACGATGACAGTGGTACAGTGTCGACTTTCAATTTGGGGTCATAATTTGGATCTCTATGTTTACAAAAATGTCCAACTAAATAAGTCGCATTACATGTCCGTCCAATTAGCTAAATGTCGAACTAATAGTAAATTACTGTACTTTCAATCTAGAAACAATTTAAGAATTGGTGAAAATTGTATAATCAGGAAAGTCCCCAACTATCAATAAGCTCAGAACAACTGCCAAATTCACATACTCATCATATCCTGGCAAACAAATTATGAAAAAATCAATTTGTGTTTCATTATTATTTTGGATAGTGTTTTAGAAAGCATTGAACTGTATCTTCTAAACTATTTTTTGGTAGGTTTAATGGCCCTGAAAAGCGCCTTGTTTTATGGAATGGTTCCAATTTAGAAAACGTAGTACTCGTGGTTTTGAAACAAAAACATTTCGAACGCCCTCGATGCCGCCTTGTTCTGGATTTGCCACCAAAGCAGTTTGTATAAAGAACAAACTTTTTTCTTCTGCTACCTGATGCCGTTTTGCGATTGCGTTTGCCACTCGCCACTCGCTGCAACTGTCTGTTGTTGTCTTGATGTGTTCTGTTCTGAATGCGGTTTTTCTCGATCACTTCGGCGGCCGATACTATATAATGCCGGCTAGGTGGACTGGTACACTGGTACTAACGCGCTCGGCCTAGCTACCCTTGCGGGGAACTCCAGATCAACACGGTTCGAGCGGGATTTTGCCTTTCCCTTCACTTTTCCTCCTTTACCATGTCCAGACATGGCTGCTTGGGTTGGTTTGTTGATGTGTTGTGATGCGAACCGATGTGGTGTACGGTTTGAATGAGAATGATCGTTACGGCAGCGGAGCGGGGATTTTTAAGCTGACTGGCTGGCTCGAGAATTACGCATGTGTGAGACTGCGACCAATGTTTCGTTCATTTTTTTCTTTTTCCTTTCCAATCGTGCTTCATTCTATTTCGCTGCTGTTCTGGTTGCCCGTTTTGGTCGGTACGATTTGAGGAGCAAAAAATGGACCAATCAAAAATGGGCACATAGTGCATTTTGATAATGCTTGATATTTCACAATTATTCAATTATTTATCTCAAGAAAAATGAAATGTTATTCGTTATGATAGATGCGTAGATATATTTCCTATCAATTGATGCAAAAACCTTTGCGATCTATTGAGAAATGCTCGAGTTATAAGCGTTCCAAATCTTGCATTTTTTCCTACTTGTTCAGTGCCTGGATTTCCATTTCACCCCCTATATCTTCCGGTTAGACGTAGTCCTACGTCAAAACCAAGGTGTGTTCCCGCTCGAGAACGGGTTGTTTGAAAAAGTTATTCCCATATGCTCTACATATAGTATTAGGTGTTGTTAGTCCAATTAATATTCGAATTGGGTTGAATAAACACTCAGAAAGTAAAAAATTATGAAAGAAAATGACCTTTCCGATTTCAAATATGTTTTCTCTATATTAAAGTAACATGATTTTACTGATGAGAAAAATAAATAATTGTGTTCGGTATTGGTAATTATCTTATATTACATTGGTGAGTTTTGACGTAGGACTACGTCTAACCTTTCAATATGGGGGCCCATTTCAATATTTCGATGTGAAAAAGTGTTCAGTATTTGAACGCTAATACTTTTTCAATTAATTGATGGATTTTGATTCTAAATACACGAATTAATAGTAAATATCCTCAGCAATTTTTTGTATGCTCTACATTACGATTTTTCAGTTCATATAGAGCTCAAATTGATGAAAATTGAAAGAAAGAAATCCCTACTTTCCCATACATTTTGTCTGCGCTCCCGCAGCAAACAGCTATTCATTACAAGCAATCACAGGAACGGGCGAAACGTAGTGACAAGGAGAAGACGAGTGGGGAACGCAAAAGAGATTAGGTATAAAGGCGGTCGCTACAACGTAAACTATCTTATATATAAAATTCTCGTGTCACGATGTTCGTGGTATTATACTCAAAAAACTTGGTAGGCATGAGAATAGGTCGTAAACTATATATAATACCGCTAGGATACCTATTACTTTATATTTTATACCGATTAGGGTGGTCCCATGCAAACAAAATCGGCATAACTTTGTTTTCGTATTTTTTTTGCATAAATTTGGCTAGAAAAAAAACTTATAACCAATTTTCATCCTCATTCCCTTTTTTATCGCGATATATGTATTTTTATATAAACGATGCCAAATAATTGATTTGTTGTTCTTTTTTTTAAACAGGACGAATTTATTTACGTTGTTTAATGCCAGATGGCACTTCGTCCTCTTCATCGAATTTCACCCTACACATACGCAAGTAACCTCAATTCGACTAAAACTAGGAATATCGCCGGCGAGCTGGAAGCCTTTTTGGATGAGCACAATAAATTATTGAAATTATTCTAATCACACCCATGCTCGGAATGCAAAATAACAGTCACGCTATTGTCATCAATCCTGATAAAAAACCGATTGAAGAGCACGTGTGTAGATCCAATGCGCCACAGTTACTTTAATTATTAGGAACATCATTACTCATTTTGAATTAATATTTTAATATTATGTGGTTGGAGGAGACGAAACAAACAAAAGAGTGTCCTCGATGGATTCTTATGTGTGTCGTTTGATGAATTGGCGCAGTCAGGACAACGTCATTCTAGGATGTCTTGAGCTGTGTCAATAATCCATGGTCAACATATTCGCAAAGGTAGAGAGCGAACGACTTCGATTCCTATGAGACAATCAACAGAAGCGGTTCGAGGAATGATAGCGCGACGCTATCATGAGTAACACCTACACAGCCTTTGTTCAAACGACAGCACGTGTGTTCAAACAAAAGAAATGCAGTCTTTAATGGGCTCTATTACAAAATTACACGTATTTCGTCCAACATGTTTCTGGATGTTTGCAAGATTTATAGAAAAATCATTAAGTTCGGACTGTTTTCTAAGTATTTAAACAACATCGAGTAATGATTTTCATCCAAATTTAAGCAATTTAAAATTATTTTCGTGTCTGCTAATCTGATACAGATTAAATTCCTCGAATACGGATTACTTATTTTGAAGTTTATGCGCCGAGGCAAGGTAGCTACATTTCATAGCACGAATGCTCAGATTTCTGAATGCAAAAGACGAATCCTGAGATCCGATCGATCCGGTCCATTTCTCTGTACATCATAGATCTGATCTCCATCTCCACATCACACTCAGGTTCGGGAAGTTCCCACGGTCCAGTGCAATACACGGTGAAATCTTCACGTATCTGCTCGATATCCACGATATCCTTCAACGATCATAATCAATTAATTTTATAGATCATTGAAACATTTGAACACACATGTATTGCATGTATGTACATGTATTGCAATACATTAGTTATTTTTTATTCAACAGTCAAAATATTCACTAGAAGGCAGAACAACGTTTGCCGGGTCAGCTAGTATCACTATATAAAGAAAGCGGTGGTTGTGATTGGCCTCATTCTATTGTTGCACGCCAAGCAGTGAAGACGCAGATTGCAGATCGCAGATTGAGTACACGATATCGAAGCATTCTTCGTGAGGACACCGACTGGATAACATCGTTGCTGGACGAGCTGGATGGCGAGTGATCGAGTGCCTGCAGGAGTGGAGTGGAGGAGTTATTGAAAAGTAAAGTTTTCACCAAGGGCCTTTATCAAGGCTAGAGACGAATGAACTGCAAAAGTTTCATGTCTCTATAATTCAAAACCTTATCTTACCTTATTTCGAAGCATATGCAGATTGTTTATGCAATGCGATACCGCAAAAGGAAGGGAGAGGAGTCTCTGATGAGATGTAAAGGGGAGCCCAATCGTCAATCGAGGTGTATTGAATTCGAAGCGTCGCATCGGATGGTGGAGCAGCTCATCGTATTTCGAGGAGTGATGAAGTTGAGCTTTCGATTGTATATAATGCTGGTGCGTGTTTTGGAAAATTTACATAAAAAGTGAGCTGCCTTGTAGGTTTAGGCATTTAAGCATGATATATCGTAGTTTCGTCTGGCAGGCTGAAACATACATTACTCTCTATTAATAGTTTCATGGCAGCGTGTGTCCAATCGTGTATTTCTTAGGCTTTATCGTTAGGTATAAAGTGTGACATGCCGTTCAATGATACCACGCGGTAAATATATATTGTGATATGCTTGCCACCAAGTGTTTTTACGCTGTTGGCTGAACAGAAAAGCCTACAATATGTGCGTCGCGTTTTAATGTTTTGGTGAAAATATGAAAAAGCCAAAAATGGTCGTAATCTCTCTCGCTCTAAATCTTCTGTGCTAGAAAGTGTTTGGAGTTCAGATAAATATATAAGCAATTACCTACGTTTGCTTTATTTAATTGTTCAAATTTTGACGTAGAACGACGTCTTTCATTAAGGGTGCCAAATCAGAAAACAGGTCACGTTCTTATGAAACAAAGTTAACGTTAATAAATATTTTTGCCGCGAACAGATTTTGGCGATTTACACAGTAAACGAATCGGAAATTCCCTAAGATTTGTTTAATATGCTAAATATTAAAATCTTCTGGTTTGTAAATGGTTAAAACAGAGCTGTTAATAACGAGCAACTTATCGACGAGCAGCGAAGGGGAAATCGTAGGATTTAAAGTCTCCGTGAACAAAGGAAAACAAGAATAAGAAGGGGGAATACTTGCCTAGAGTTTAAACAGTGGATCTCGCTGAGGCAAACCTTAGAGGCGAATGAACTGCAAAGTTTAAAGCCTCTTAAAAACAAAGAAAGAAGAAGAAGGCAAACTTTCATTCGGCATCGGACTGTTGAGCAATCCAGTTCACGGAAAAGCGAAAGCACGCTTCGACCTACGATTGAACCCCACCAGTGATAATCCAACTTTGATATCATCGTGTGGTTTTTTCAGTTCGTATTTGGCGTTATTGGTATCGGGTGTTTTTCTTTCCACGTCATAAATTGGACGCTTCGCGTAGTGTGTGATGAGCAAGAAGAAGAGGAAGGCTGGCTCGAGCACTGCAAAAATCGAACGTATTGCCAGTGGCAATCAAATTTCGAGGCAAGCGTCATCTAGTGAAGCACGCGATGTTGGTGCAGTGAAAAGCGCTCGCACTGAACCGAGCCTTCGCGAGTGTGACACCGCATCGAACAACATCAAAGTAGGCGACTTCGGCGCGTCAGTCGAAAATGTAAACGGCTTTACCCAGACAGCAACCAAAATCAAGCTCCACTCGCTAATGGTGAAGGCGGTCGCTCTTGACAAACAAACTGTGTGACATAATTCAGTCTTTTTCCAAGCAGTTAACATTGTTTGTTTTTCGTCATCATGAGGGCTTTGTTGGTGCCTTTGACATTGCATGAATGCAATAAACATGTATTGCAATGGCGAAGCAGGCATTAAGGTTATGCGCCAAAAAAATTATGTGGGGAATACCAAGAAACTTGAATGTCGTACTGGAATGTTATAAGTTATTTGTTTTCGAGGTTGTTGATATTAATAAAAAGAGTTTATTTCGTTTGTTTAGACACCAAGAAAGTAAATGTCGTTCTGGAATGTTGTATGTGATTAGATTTCGCTTGCCAGTAGAAAAACTTCCTCCACTAAGGGTGGCAGCTGCGCTTATCTCGAACATGAGAAAGTAATGCAATTTTTTTCGAGACCAGTATTATAAACAGAATCGTTTCTTTTGAGAATAACGCAAAATGATGAGAAGTGTTTATATTCCTAGTAGTTTCAAGCCACCAATATATTACTCTGTATGCGTGCTATGACGAACGCTTGGTTTACGTTGTACGAACGATGCCTAGAGGTGCAATTCCTCTGAGGCAATACTAAATAACATGTAGCATGATATTTCATACTTGCAACGGTTGTCATTGTTGTTGTTTCCTCGCGGTGCCAAAGATATATTGATGTAGTTATGAGATGTGGAATAATGGTGCTGGTGCAACATGTATATAATCGACTATGGCTGAGTCTATGTCAATTGCGAAAAAGGCCACCGGAATTGCGTTCGACGTAAATTTTCAATGCATTGACATGAAATTATTTGCGACATATGATCAGCTAGTGTATTGTTCTGCGAGGGCAAGAATGAATCATCAATCAATTATCGTCAACTGATTCTACAATGAGAAAACATTTCAAAGATTATTCTACTAAGCAGTTGTTTCTAAAATTTCACAGCACTATAGAATAATATCCGAAGGTATAAACAAGCAACTTATATAAAATAGCAGCGTAGATCTACGTCAACAATGCGGTCGTATCTTGGACACAGCCTACTATAATTTTTTATTTTAATGTGAAGTTTGAAGTTTGAAATTACATTACGTTTTGATCCACCTCTAAATAATTTTTCAAGCTAGAGATGTATGTAATTTCGCTAGCCCTATTAATGGAATTTCCCAATAATCCATTTCATTTCGTATAATTTATATATTTTAATAATAGTTTTGATAAGTCCTCACATGATCATTGCTGCCATCTTTCTAATATTTTTGTTATTTTGTGTTGCATTCTTGACCATGCTGTCCCTACTCGAGGATATTCGCATGATGTGTACAGCATCACCTATTCAACTGCCTGTCAATGAAGACAGTTCGCTCTATCTGCCTGCTGTATGGTGTGTATTAATTTCCTGTGTTGTATCTTCGCGATCACTATCAAGTATAAACCACTACGATGTTGTGTCATATATGATGCCAGTTGTGCCTTGGATGTTTTCGTTCGGTTGCCCGATAAAGTAACTATGGAGCTCATTGGAAACTTTTTAAATTGGAAATGAGGAAAGTTTCACTTGTTTGAAGTTTGAAGTTTCAATTTTTTATTGAACACTAGATATGAATTCTTTCGAACATTCACGTTTTCTTACCGAGCAAAAGTTCGTGGGTGCAATCGCATAACTCTTCATTGATTAATCCTTACAATTTACATTTTTCCGTTACATGGAATATATGTTTAAAAGAGAACAGTAATTTTCAGTCATAATTTTTATTTTCCACCTGAGGATTTTTTTCGCTTCACACTAACGGAACACGAATCATAATTTAGCAAACGCGAAATCCAATTGGACTAACAACAATGACATTGTGGATATATACATTATATGATACATTTTTTCGAACTTTCTCTTGAAGCTTATTGAAAATTTCAAAACTTTTTCTCACCATAACATTGATAACATCGATGGGGAGCGACGAGTTCAATATATTATTATTATAATAAAGACGAACCGTTCCTTCTTCGGAGTTTGCACTTAGCAACACATTTCGACTTCCATTTTTATTTATCTAGATAGAAGATATAGGAGTGCGTTATTTCGGCTGAAAATCCATTTTTTTTTTTTTTTTTTTTTATTTATATAAAATGATGATGGTCCCACCTCTTTCCCCTACATAGGTTTGAGCTGGACGAGTTATCTTGTGGATAATTATATGGAGGAGTTTCTTTGTAATATCAAATCAACCAGTAAGCTAGTTAAAAACAAAAAACGGTCCGGTTGTACCACTGGTATAGATTGTTTATCAAAAGAACAAGTAAGGGCATTATCTAAACGCTAAATATTCCATGGCATGTCAAGAGAATTTCCAATCCGGGAAGACACTTGACCGATCGGGAATCGAACCCAATGCCTATATCAGAATTAGCCATGAATTTACAAGGGATTTCCCGCTTTACTAGATTCCCGAGAACGATCTACTAATGCGATCGCTTTCGAGTCCAGACAGCTGAGCAACCCCGAGCCTAATTCTAGCCGACACTTCAGGCCCAGTAACTCTCCCAAGGCATGTCAAGAGAATTTCCAACCCGGGAAGACCCTTGACCGATCAGGAATTGAACCTAATACCTATGTCAGTACCAGCCATGAATTTACAAAGGAAATCCCGCTTTACTGGATACCCGACAACGATCTGTTAATCGTTTTCGAGACCAGACAGCTGAGCAAACCTAAGCCTAATTCCAGCCGATACTTCAGGCCCTTCATTCAACCTGGGGTATAATCGCGTCAATCTGAATCTGCAATGAGATCTGCCACAACACAGAAAGATCTCGTCAATCATCTGTCAAAAGGATAAATTTACAAGTATTCCGGTTGAGCTATCCCTAGCTTCTTTTCAGTTTCCACTTTCAATCCCTTGGAATGGATCGATCTTATTAAACAAAACAAAAACAAAGAAAAAAATCACTTTTGCCAATGTTCAATTTCAAATTTTACTATGCCGGTTCACGCGCGCGATGCTCAAACTCTTGTAGACTTCACAATTATTTTTAAACTAATCTAATAACTAAAATTATTAAAAATTGAAGAAAAAAAAATAATAAAAACAACATACCATCATCATCATAGTCTAAAGATAAAAAAAACACACACACATGCACCTACACCTAAAACAGTACTCTATTCATTATGTAATAATGATGACGGTCCCACTCTATTTTCCTACAACGATTTGAGCTGGACGAATTTTCTTTGATAACTATATATATATATGGATTTCTTTTATAATACAAACAAAACCAGTATATTAGTTAAGAGCATATACATAGATTGTCACTCGAAAGAGCAAGTAAAGGCATTATATGAACGCTAGATATTCCAAGGCATGTCAAGAGAATTTCCACCTTCCACCTTCAAACAAAAAGAAATTTGGTTAGTGGATTCGAATGGATTAACAACGCTTATCATAGTGTAATTTTTGAACATATGGGAATGCATTTTTCCGAATTGTCAGACCTTCATTCAGAGTTTTTCGAAAATATTCCGATTTTTCCCTTCACTGTATTGATTCATGGGAGAATATAAAAAGGATGGTTCAAATCGGACCATTCCTTTTTCGGATTTTGCGCTTGGTGGTTCTTTCCAGAACCATCAACATGTTCATATAGAGTAAATAGTGAACTAATGTTCCAGATAGATATGTAGGTATTCACGTAGGAGAAGAAAATGAAACAATATATTAAAAAATATATTTAACAAAGGCTGTTCCCTTTGTATAGTCCTACGTCACTTCGGTTATGTCCCCGACATTACCCACCCGTTTTTTTCTTTATTACATTCTCGTCTAGGACAGAGGGCGGTTTTCATCATATCTCGTTCCACTTCGGTATCTTTTATCTGATACGCACTATCCAACGACTGTTTATCATCCTTCTGTTATCATCACTCGGTAAAAACTGGTGGAGTGAACAAACAATACCCAACAACCAAACAAAACGGCTCTTTTCAGGAGGCCACCAAATCATTATCAAAGAGTTTAACGAGGTAATTCTTCAAACATATCCAACATCAACAGAGAGCCTAACGGAATCCTACGTCAACTATGCGGTCGTATCTCGGTCACAACCCACCTGTGGCTTTTTATTGTAGAATTATTTGACGATCATTGTTTGATGATTCATTCTTGTGCTCGCAGAACAATACATGCTCGATATAAGCGCAGCTGTTATCCTTAGTGGAGAAAGTTTTGCTACTGGCAAGCGGAACCAAATCACATACAAACTTCCAGAACGACATTTACTTTCTTGGTGACTAAATAAATGAAATAAACTCTATCTGTTAATCTCAACAACCTCGAAAAGAGTAGCACTGCTTCACTATCTGCACTGCGTTAATCTTGATCGCCAATGCAATCCTCGTTGAAAGCAGCTTTGCAACTGGCACGCGGGCCCAAATAAATTAATAACTTAATAGAACTTATTCGCCAAATTCATTCACCAAATAATTTTTTGGTGCACAACCTTAACACCTGCTTCACCATAGCGTCATTTCAATGCATTGATGCAATGTCAAAGACACCAACAAAGCTTCTATGATGACAGAAAACAAACAATGTTAACTGCTTGGAAAAAGGCTGAATATTTGCCTCAGCAGAGATTCATTACCAATACCCTAGCGTAAATATTTCCCATCCGCTATCTTCCCTCCATAATTTGCATAATGCATAATTGCATAATTTGAAATTTATTAGGCGATTGTTGCATCGTTACAGGGCCAATGCGCACGAGAGCAGATACAAATGGGGTTTCAGCGTAGCGAAGATGCACTATTTTTACGTGCGGGTGTTGAAGCACGCACGTACGTACACAAATATTCATGTATCGATGGCTTGAAGAAACTTAATATATACACACTTATCCCCGTTTTGCGCTCAGAAGCCCTTTCTGTTGATATTGCCAGTCTAGATTAGCTTAGCTGTCATCCTTTGTGGAGAGAGTTTTCCTACCGTCATGCGAAACCAAATCACTGACAAAATTCCAGAACATTTATTTTCATGGTGAGCTGACAATAGCCTTGCTTGATGATTCCCCACACAATTGTGTAGCTCAAAACCTTAATCTAATGGCGTCAGTTTGATGCAATGATTGCAATGCCAGAGACATCAGCGAGTGAGTAATTTGGTCGCATCCACAGCTCAATCCGAAACGAAGACATGTGATGACGCAAAACGAGGAAGACCAAGCGATGTTCATTGTTTCGTATCTAGAACGATACTGAAAGTTTGCCTTCCTACCTTGCTTGAGACTTTAAACTTCTTCAGTTCATTCGTCTTTAACCTTCAGGCCCTCGGAAAACTTTACTTTATCCATAATATTACTCCTTGAGAAAGGCATTCGATCCCTCGTCGTCCTGCTCGCCCAGAAAATATGTTATTCAGTCGATTTCCTCACGAAGAATGAAAGTTTGCCTCAGCGAGATCCATTGTTTATACTCTAGGCAAATATTCCCCGTTCGTTCTTCTTCTTTTCCTTTGTTCACGGAGACTTTACATCTAACGATTTCCCCTTCGTTGCTCGTCGATAAGTTGCTCGTTATTGACAGCTCTGTTCGGGAAAGCACACAAATGGACAGAACAAATGTATGAGGAAATGGGAATGTTTCCAATTTTCATCAATTTAAACCATAAACCGAATTTCCGATTCGTTTGGTATGTAAATCGCCAAAATCCGTTCACGGAAAAAATAGTTATTAATGTTAACTTTATTTCATAAAAACGTGACCTGTTTTCTGATTTGGCACCCTTAATGAAAAATGTAGTTCTACGTCAAAATGCGCAGAGCACAAACGCGCACGTCTGCCTTCCACCGCTGCTCAACCCGATCACAAAACGAAATAAAATAAAGAGGGCTCAAATTGGATCATCCCTTCCTCAACTTTTTTTTATTTATATAGATAGATGTCAGTCTTTCCATGCCAAACCGATATAGTGTTTCTCATATTTTCGTCAAAAGTGGTAATTTTGTTCTATATCGCAAAACATTAGACCCATATTTTTCAATTGTTTTTATTAGTATGCCCATTTCCATTTTAGGGTGATCCAAAAAATAATTTTTTCCACGGACTTTATTCAAAAATTCATAACTTTTGAACCACTTGTAACCAGTGTGCGGTAACTAAAGTATTTACTGTGTATGAAGTCGACTCATTATTGTATTCACCAATCGTAACGGTTGAAACAGATTAATGTTTTTCGTTCGAAATAGACTTTCTTTTTTATTCATAGTAAAAGTACAATCGATACTTTATCCTAAAATATTAGGCTGTCAAAAAAGTCCTGCGGAATTTCCGCGAGGTGTCGTTGTAAGCGCGTAGTTCTAGTTGTATTCATTGTATCGAGTCATACTATAGCTTGTTGGAAAGGTATTTTTGCGCGCTATAATATAGTCCTTGACAGTGTTTTGTTTGGTTAAGTCGTTTGTGAGTTATAGTGTCGCAAATATGGAGCAAAATAAAGAGAAAATCCGACATATTTCACAGTACTACTATGACAAAGGCAAAAATGCATCTCAAGCTGCCAATAAAATTTGTGCAGTTTATGGACCCGA
The DNA here is from genome assembly GCF_029784135.1 of Toxorhynchites rutilus septentrionalis. Taxonomy (NCBI): domain Eukaryota; kingdom Metazoa; phylum Arthropoda; class Insecta; order Diptera; family Culicidae; genus Toxorhynchites; species Toxorhynchites rutilus. The sequence continues at coordinate 106,611,815 of NC_073744.1, forward strand.
TACAGTTTCCATTTCCACCGCACAACGATGGTTTCAACGTTTTCGTTCTGGTGTAGAGGTCGTCGAAGATGCGCCACGCTCCGGAAGGCCTGTCGTCGAAAATTGCGACAAAATCGCTGAATTAGCCGAGAAAGACCGGCATAGTAGCAGCCGTAGCATCGGCCAAGAGCTGGGGATAAGTCATCAAACCGTTATTAACCATTTGAAGAAGCTTGGATTCACAAAGAAGCTCGATGTATGCGTGCCACACATGTTGACGCAAAAAAACATCTTTGACCGTATCGACGCATGTGAATCGCTGCTGAATCGCAACAAAATCGATCCGTTTCTGAAGCGGATGGTGACTGGCGATGAAAAGTGGGTCAGTTACGGCAACGTGAAGCGTAAGCGGTCGTGGTCGAAGCCCGCTGAAGCGGCTCAGACGGTGGCCAAGCCCTCATTAACGGCCAAGAAGGTTCTGCTGTGTGTTTGGTGGGATTGTCAAGGAATAATCTATTATGAGCTGCTTCCCTATGGCCAAACGCTCAATTCGAACCTGTACTGCCAACAACTGGACCGCTTGAAGGTAGCACTCATGAAGAAGAGGCCATCTTTGATAAACAGAGGCCGCATTGTCTTCCATCAGGACAACGCCAGGCCACACACTTCTTTGGTGACGCGCCAGAAGCTCCGGGAGCTCGGATGGGAGGTTCTTTTGCATCCGCCGTATAGTCCGGACCTTGCACCAAGTGACTACCACATGTTTTTGTCCATGGTGAACGAGCTAGGTAGTCAGAAGTTAGCCACAAAAGAGGCCTGTAAAAATTGGCTATCCGAGTTTTTTGCCAATAAGGAAGCGAGCTTCTATAATTATGAAGTTGGCATCTCGTTGGGAACAAGTCATCGAATAAAACGGCGCATATTTGACTTAAAACAGATGATTGTAACTAATTTTATGAACAAATGAAAATTTAAAAAAAATACCGCAGGACTTTTTTGACAGCCTAATACAATTGTAAACTCAAAATATCATTTATATAATGTAAAAATTCTACCAACCGCCACCCGAGCCAGCCACCAGTCACCCAAGCTACCATACCTATATTTTTTTATATTCTTTGTTGAAAGCTGAGGATTTTGTACATAACATATCTCGGTATCAGAGAGGTTTTTTTCGTTTTGGAATGGAAGCCGTGGACCGAAAATTAAACTTGGACACCTACTTCGACAATCCGACGTGATCAGTTGTGAAGTCGTTGAATTTGGTTAAATCGACCGTCTCAAACATTCCCGTGAGTGGCATAATATCGATCAGCAGGATCACAGTAATCGTCGTAGTGGAACTTGGAATCGGAAGCTATCAGGTTATTTCGAAAGTTCTTACCTTCAAAGGCCAAGGCTTCCTAAGTGTATGGCACCATGCTGAATATATTCATCACCACCTTAATGTTTTTCATACAGAAGCGATGCCTCATCATGCGCGGACAAAAAACTAGGGTTTTCGTGACAAACAAGAGTATGAATCCCAAAATGTACAAGCAGGAGTGCCTGAAAAAAAGTTTTTTTTTTGTACTTTAAAGGTACAATAGACCTGTAATGTTTTGGCCTGACGGGGTGGATTTTATCGAAAATCCAACCAACTGTTCTCAATTCCGCTCAAATCGGAAATATTGGTCGATCATCAAACAAAAGTTGAAGAAGAGTAAAAAGGTGACTCGTGATGCAACAGAGATCAGTCAACAGTAAGGGGGTCAAATTTCAATTAATGTGGTACAGCACAGAATGTGGCCAAGCACCACCATCGCTCACTTTATATAGCCATATAGTTAACGTTGTAGCGACCGCCTATATTTATTCATTATCTCTTTTTCGTCCCCCACCTTCACCTTCTCCATACGTTTCGCCCGTACCCGTGGTTGCTTGTAATGGATAAAGGGTGTGTCACATCAAATTGCATCACGGAAAAAACGCTGTAGAAATTCGCCCAGTAGACCGATCCTTTTGAAAATTTTAGACAGTAAAATAAAAACTATTAAACAACTTTTGGCATTTTCTTTTGACGTAGGACTACGTCTAACCGGAAGATATAGGGGGTGAAATGGAAATCTAGGCACTGAACAAGTAGGAAAAAATGCAAGATTTGGAACGCTTATAACTCTAGCATTTCTCGATAGATCGCAAAGGTTTTTGCATCAATTGATAGGAAATATATCTACGCATCTATCATAACGAATAACATTTCATTTTTCATGAAATAAATAATTGAATAATTGTGAAATATCAAGCATTGTCAAAATGCACTATGTGTCCATTTTTGATTGGTCCATTTTGTGCTCCTCAAATCGTACCGACCAAAACGGGCAACCAGAGCAGCAGCGAAATAGAATGAAGCACGATTGGAAAGGAAAAAGAAAAAAATGAACGAAACATTGGTCGCAGTCTTACACATGCGTAATTCTCGAGCCAGCCAGTCAGCTTAAAAATCCCCGCTCCGCTGCCGTAACGATCATTCTCATTCAAACCGTACATCACATCGGTTCGCATCACAACACATCAACAAACCAACCCAAGCAGCCATGTCTGGACATGGTAAAGGAGGAAAAGTAAAGGGAAAGGCAAAATCCCGCTCGAACCGTGTTGATCTGGAGTTCCCCGCAAGGGTAGCTAGGACGAGCGCGTTAGTACCAGTGCACCAGTCCACCTAGCCGGCGTTATATAGTTTCGGCCGCCGAAGTGATCGAGTTAGCTGGCAAAGCTGCTCACAACGATAAGAAAACCCGCATTCGGAACAGAACACATTCGGTTCGGTGGACATCATGACAACAACAGGCAGTTGCAACGAGTGGCGAGTGGCAAACGCAATCGCAAAACGGCAGCTGGTAGCAGAAGAAAAAAGTTTGATCTTTATACAAACTGCTTTGGTGGCAAATCCAGAACAAGGCGGCATCGAGGGCGTTCGAAATGGCTTTTTTCAAAACCACGAGTACTAAGTTTTCTAAATTGGAACCATTCCATAAACAAGGCGCTTTTCAGTTCCATTAAACCTTCCAAGAAAGAGTTTAGGAAATACAGTTCAATGCTTTCTAAAACATTATCCAAAATAATAATAAAACACAAATTGATTTTTTCATAATTTGTTTGCCAGGATATGATGAGTATGTGAATTTGGCAGTTGTTCTGAGCTTATTGATAGTTGGGGACTTTCCTGATTATACAATTTTCATCAATTCTTAAATTGTTTCCAGATTGAAAGTACAGTAATTTACAATTAGTTCGACATTTAGCTAATTGGACGGACATGTAATGCGACTTATTTAGTTGGACATTTTTGTAAACATAGAGATCCAAATTATGACCCCACATTGAAAGTCGACACTGTACCACTGTCATCGCAAATGTTCAATTACAGGTTAAAATCGCCTCCAATGCGACACTGAGTGGCGCTTCGGCACGTCGCATTGAATGTAATTTACTGTACAACATGTCACAAAGCTGGATAGGAAGAAATTTTCCAACTGTGAAAGCTGTGGCGAGTGACAACAAATCGCTAAACAGGAAGGTTTAGCCGAACAAAATGGGGATATCGAGTGATAACAAAACAATAAACTCTTTAGATTGAAGATAATTTTGTGATCCTGAAAAGGACCCTTTTTAGCCTGCATGTGAATCCAACGAGCGAACAAATCGTAATGAATGTATTTTTTTGCCATCGCTCCCTTTTAACGCTCATTCGTTCGTCTCGCTGGACTCGCCCCTCTGGCTGAGTCTGCCGATTTGTCTCTATCCTGTGAGTGTGTACCGCTAGAGTATAAAACACGCGGACCCCAAATAAATATCTCACGGTGCTTCTGACATTCAACCGAGACGGTCATGTTTGTAGCACCCCTTTGAAAAGAGTAGCGAAAATAGAAGTTTTCTCCTCATACAACTAGTTCTATGCTAAAGGAAATTCCTTGAGGCTCTAATCAGTCCTAAATAAAGTTTTTTCCCACAGGTGTACAAGACGAGGACAAGGAGGAGGCCACCGAATAGCCTAGACGGTTGGTGGCTTTCGATACCGGCAGTTTTCACTGCCCCTAGCGTCGGTCCCTGTTTTTGGCGCGCTTTATAGCTTGCTTATATTTTTTATCGTATATCGCTTACTGTTTTTATTGTTATACTTATATTTGGTGGTGGTTTTTTTTCTTTACAGCTGGTGTTGTTTCCTGCGCTGCGGACTAGTGGTGTTGCCACACTACCTTCTCTCCGGTGCGGGGGGCTTTCCCCCCAGCAGCTGTACTTAGTGCAAGTGATTTTAAAAAACAGTATATTTCTACCCTTAGCCTCCCAAGGCAATAGTGATTATAAGGACATTTCAGTAGTGTTGAAGCAATAATTACAGTGCATTTCTAAATATTTTCTATACCATTTCCGAAGATAGTGTTTTTTTGTTCTAGTAGTACCAGTGCTTTTTCTAGATATTTTGTGAAATTTCACCGTTCTTCCTGGCTGTACCCCCTGGTATAGCCAGCCACAATCATGGCTTCCAGTAGCTCTGGCACCGCCGGCACCGGTAAGTCAACAAACCTATATAATGGCGTGCCCACCACACGCACCTCTCCTTTCTGGGCTGACCCCTTATGTGGGGAGCTCCAAATTTTATTACTTAGAGCAACTGGCAAGAATACTCTACCATCAAACCCTTTCGTAGTTTCCAAAACCATCCAAGCTGTTACGGATCGCGATTTCAAGGACGCGAGACCACAGCGAGATGAACATAATAATCTACAATATGTTATCCATATTCGTAACAAAGAATATGTGGATGCACTCCTGGGTATTAAGTCTTTAATTGACAAGACCCCTGTGGAGATAAATTTTCACCCTACCTTGAACCAGCGTAAATGCGTAGTATCGTGTAGGGATGTTATTGATATGGCAGAAGCTGTACTTTTGAAAGAGCTTGCTGACCAAAGAGTCATAGCAATCAAACGAATTTCCCGTATGGACCCAACCAAGAAGGAATTAATTCCAACTCCAACCTTGATTTTGACCATCAGAGGTACTGTAATTCCTGAATACATCAATTTTGGCTTTATCCGCGCCCCCACTCGTAATTTTTATCCGAATCCGATGCAGTGCTTCGGCTGCTACAAATTCGGACACACTTCGGAAAAATGTAGGACCAAGATCCAATTATGCCGAAACTGTGGACAAGCACACCCAGAACTAGGCAATGAAGAAACTGCCAAGAGCTTTATTTGCAACGCTCCTGCCTACTGTGTAAATTGCAGTGGCAACCACCCTTCTACTAATAGAAAATGCCCTGCATGGGTCATGGAAAACAACATCACCAAAGTGAGAGTTGACCAAGGCATATCCTACAAGGAAGCCAAACTAAGCTACCAGGCCAAGATAAATGGATCCTCTTACGCAAGTAAAGTCCAAGAGAGACTTAATGTAGCCCAAAGCACAGGATGCAATCGCTGCAAGTGCAACTGCACACAATCCAACCCTACCCCAATCATTCCAACGGTTTCCACACCGATAATTAATCTACCAGACATGGAATATACCATCTCCACTTCCGATTCCGAAACTGATTCAGAAATTCCCATGGAAACTGAATCAGCAAAATTAAACAAACGAAAAATTAAAAATGTTAAAACTACAACTTCAGATGAATTGATTTCCAAAGGTAACAAACAGTCTAAATAATTTCAGTTATACCTCCTTCCACATTAATTAAACCCTTCAAGAGCCTCCATAATATTTTTTCAAGTTCAACACTCCACACAAAAACAGTACACCTGTTGTCCAAGATTCAACATCCAACCGAAAACTTGCCATTCAATGGAATTTGCGTGGGCTTAGTAGGTCAATGGATGAAATTAAATTAATGTTAGCTGAGGAGAAACATCTCCCACTAACACTTGCATTCCAAGAAGCCAGAGTGACTAAGATTACACCCGATTTTAACCTTTCACTACAAGGTAAATACAAGTGGTACTTCCGTGAGGGACTTACCTCACGCCAGGGTGGAGTATGTCTCGCTGTTTTGAGCCATCTCCCACATACCCTCATCCAAATTTCATAACAGTTACAGATATGCGCAATCCAACTCACGGGACCGTTACGGTTAACCCTTGCTTCTATATACATTTCCCCAACGCATAGTAACAGTAATTTGGAAGCAGAAATGAACAATGCCATTCAACAATTACCACACCCTTTCATAATCATGGGTGATTTTAACGCCTACCATACTGTATGGGGTGGCCAAAGATGCAATTTAAGAGGTAAAATTATTGTAAAAATCGTTGAACAACTTAACCTCATCATCCTGAACGACTTCCAACATACTCGTATGGATGAACACTCTGGCTCTACTTCTTCAATTGATTTAACGATTACCTCATGGGAACTTGCGCCCAGAGTCAGATGGTGTGTCGATGATGATCTAAGAGGAAGTGACCATTTTCCCATTCACATCCGAACACTGACCAGTAATCCAAAAATCCTCCTGCGAAGGAGATGGTTGTACCAATTTGCCGACTGGGATGGTTTCGAATCAACCATTTCGCATCTGTTACCTGCACAGGGTAACTATTCAGTAGAGGAGTTTTCCCAAGCCGTTTTCGCAGCTGCGAAAGCTAATATACCCCGCACTAGTGGTATCTCCGGCCGGAAGGCAGTCCCATGGTGGAATAATGATGTCAAACAGGCCATTAAATCCAGAAGAAAAGCGCTAAGGAAGCTTAGAAGACAACTGGACGGTAGTGAGACAAAAGTACTTGCCCTAGCTGATTTTCAATCTGCTAGAGCTAGAGCAAGGAAAATTATAGCGGAAGCTAAACAAAATATCTGGCTTAAATTTCTTGATAGCTTTTGCCCTCAGACAACTTCTAGTGAACTGTGGAGCAAGGTTAATGCAATCAGTGGCAAAAAAAGATCGCGAGGCTATTCCATTATGATCAATGGTATCACTACCGATGATCCCGGAACCATTGCTGAACATTTAGCTGACCATTTTGCTAGTACTTCTGCCACCTCCAACTACAAAAGCGACTTCAAAGCTCGTAAAACTGCCGCGGAGACTACAGAGTTTCCCTCGGACTCAGGGGAACCTCATATTTACAATATCAGGTTCTCTATGAAAGAAATGTTGTGGTCCATTAGTAAGTCCAAAGGCAAATCAGCCGGACCAGACGAAATAGAATACAGCATGTTAAAACATTTACCTTTCCACGTCAAAACGTCGCTGCTCCAAATTTATAATAACCTTTGGGCTAGGAAATGTTTCCCCGACCCATGGAAGGAAGGGCTAGTCATCCCCATCCCTAAACCGATGGAGAAAAAACCACTAGCCACTAGTTTTCGTCCCATCACCCTTCTCAATTGCCTAGGTAAGGTCTTCGAGAGAATGATCAAACGGAGATTGATGACGAACCTTGAAGAACGTCATCTCCTGGATCCTCGACAACATGCTTTTCGTCAAGGCAATGGTACCAACACGTATTTCAGCCAACTTGATCAACACCTTCACGTGATCACGCGAGACCACCTCCACGGGGAACTCGCTCTGTTGGACATATCCAAAGCCTACGATACAACCTGGAGATATAATATCTTGGACCAACTCCATCAATGGGGTATCGAAGGTAATTTGTTCGAGATAATTCGCAGTTTTCTACAAAATCGTAGCTTCAAAGTTCTTCTCGGAGGAGTCACCTCCACCAGTAAACTGCAAGAAAATGGAGTGCCACAGGGTTCTGTGCTATCGGTTGCTCTTTTCCTGATAGCGATGCAATCATTATTTGATGCCATACCCCAAAATATTGACGCTTTGCTATACGCAGATGATATTCTGCTAATTTCAAAAAACTCATTCCCAGTACTAGCAAGAAGAAGACTTCAGGAAGGAATCTCGTCTGTTAATAACTGGGCGAATTCCGTGGGATTTAGGATCTCAGCTGAAAAATCTCAAGTTCTTCATTGCTGCAACAATAAGCGTCACAGGAAAAAACTACGTTCTTATCTTCTGAACGGTAGTTCCATCAAACGAGTCAATTCTGCACGAATTTCTCGGTGTAATGGTGGACAAAAAACTCACGTTCAATAAACATATAAAGAGTACAATATCGGACATTAAAAACCGCCTTAACTTAGTTAGCGTTATAAGCGGTCGAAGCCGAACAGGATCCCGCAAAACTATCTTCAACATTGGAAGAAGCTTAGTCTATTCCAAACTTACTTACGGTATTGAACTTTTCAGCCGTGCCACCTGGAAAACGCTTGAAGAACTGAGGCCTAGCTATCAAAAGATAATAAGACTAGCATCAGGGGCCTTTAGAACTAGCCCAAGTAAAGCGTTACTCGCTGAGTCAGGCAATTTACCCTTCAAATTGTTCCTCACGAGATTCTACAGCACGCGCGCGATACGAACGCTCGAGAAACATCCAACATTTGAATCCTCTCTTGTGAGAGTGAATAACTGGTTGCAGGATACATGCCGAACCACTCTTCCAACGATTGCACCAATTCCCATTATTAACCTTCGACCATGGTATAAACGGGAACCTCAGATTGATTGGTCAATTAAAAATTCTGTGCGAGCTGGTGAAAACAGCAGCATAGTTTTGGCCATTTTCAACAACCACATCCACAGTAAATACCTTTTTCACCACAAGATCTTTACAGATGGATCCTTTGATGGTTTACAAGTAGGTATCGGCATTTTTGCTAATAACCTGCAAGTTAAGTTCCAACTCCCAAATATCTGTTCGGTATTTTCAGCTGAATTAGCGGCACTTCTTATCGCTACATCAAAGTGTGAACACAACAGAAAGACGGTTATTTTCACCGATTCTGCTAGCGCGCTTCTTGCTCTTGAGAGCGGAAGTAGCAAACATCCATGGGTACTCGCAATTGAAGAGAAAACTGCCCAAAATGATATCACCTTCTGCTGGATCCCAGGTCACTGTGGAATCCGCGGTAACGAAGAGGCTGATCGCCTAGCCAAAGAAGGGAGAACATCCGAACTATGGAGCACAAGCGTCCCATCTGATGATATAATCAGATGGGTTAACTCATCTCTGATGACGTGCTGGGAGAACGAATGGAACATCTGCAGAGATACTTTTTTGAGAAAAATTAAAAACACTACCCATCCTTGGATGGATAGAAACCAAAGATCTTTTCAAGTATGTCTAACACGTCTTCGTATTGGACATACCAAATTAACGCACAGGTTCTTGGTCGAAAAAACCGAACCACCCATTTGTAATACCTGTAACGTCAGGCTGACCGTAGAACATTTTCTACTTGTCTGCCCACGTTACAACCTTATGAGAACTAAGTTTCAGATAGCTGACAACCCAAGGACAGCCCTAGCAAGAGATAACTTGGAGGAGGACAAATTACTGCATTTCCTGAAGGAGACGGATCTTTTGGAGCTTATTTAACCATTATACAATTATTTACTATATGTTACAGACTTAACCACATCATTCATACTAACACCTAATGCTTGTGAGCTAATATATGTGTTACCAACGTATTACATATGTTAGGTCACACACATTTTATTTATAAAAAAAATAATTAATAAATATATAAAAAAAAACAAAAAACAAAAAAAAAATTAGTTAGATATGTAGTTAGATTTTTTTTTTGACGTAGGACTACGTCTAACCGGAAGATATAGGGGGTGAAATGGAAATCTAGGCACTGAACAAGTAGGAAAAAATGCAAGATTTGGAACGCTTATTACTCGAGCATTTCTCAATAGATCGCAAAGGTTTTTGCATCAATTGATAGGAAATATATCTACGCATCTATCATAACGAATAACATTTCATTTTTCTTGAGATAAATAATTGAATAATTGTGAAATATCAAGCATTATCAAAATGCACTATGTGCCCATTTTTGATTGGTCCATTTTGTGCTCCTCAAATCGTACCGACCAAAACGGGCAGCCAGAGCAGCAGCGAAACAGAATGAAGCACGATTGGAAAGGAAAAAGAAAAAAAAGAACGAAACATTGGTCGCAGTCTCACACATGCGTAATTCTCGAGCCAGCCAGTCAGCTTAAAAATCCCCGCTCCGCTGGGGATTCTTATTCTTGTTAGGAAATAAGTTAGATATCACAAACCAAACACACCCACGCACACACTTAGACACACACTCACAACAAAATACACAGATTTTGATTTTTTGTAAAAAAAAGGCTCTTTTCCGACATACGAATTCAAATTTTGCGTGGATGGCACACAAGTCAATTAACATCTTTTAATTACCATATAATTCACTTTCAGCTTCCTGGGCTAGACATCATTTCTCATTTTATTTTCTTTCAGCGTGTTTGATATAATTATTTCTTATTTCTACTACCAGGTGACCAAATATGCCTCCCATTACTAACGTACTTCTCTTCCAGCATATGTTATACAATTATTACACTATATACAGTCAGCTTAAAAATCCCCGCTCCGCTGCCGTAACGATCATTCTCATTCAAACCGTACACCACATCGGTTCGCATCACAACACATCAACAAACCAACCCAACCCTGGACATGGTAAAGGAGGAAAAGTGAAGGGAAAGGCAAAATCCCGCTCGAACCGTGTTGATCTGGAGTTCCCCGCAAGGGTAGCTAGGCCGAGCGCGTTAGTACCAGTGTACCAGTCCACCTAGTCGGCGTTATATAGTTTCGGCCGCCGAAGTGATCGAGTTAGCTGGCAAAGCTGCTCGCGACGATAAGAAAACCCGCATTCGGAACAGAACACATTCGGTTCGGTGGACATCAAGACAACAGGCAGTTGCAGCGAGTGGCGAGTGGCAAACGCAATCGCAAAACGGCATCAGGTAGCAGAAGAAAAAAGTTTGTTCTTTATACAAACTGCTTTGGTGGCAAATCCAGAACAAGGCGGCATCGAGGGCGTTCGAAATGGTTTTTTTTTTCAAAACCACGAGTACAAAGTTTTCTAAATTGGAACCATTCCATAAAACAAGGCGCTTTTCAGGGCCATTAAACCTTCCAAAAAAGAGTTTAGGAAATACAGTTCAATGCTTTTTAAAACATTATCCGAAATAATAATAAAACATAAATTGATTTTTTCTTAATTTGTTTGCCAGGATCTGATGAGTATGTGAATTTGGCAGTTGTTCTGAGCTTATTGATAGTTGGGGACTTTCCTGATTATTCAATTTTCACCAATTCTTAAATTGTTTCCAGATTGAAAGTACAGTAATTTACAATTAGTTCGACATTTAGCTAATTGGACGGACTTGTAATGCGACTTATTTAGTTGGACATTTGTGAACATAGAGATCCAAATTATGACCCCACATTGAAAGTCGACACTGTCCACTGTCATCGCAAATGTTCCATTACAGGTTAAAATCGCCTCCAATGCGACACTGAGTGGCGCTTCGGCACGTCGCATTGAATGTAATTTACTGTACAAAATGTCACAAAGCTGGATGGGAAGAAATTTTCCAACTGTGAAAGCTGTGGCGAGTGGCAACAAATCGCTAAACAGGAAGGTTTAGCCGAACAAGATGGGGATATCGAGTGATAACAAAACAATAAACTCTTTAGATTGAAGATAATTTTGTGATCCTGAAAGGACCTTTTTTAGCCTGCATGTGAATCCAACGAGCGAACAAATCGTAATGAATGTATTTTCTTCTTCTTCTTTTTGGTTTTAAGAGGGTTTAAACTTTTCAGTTCATTCGCCTCTAGCTCTGAGAAGAGCCATTGAGCACCAGTCTTGAGGAGGCTGGTGAAAAAGAAGAAAAAACCATATTCAGCGGACCTGTCTGCTCAGATGTAAAACCGGGCGAAGGCAGGAAAGGATCCTATGCCATATAAGATGTTTAATATAAGCTGTAACGTAATTGTATTGTTATTAATTAGTACCAAAGCGGCGACGAAGCATCGTAGAACCAAGCTCTAGAACAAAGGGAAAGGGACGGAGTGGGGGGGGGGGGTGGTTGAAAAAGGAAAGGAATGGTAAGGAGAAGGGGTGGGATGGAGTGGGAAGGAATGATGTGATGTTGGGTGATTTATAAATGTAGTTAGTTTAATGGTGTTAGTAAAATGCTGGATAAGTATGAATTAGTGTGGTTAGAATTGAGTAAATAAAATAATAATATGTTTGAAAGGTATGCTGTTTGATTATATAGTACTGCTGCATATGCTGGAAAAAGTTAATTTGTGAGTTATATATGGAAGATGTTTATGTTTATGTATTTTTATTTGTTTTAGTATTTTTGTATGTTATATGTTTATAGATGCATACACATACATACGCCATTTTTGTTAGATTTGTAATTTTGTACATAAACCTGTGCATGCATGCGCATGTACATGCATACATATATATACATTTTATTTACTTATATCTACATGTATATGCATACGCGGCGGTGAAGTGACTAACTGAAATAAGAGTGTATTTTAGATTTTACCAAAGAAGCCGGTTTCTTTCAGAAACGCAATCAAATTGGTTTCCTGTGTCTCGTCTCTACTGAGAATGTCTCGGAGACTCTGACCTATATTGTGTCGGACACGAGCATCTTTGGTGTGTTGGCATTCTAGTAGAAGATGCCTAACTGAAACTTGGGCTGAGTTACATGCGCAAAGTGGTCTTTCGGTTTTCTTCATTAGGTGTGAGTGTGTGAAAAAAGTGTGTCCAATTCGAAGACGGGTTAGCACCCGTCTTTCTTTGCTGTTGTTTTGATCAAACCAAGGAAGCGTGGTATTTTTGATTTGATGGAGATGGGTGGGAGGGCTATTTAACCAGCCTATGTTCCAGCTTTCGCGAATTTGCTGTTTGACCCAGCGAACTATATCAGTTCGAGGACAGGGTATAACTGGTGGTTCCATTTTGCTACCCTTACCGGCCAGTTTGTCTGCGGCTGTGTTTCCGAGGATTCCGGAATGACCAGGAACCCAACAGTAGGAGATGTTTTTTTCTGAAGCAGCCTCTTCTGTCTGTATTATCCATGGGTGTTTACTGTTTCCACTGAGCAGGTCTTGAAGACAGCTGGCTGAATCGGAGAAAATTACCGTAGGAAGGTGATCATGGGTACACTCTTGTGTAGCTATTAATAGAGCAAAAGCTTCCGCACTGAAGATGGAGCATTGCGGTGGAAGAGAAAAGCTACCGGTGTATCTGTTCTCGAAAATTCCACACCCAACTCCATCGGAGTTAACAGAACCGTCTGTGTAGACCTGGTGTTTGTTTTGAAAGTGAGTAGCCGTGAGATGGTTGAAGCAGGCTTTAATTTTTGGTGGAGGGTCGCCTGCACGGACAGTCTTGAGAAGATCAAGATTCACGTTCGGCGGTATGACGTTCCATTTTCTTCCCGTGGCAGTTGAAAGTGCACATATATCGGGAAGGTCTTGGTTCGTGAGGTCTTTGAACCAATTTATAGCTCGAATTACTGATGGTGCATTGGGGTCATTGTCAGGAAGTGAAAGTTGTCGGATGGCTTTGCCTGTGATGATTCTTGTTACAAGGTGTTTGAAAGGCAGATGACCACTTTCCGCCATAACAGCAAGAGTGGGGCTTGTGGTGAAGGCTCCTGTTGCTAGCTTTATTGCTTTGTTGTAGATGGGTTCAATGGCGTTGAGTACTCTGTCCCCACCACGGCTGAAGATGCCTACTCCGTAAAGGATTGGGGGGATCAACCAGATATTGATGATTTTAAGCAGTGTTTCTCTGTGTCCAGAGGATAAACTTCCTGTAATGGATTTGAGGATATTCATTTTCCTGCTGGCGGCTTTTTTGACCAATTGAGCATGATGTAAAAAGTTAAGCCTGGTATCGAAGGTTACGCCCAGTATTCTTAGTGTTCTCTTCTGAGGGATTTCGGTTTGATTAAGCTTTAGGGCGGATTTCTTTTTGAGTGTTTTGCCAATGTGAATGAATCGGGATTTTTCTGGCGAAAATTGGAATCCTATGTGTTGGGCCCAGTTTTGTATGGAATCAATTGTACTTTGAAGTCTCTTTCTCTGTGCTAGCCCAAAGCCACTGACAGAGACAAGAGTGATATCATCAGCATAAACAAAAATGTTTATACTGTCGGGAATTAATTCAAAAATAGGTTGCATGGCAACATTGAAGAGTGTTGGAGAAAGGACTGAACCTTGGGGAAACCCGTTTTCAAGAATTTTCAATGAAGACTTGTGATTGTTGATGATTGTTTTAAAGGTTCTGTTTTCCAGAAACCCTTTGATGAAGAAGCCTAATCTACCACGAACCCCCCAGTTGAAAAGATTTTTCAGAACTGGGTACCTCCATGCTCGATCGAAGGCCTTGCTAAGATCGAGTGATACAACATCTGCGTGCAGATTACTTTCAGCGGCGTCGTCTAGGATTTTTTCGAGAGCTACGAGGCAGTCTTCTGTACTTTTACCCGCGCGGAAGGCAAATTGTCTAGGGTCGAGCAGCTTGTTTGACTCTAAAAAGGTCGTTAAGCGCCGGTTGATAATTTTTTCCATGATTTTACCGACGCAACTCAGAAGGGTAATGGGACGGAAGTTGTCCAGCAGGTGATTATTCTTGTCTGGTTTAGGCAGAGAGACCATTAGGCCCTCTTTCCAGCAATTTGGGAAAATTCCACTGTTCCATACATTGTTGTAAAGTTTTAAAAGAACTTTTTTCCCAAGATAGGGTAGGTTTTTCAGCATTGGGTAGCTGATGTCATCTGGTCCAGTGGAGCCGCGTGTTGTTTTGTTTAAGGCCCATTCTAGTTCTTTGAGGGAAATAGTTTTGTTGAAGTCAAAATTTGCGTCGGTGTTAAAATCAATGGGGATTTTTTCGCATTCTGCCTTGCGGGTTTGGAAGGTGGTATCGAAGCTTTGGTTGGATGAGGTGGAGGCAAAGAAATCTCCGAAAGCCTCTGCTATAGTTTTCCGATCATTTGTATAATGACCGGCAATTAGAAGGTTGTATTCATTGTTCCTTTTTTTGCCATGAAGCCTGCCAATTTTGCTCCATAATTCCTTTGACGACGTGTTAGGATTAATATCATTGACGAATTTAATCCAGCTGTTATGCTTGGCTGTTTTAATAATAGCTCTAGCATTGTTGCGAGCCCTTTGGAATTTCTCTAGCAGAGTGTGCTTAGATGGGTTATCCGGGTGGGCCTTTCTTAGCTTGCGTAAGGCTTTTCTTCTGTCTTTGATGGCTGTATTTACTTCAGGTGTCCACCATGGGACGCATTTTCTACCAGGATTTCCGCTGGTTCTAGGAATGTGTCGTATTGCAACCTCAAGGACGGCTTGGGAAAAGTCCTCGGGTGTCCAATCTTGTTTGGCTGAGAGGCAGCTTTCAATGTCACATTGATAGCCAGCCCAGTTTGCATATTCAAATTTCCATCTAGGCCTTGTTGAAACTTCTGGAGAAGGTTGGCCAAGGGAAATACATATTGGGAGATGATCGCTGTTGCAGCAATCATCGTGAGTGTTCCATGAAAGCTTTGAACAAAGTTGAGGGGATATGATGGTGAGATCTATGGCCGAAGAAGAGCCAGAAGCAGAATTGATTCTGGTGTGTTGGCCGTTGTTCAGAAAAGTGAGAGTATTATCGGAGAGAAAATCCTCTAAAATGGACCCTCTTCGATTGAGGTATGAGCATCCCCAGGCATACGAGTGAGCATTGAAATCACCCATAAGGAGAACTGGGGAGGGAAGTTGGTTGAGAAGATGTTCCAGTTGACCCCGTAGAGGAGCCACATCGGACGTAGGAGAAATGTATATGCTGGCTACTGTGATTGGAAACGGAAGGTTTATGCGTATTGCCACTGCTTGTAGAGCGGTGTTAACGGGGAGAAAATTGTGGGGGGTGCCGATTTTTATTGAAGTTGCAACCCCGTTGAATGAAGGGTTGGGTCCTTCTTTGAAATAAGTGGTGTAACCTTTGATAGAATCTTTGTGAAAATTTTTCTGCGTCATAGTCTCTTGAAGAGCTATGATTGTGGGATTATATTTATAAATTAATGTTTGTAATTCCGGAAAATTTCTTTGGAGACTTCGAATGTTCCATTGAATAGCTAGTTTGCTCGTTGAAGTGAATGTATTGACGAGTAAGGTGGATCTTATTTCCCCTTTGAAGGGGTGCTGTTCTTTCCGGATTTCTTGTCATTTTTGTTTGGGGTGGAGGAAGTTAGTGTTTTTGTCGTTTTCTTGTTGTTGTTTTGTGTGTTGTTGTTTTGTGTATTGTTATTGTGTGTGTTGTTGTTTTGTGTGTTGGTGTTTTGTGTGTTTTGGTTTTGTGTGTTATTTTGTGTGTTGTTTTTTTGTGGTGTGGTTTCCGTTGATTCCTGATTGTTTCGTGTCTTCTTTCTTTGTTTCTCTTTATTTTGTCGAAGTTCATCTTCCGAGGTTTTTAGCTCCTCTGAAGATGTGTCTTTGGAAGATATCTTCCTTTTGGTTTTCCTTGGAGCCTCAGAGATTGCCATAGAAACATCGGAATCATATTCTGATTCGGTGGTCGAGGTATCAGATTCAGACATAGTAGTGTCAACTGTGGATGGAGTACTTTCGCGACTTGTTGCCGGACTGTTTTCAGCTGAAACGCAACTACATTTGCACTTGTTGCAGCTAGCAGTCGGTTTTTGAATAATATTTAGCCTGTCTTGTAGGACACTTGAATATGAAGGTCCATTATTTTTAATGTTGTAAAGATCCTTGGCTTGTTTATATGAAATGCCTTGATCTATTCTAATCTTGGTTATTCCGTTTTCTTTTAGCCATGTTGGGCACTTCCTGCTTGAAGAGGAGTGGTCCCCTTGGCAATTAATGCAGTGGGCGACATCGTTACATATTTTAATTTCTGTGCCATGTTCTTTGCCGCAATTTCGACAGAGTGGATTCTCGCGTTGGCATCGTTTCGACGTATGTCCAAAGCGGAAGCACTTGAAACATTGCATCGGGTTCGGGTAAAAATTCCGAGTTCCGATGCGAAGGAATCCAAATAAAATTACTTCTGGGATCACTGTCCCACGAATGGTAAGAATAAGGGTAGCTGTGGGGATAACTATATTGTTTTCCTTCCTAGTGATCCGCTTAACTTCGATCACTTGTTGGTCGGCAAGTTCAGTGAGAATTACTGATTCAGGTATTTCAATCACTTCACGGCATGTGACAACGCATTTGCGTTGATTTAATGTTGGGTGATATATTACCTCAACAGGTGTTTTATCGATGAGTTCATTTATTAAGAGGAGCTTACCGATGGTGTCCTCGTCTCTGGCCGTTAAGATGTACTGCGTTCTCTTCTTATCGTCCTTTGATGGTCGGGCGTTGTTTTTATCAAAATCTTTCACGAAATTGGCGATGGTTTTGCTCACAACAAATGGGTTGGATGGTAACACATGATCTCCTGTAGCACGCAAGAGTAAAATTTGAAGATTACCGTTCAGAGGGTCAACCCACTCTGGAGCGGTACGTTGAGTCGGCTTTCCTTGGTAAAAATTTGTAGCCCGGCCTCCCGGAGGCCCGGAGCTACTGGACGACATGATATTGCCTAGCTACACCCTGGGTATAGCCGGCAGAATGGTTTCGGTTTACACAAACCTCACAAAACACTATTCGGATGTGTGCGAGAAAACGTTTAACACACTCAATGGAGAAAAACGAAATAGCCCAAAACTGATTAACTGTAACGCGAAAATTTGGAAAAAACGTACTAAAATTTTTCAGTCGTATACACTTTCAGTTCAATCACTTCACCGTTGTAATTCGTTTGCGTATATTCACGCTATGTATTATTTGGTTCTAAACACTAAAAGAGGCACTATGAGGGTAGCGTCAGTGACGCCACGAAAGCGCGCGCTTTTTCCGGCAAGCCGGTGAGCGCCCGCTTTCCACGGTCGAAACGAGCTGATGCCTTCTCCTATTCGCCTTCTGCTTCCACGCCAAATGAATCCGCTTCAAAATCGCCAACGGGAGACGTCCCAGTCTGCTGTCCAAAACGCCAAAACGCCGAGCTGAAAAAGACGACCTTCTCGGTCGGAGGTAAAAATCAGTATATGAATGTATTTTTTTGCAATCGCTCCCTTTTAACGCTCATTCGTTCGTCTCGTTGGACTCGCCCCTCTGGCTGAGTCTGCCGATTTGTCTCTATCCTGTGAGTGTGTACCGCTAGAGTATAAAACACGCGGACCCCAAAAAAATATCTTATTTTCTTTCAAACCGTAAACCCGTGTGGTTGTACGGCATCGGCATCGTGGACGTAACAAAGGAGGACAAGTTAAGGAAAGGCAAAGTCTCACTCGAACCGTGCAGGTCTCCAGTTCCCTATTGGTCGCATTCACTGATTGCTCCGCAAGGGTAACTAGGCCGAACGGATTGGTGCCGGAGCACCAGTATACCTAACAGCGATTATAGAGTTTTGGCCGTCGGAGTGCTCGAGTTGGCTTGCAAAGCTGCTCACGACAATCAGAAAACCCGCATCAAGAACAGAGCAGCTTCGGTTCGGCGCTCATCAAGGCAACAATTAGTTTCAGTGAGTGGCAAAGTGTTTCTCCGGCACGTCGCATTAAATGTAATTTACTGAACAATATGTCACAAGCTGGATGGGAATAAATTTTCCAACTGTGAAAGCTGTGGCGAGTGGCAAACGCAATAGCTAAACAGGAAGGTTTAACCGAAGAAGATGGGAATATCAAGTGATAACAAAAACACAACACCAAAGGTTTTTTTCAGAACCATCAACATATTCATAAAGAGTAAACAGTAAACTAATCAATTTTTCAGGTAGATAGTCAGGTATTCACGTAGGAGAAGAAAATAAAACAATATATTTAAAATATATATTTAACAAAAGCTGTCCCCTTTGTATAGTCCTACGTCACTCCGGTTATGTCCCCGACATTACCCACCCGACTTTTTATCCAAAATATATATTTTTATTAAGGCTCATATGGCGTCGGGGCCGGGAGTTCAATATTTCGACAATGTTTGCCTTATAACTATGTTAGTAATATGTAACCGATTACTCGCGGTTGGCTCGAGGTTAGTATTACAAGTGTTTTCGTAATTGTGATGTTGCTGTCTTCAATGATCTGTACCTGTGCCCGACACGGGATACTTCCTATTGGGATGCAGCTGACCATTAATCAGCAACGCCCCCCTAGTCTGTACCCCATATCTAGCGTGGTGCGTCTTCTCGAGGAATCCAGGATAGAATGGTCACTAGCCGGCGCAATCATCAGCTCGTGTAGAGTTGTCATGAGCGGTACAACCTTTGGCTTTTGTTGAATCATCAGTGGACTGCACAACCTTTGGCCCGTGTATCTGTAAAGAGTGTGTGTATGTATTGCCGCGACTAAGTAAAAGTTTATAGATCGAACAGGAGGGATACGAAACAGGGACACAACGAAGGAAAAATCATTAAACGTTGACATCGGCGTTCCTGAGGAACAGGTATAGATGAAGCAGAAGATCAGGATCACGGCTACCTAAGATATCCCGGACGGGGATATCCGATTGTCTGCCTTTTGCTCTCAGTGCTCTAGAGAGCTGAGAGCGAGCAGCATGGAACCGGATACACGACCAGACAATATGCTCGATGTCGTGGTAGCCATCGCCACAATCACAAAGATTGTTTGCTGCGAGCCCAATTCGATAGAGATGCGCGTTTAGGTTGTAGTGATTGGACATAAGCCGAGATATCACGCGAATGAAATCACGACCGACATTCAATCCCTTAAACCAAGCTTTCGTCGAAACCTTAGGGATAATCGTGTGTAACCAACGACCGAACTCATCTTCACTCCACATGCGCTGCCAACTAACGAGTGTGTCCTGACGAGGAATGTGAAAAAATTCGTTATAAGTAATTTGCCTTTCAAAAAGTGTGCCTTCTGAAGCGCCCACCTTAGCTAGCGAGTCCGCTTTCTCATTCCCCGGAATCGAGCAATGAGAGGGAACCCATGCTAAGGTAATCTTGAATAATTTTTCGACCAAAACACTCAATAGATGTCTTATTCTTGTTAGGAAATAAGTTAGATATCACAAACCAAACACACCCACGCACACACTTAGACACACACTCACAACAAAATACACAGATTTTGATTTTTTGTAAAAAAAAGGCTCTTTTCCGACATACGAATTCAAATTTTGCGTGGATGGCACACAAGTCAATTAACATCTTTTAATTACCATATAATTCACTTTCAGCTTCCTGGGCTAGACATCATTTCTCATTTTATTTTCTTTCAGCGTGTTTGATATAATTATTTCTTATTTCTACTACCAGGTGACCAAATATGCCTCCCATTACTAACGTACTTCTCTTCCAGCATATGTTATACAATTATTACACTATATACATGATTTACCGGAAACGAGAGCAGAGGAAGCATGCGCGAAATTTGATTTAAAAAAAAAAACCCAAGGCCTTTCTCAAGGCTAGAGGCGAATGAACTGAAAAGTTTAAAGCCTCTTTAATTCAACATCATCATCATCATAAATATCTTATTTTCTTTCAAACCGTAAACCCGTGTGGTTGTACGGCATCGGCATCGTGGACGTAACAAAGGAGGACAAGTTAAGGGAAAGGCAAAGTCTCACTCGAACCGTGCAAGTCTCCAGTTCCCTGTTGGTCGCATTCACTGATTGCTCCGCAAGGGTAACTAGGCCGAACGGATTGGTGCCGGAGCACCAGTATACCTAACAGCGATTATAGAGTTTCGGCCGTCGGAGTGCTCGAGTTGGCTTTCAAAGCTGCTCACGACAATCAGAAAACCCGCATCAAGAACAGAGCAGCTTCGGTTCGGCGCTCATCAAGGCAACAATTAGTTTCAGTGAGTGGCAAAATGTTTCTCCGGCACGTCGCATTAAATGTAATTTACTGAACAACATGTCACAAGCTGAATGGGAAGAAATTTTCCAACTGTGAAAGCTGTGGCGAGTGGCAAACGCAATAGCTAAACAGGAAGGTTTAGCCGAACAAGATGGAAATATCGAGTGATAACAAAAACACAACACCAAAGGTTCTTTTCAGAACCCCCAACATTTTCATAAAGAGTAAACAGTAAACCAATCCATTTTTCAGGTAGATAGGTAGGTATTCACGTAGGAGAAGAAAATAAAACAATATATTTAAAATATATATTTAACAAAAGCTGTCTCCTTTGTATAGTCCTACGTCACTCCGGTTATGTCCCCGACATTACCCACCCGTCTTTTTTATTCATACTTCGAGCCCAAGCCCGTATGCTCGCACCTTCCTCTTTACCCCGTCCATAAGGTTCTGTACAACGTCATGTTGTAGTTTTTTTTGAACAGAAATCCATTTTCTCTTGAAGTCCGCCTCTGATTTGACAACTTTTGGGTTCTTCCGGAGGGCCTGCTTCGTAATCGCCCAATATTTCTCTATTGGGCGAAACTCCGGCGCGTTGGGCGGTTCATTTCCTTTGGCACGAAGGTGACCCCGTTGGCTTCGTACCACTCCAACACGTCCTTTGAATAGTGGCACGAAACGAGATCCGGCCAGAAGATGGTCGGGCCCTCGTACTGCTTCAATAGTGGTAGTAAGCGCTTCTGTAGGCACTCCTTGCCTGTAGGCACTCCTTGCCGGTCATCACGAAGGGGGCGCTCCACTTTCCGCAAGAGCAGATCGCTTGCCACACCATGTACATTTTGGTAAACTTGGATAGTTTCTGCTTGCGAATCTCCTCCGGAACGCTGAATTTGTCCTCTGCGGAGAAGAACAACAGTCCCGGCAGCTGACGAAAGTCCGCTTTGACGTAGGTTTCGTCGTCCATTACCAGACAATGCGGCTCCGTCAGCATTTCGGTGTACAGCTTCCGGGCTCACGTCTTCCCCACCATGTTTTGCCTTTCGTTGGGGTTAGGAGCCTTCTGAACCTTGTATGTACGCAGGCCCTCCCGCTGCTTGGTCCGCTGGACGAATGAACTGGACAAATTCAGCTTATTGGCGACATCCCGGACCGAACTTCTCGGATCACGTCTAAACTGCTTAACTACGCGCTTGTGATCTTTTTCACTGACGGAGCATCCATTTTAACCGTTCTTCACCTTCCGGTCGATGGTTAGGTTCTCGAAGAATCGTTTTAGTACTCTGCTGACCGTGGATTGGACGATTCCCAGCATCTTACCGATGTCCCGATGTGACAACTCCGGATTCTCGAAATGAGTACACAGGATTAATTCACGACGCTCTATTTCGTTCGACGACATTTTTCCAAATTTACGAAAAATTGACAGTGAAGCATGGCCAACGTGATCTATACACTCTTATCTGATTATAAGCGAAAGCTGAAGATATAATTCCTAAAAATTAAATTTCTACAGCGTTTTTTCCGTGATGCAATTTTAGCTGTTTGCTGCGGGAGCGCAGACAAAATGTGTGGGGAAGTAGGGAATTCTTTCTTCCAATTTTTCATCAATTTGAACTTTATATGAGCTGAGAACCTGTAATGTGAAGCATATGAACAATTGCTGAGAATATTACCTATCAATGTGTGCATTTGGAACCAAAATCCATTCATTAATTCAGGAGGTATTAGCATGAAGAAATGGTTGAACGAAATGGCTGCGCAGTTTAGCCAATAGAGTTTCCAAAATACGATGAGTGGTATTCGAAGAAAAGTTCAAGATTTCATGGAAAACCGGATTTTTGTTGTTGCTATTTTTACTTTAAAGTGGAATAAATAACCTTTATTGGGAGTACCCAACCTTTATATTTAATTACTAGCTGACCCGGCGAACTTCGTCTCGTCAAAAATTTATTTTTCGTAATCACTTCCACGTTTTCTTATTAAGTGCACGTTGTGGGTCCAATCGCAAAACTGTTCATCGATTGATCTTTTAATCTACCCTTTAATATTACCTTCTACTATAAAATTCCTAATACTTCTACCAAAACTCTTCATTATAAAATCAGATTATTTTTAGACACAATTCTCGTTCAAGATTTTTCAACCACTTGCAAATAATATGTTTTTCCGTTACATGGAACAAATGTGTGATACAGAAAATATGATAGAATAAAGACAGCCCTAAATCGGACAATTCTTTTCTCGAGTTTTGTCTTATCAACACATTTGGCGATCCATTTTTATTTATATAAGATGACAATATAGGAGTGCGTTTTATCACATTAAAATCCATTTCCACTTTCGAACGAAGATCAGTTTCGTTAGCGTAAACATCAAATGGACTGATAACGCTTGTCAATATGTAATTGTAGAACATATGCGAATTTAATTTTTCGAACTTTTCCATTTTTTCAGAGTTTTCCGAATCTTTCTAAATGGTCATGTTTGGTTGAAATATGTGTATTATTTTTATGGGACCCTTTTCCATTTCAGAGGAGGGAGGGGTGTCATACCATTATAGAAACATTTCTCGTACCCAAATACCCTCACATCCCAAATTTGGCTCAATTTGCTTGATTATTTCTCGAGTAATGCAGAAGTTTGTGTTTTATTTGTATGGAAGCCACCCCTTAGAGAGAGGGGAGGAGTGTCTATTCACCATAGGAACATTTCGTGCCCCCTAAAACCTTATCATGCCAAATTAGGCTCCATTTACTTCATTTGTTTTCGAGTTATACAGAAATTTGTGTTTCATTTGTATGGCAGACCCCCCCCTAGAGTGCCAATGAAAATGGTCATCTCTAATTTCAAAATTTTACCTCATAAAAAATGTTCACCACCTCGAAAAAACACTATCCCAAATATTAGCTCAATCGTACTTAAGGGAGAGTGGCGCAAAACGGTCATAGTTTGAGTTTTTTATCGGGGTTTTATTTTTTGACGTAGGACTACGTCTAACCGTTCAATATAGGGGCCCATTTCAATATTTCAGTTTGAAAAAGTGTTCAGTTTTTGAACGCTAATACCTCCTGAATTCATGAATGGATTTTGGTTCCAAATGCACACATTGATAGGAAATATTCTCTGCAATTGTTTATATTCTTCACATTACAGGTTCTCAGCTCATATAAAGTTCAAATTGATGAAAAATTGGAAGAAAGAATTCCCTACTTCCCCACACATTTTGTCTGCGCTCCCGCAGCAAACAGCTATCCATTACAAGCAACCACGGGTACGGGCGAAACGTATGGACAAGGTGAAGGTGGGGGACGAAAAAGAGATTATGAGTAAATATAGGCGGTCGCTACAACGTTAACTATATGGCTATATAAAGTGAGCGATGGTGGTGCTTGGCCACATTCTGTGCTGTACCACATTAATTGAAATTTGACTCCCTTACTGTTGACTGATTGATCCGAAATTTGGAACACATCGTTATCTCTGCAGTCATTATAAAACTGCGTATTTCATGATATTGAAAATTCAAGATGGCGGCCGCTACAAAATTGCGGATTACATATTTTCTCAAAGCCCCATCAATATGGGTATCGAATGAAGGACTTGACTAGTAGAACACAGTTATTCATGAGGAATGCAAAACCAAATTATATCACAATAACAGACGGTAAATTCCTATTACGATATGCTTGCCATCAAGTGTGTGTTCGTTGCCGGCTGAACAATAACTCCTACAACATTTGCACCGCGTTTGAGTGTTTAGATGCAAATACGAAACAATCAAAAATTGTCGTTTGCTGAGGTTTCATTCTATCCTTTCATATCATAAAATTGCATGAAACGTCGAGATCTAGTGTTATCTCGAAAATTTTTTTTTGTTAAAAATCGACACTCTGGGACTTATGGTTTTGGGTACCAATAAAAATAGTGATCTCGATTTTTTATTCCGACATGCTGCGAAATGTTGATTTGCACAATAATATATCCTTTGCAAAATATTAGCTCATTCGAACTTCATTTATTAGTGTCACAGACGTAAAAATTTTAGTTTTTTTTAAAAAGAAAAAATCACCGAAAATCGGGGTTTTCAATAAAATTTGTTGGTGCCAAATGTCTTTAAATTGCATTACTCATCGAGATTTACTGTTATCACGAAAAAAGACGGGTGGGTAATGTCGGGGACATAACCGGAGTGACGTAGGACTATACAAAGGGGACAGCTTTTGTTAAATATATATTTTAAATATATTGTTTTATTTTCTTCTCCTACGTGAATACCTACCTATCTACCTTAAAAATGGATTAGTTTACTGTTTACTCTTTATGAATATGTTGATGGTTCTGAAAAGAACCTTTGGTGTTGTGTTTTTTTTATCACTCGATATTCCCATCTTGTTCGGTTAAACCTTCCTGTTTAGCTATTGCGTTTGCCACTCGCCACAGCTTTCACAGTTGGAATATTTCTTCCCATCCAGCTTGTGACATGTTGTTCAGTAAATTACATTTGATGCGACGTGCCGGAGAAACACTTTGCCACTCACTGAAACTAATTGTTGCCTTGATGAGCGCCGAACCGAAGCTGCTCTGTTCTTGATGCGGGTTTTCTGATTGTCGTGAGCAGCTTTGCAAGCCAACTCGAGCACTCCGACGGCCGAAACTCTATAATCGCTGTTAGGTATACTGGTGCTCCGGCACCAATCCGTTCGGCCTAGTTACCCTTGCGGAGCAATCAGTGAATGCGACCAACAGGGAACTGGAGACTTGCACGGTTCGAGTGAGACTTTGCCTTTCCCTTAACTTGTCCTCCTTTGTTACGTCCACGATGCCGATGCCGTACAACCACACGGGTTTACGGTTTGAAAGAAAATAAGATATTTATTTGGGGTCGACGAGACGAACGAATGAGCGTTAAAAGGGAGCGATGGCAAAAAAATACATTCATTACGATTTGTTCGCTCGTTGGATTCACATGCAGGCTAAAAAGGGTCCTTTTCAGGATCACAAAATTATCTTCAATCTAAAGAGTTTATTGTTTTGTTATCACTCGATATCCCCATTTTGTTCGGCTAAACCTTGCTGTTTAGCGATTGCATTTGCCACTCGCCACAGCTTTCACAGTTGGAAAATTTCTTCCCATCCAGCTTGTGACATATTTTACAGTAAATTACATTCAATGGCACGTCGCATTACCACCACTCAGTATCGGATTGGAGGTAATTTTAACCTGTAATTGAACATTTGCGATGACAGTGGTACAGTGTCGACCTTCAATGTGGGGTCATAATTTGGACCCCGAACTCTATGTTTACAAAAATTTCCAACTAAATATGTCGCATTACTGGTCCGTCCAATTAGCTAAATGTCGAGATAAGTGTAAATTACTGTACTTTCAATCTAGAAGCAATTTAAGAATTGGTGAAAATCAATAAGCTCAGAACAACTGCCAAATTCACATACTCATCATATCCTGGCAAACAAATTATGAAAAAATCAATTTGTGTTTTATTGACGTAGGACTACGTCTAACCGGAAGATATAGGGGGTGAAATGGAAATCTAGGCACTGAACAAGTAGGAAAAAATGCAAGATTTGGAACGCTTATAGCTCGAGCATTTCTCAATAGATCGCAAAGGTTTTTGCATCAATTGATAGGAAATATATCTACGCATCTATCATAACGAATAACATTTAATTTTTCTTGAGATAAATAATTGAATAATTGTGAAATATCAAGCATTGTCAAAATGCACTATGTGCCCATTTTTGATTGGTCCATTTTGTGCTCCTCAAATCGAACCGACCAAAACGGGCAACCAGAGCAGCAGCGAAATAGAATGAACCACGATTGGAAAAGAAAAAGAAAAAAATGAACGAAACATTGGTCGCAGTCTCACACATGCGTAATTCTCGAGCCAGCCAGTCAGCTTAAAAATCCCCGCTCCGCTGCCGTAACGATCATTCTCATTCAAACCGTACACCACATCGGTTCGCATCACAAAACATCAACAAACCAACCCAAGCAGCCATGTCTGGACATGACAAAGGAGGAAAAGTGAAGGGAAAGGCAAAATCCGGCTCGAACCGTGTTGATCTGGAGTTCCCCGCAAGGGTAGCTAGGCCGAGCGCGTTAGTACCAGTGCACCAGTCCACCTAGCCGGCGTTATATAGTTTCGGCCGCCGAAGTGATTGAGTTAGCTGGTAAAGCTGCTCGCGACGATAAGAAAACCCGCATTCGGAACAGAACACATTCGGTTCGGTGGACATCAAGACAACAGGCAGTTGCAGCGAGTGGCGAGTGGCAAACGCAATCGCAAAATGGCATCAGGTAGCAGAAGAAAAAAGTTTGTTCTTTATACACACTGCTTTGGTGGCAAATCCAGAACAAGGCGGCATCGAGGGCGTTCGAAATGGTTTTTTTCAAAACCACGAGTACTAAGTTTTCTAAATTTGAACCATTCCATAAAACAAGGCGCTTTTCAGGGCCATTAAACCTTCCAACAATGAGTTTAGGAAATACAGTTCAATGCTTTCTAAAACAATATCCAAAATAATAATAAAACACAAATTGATTTTTTCATAATTTGTTTGCCAGGATATGATGAGTATGTGAATTTGGCAGTTGTTCTGAGCTTATTGATTTTCACCAATTCTTAAATTGCTTCTAGATTGAAAGTACAGTAATTTACACTTATCTCGACATTTAGCTAATTGGTCGGACCAGTAATGCGACATATTTAGTTGGACATTTTTGTAAACATAGAGTTCGGGGTCCAAATTATGACCCCACATTGAAGGTCGACACTGTACCACTGTCATCGCAAATGTTCAATTACAGGTTAAAATTACCTCCAATCCGATACTGAGTGGTGGTAATGCGACGTGCCATTAAATGTAATTTACTGTAAAATATGTCACAAGCTGGATGGGAAGAAATTTTCCAACTGTGAAAGCTGTGGCGAGTGTCAAATGCAATCGCTAAACAGCAAGGTTTAGCCGAACAAGATGGGGATATCGAGTGATAACAAAACAATAAACTCTTTAGATTGAATATAATTTTGTGATCCTGAAAAGGACCCTTTTTAGCCTGCATGTGAATCCAACGAGCGAACAAATCGTAATGAATGTATTTTTTTGCCATCGCTCCCTTTTAACGCTCATTCGTTCGTCTCGTCGACCCCAAATAAATATCTTATTTTCTTTCAAACCGTAAACCCGTGTGGTTGTACGGCATCGGCATCGTGGACGTAACAAAGGAGGACAAGTTAAGGGAAAGGCAAAGTCTCACTCGAACCGTGCAAGTCTCCAGTTCCCTGTTGGTCGCATTCACTGATTGCTCCGCAAGGGTAACTAGGCCGAACGGATTGGTGCCGGAGCACCAGTATACCTAACAGCGATTATAGAGTTTCGGCCGTCGGAGTGCTCGAGTTGGCTTGCAAAGCTGCTCACGACAATCAGAAAACCCGCATCAAGAACAGAGCAGCTTCGGTTCGGCGCTCATCAAGGCAACAATTAGTTTCAGTGAGTGGCAAAGTGTTTCTCCGGCACGTCGCATCAAATGTAATTTACTGAACAACATGTCACAAGCTGGATGGGAAGAAATTTTCCAACTGTGAAAGCTGTGGCGAGTGGCAAACGCAATAGCTAAACAGGAAGGTTTAACCGAACAAGATGGGAATATCGAGTGATAACAAAAACACAACACCAAAGGTTCTTTTCAGAACCATCAACATATTCATGAAGAGTAAACAGTAAACTAATCCATTTTTAAGGTAGATAGGTAGGTATTCACGTAGGAGAAGAAAATAAAACAATATATTTAAAATATATATTTAACAAAAGCTGTCCCCTTTGTATAGTCCTACGTCACTCCGGTTATGTCCCCGACATTACCCACCCGTCTTTTTTTATTATTTTGGATATTATTTTAGAAAGCATTGAACTGTATTTCCTAAACTTTTTTTTGGAAGGTTTAATGGCCCTGAAAAGCGCCTTGTTTTATGGAATGGTTCCTATTTAG
Source organism: Toxorhynchites rutilus septentrionalis (assembly GCF_029784135.1). NCBI lineage: Eukaryota > Metazoa > Arthropoda > Insecta > Diptera > Culicidae > Toxorhynchites > Toxorhynchites rutilus. Next base: position 106,640,616 of record NC_073744.1, read on the forward strand.
AAAACTTAGTACTCGTGGTTATGAAAAAAAAACCATTTCGAACGCCCTCGATGCCGCCTTGTTCTGGATTTGCCACCAAAGCAGTGTGTATAAAGAACAAACTTTTTTCTTCTGCTACCTGATGCTGTTTTGCGATTGCGTTTGCCACTCGCCACTCGCTGCAACTGCCTGATGTCTTGATGTCCACAGAACCGAATGTGTTCTGTTCCGAATGCGGGTTTTCTTATCGTCGCGAGCAGCTTTACCAGCTAACTCGATCACTTCGGCGGCCGAAACTATATAACGCCGGCTAGGTGGACTGGTGCACTGGTACTAACGCGCTCGGCCTAGCTACTCTTGCGGGGAACTCCAGATCAACACGGTTCGAGCGGGATTTTGCCTTTCCCTTCACTTTTCCTCCTTTACCATGTCCGGACATGGCTGCTTGGGTTGGTTTGTTGATGTGTTGTGATGCGAACCGATGTGGTGTACGGTTTGAATGAGAATGATCGTTACGGCAGCGGAGCGAGGATTTTTAAGCTGACTGGCTGGCTCGAGAATTACGCATGTGTGAGACTGCGACCAATGTTTCGTTCATATTTTGACGTGGGACTACGTCTAACCGGAATATATGGAGGGTAAAATGAAAACCTAAACACAGAACATGCAGGAAAAAATGAAAGATTTCGAATGCTTATAGCTCGAACATTTCGTACTGGATAGGAGAGATGTTTGCATCACTTGATAGGGAATATTTCTACGCATCTATCGCAACTAACAAAATGTTGTTTTTCATTAGATAAACAATTGAATAACTGTAAAATATTAGGCGTTATCTAAACGACCTAACTGCATCGTTTTGATTGGCCCGATTTACGGTAGGGGGACTTTTGTTCTCATCGAAAAATGTTCCCTAACACAGACTTTAAAACCAAGCAGCGAAATCGGCATTGCAAGCACACGAAAGAGCCTAGAGGCGAGTGAACTGAAAAGTTTAAACCCTCTTAAAGCCAAAAAGAAGAAAAGAACACACGAAAGTAGGGGGAGCTTTTGTTCCCACCGAAATGTGTTCCCTAATAGAGATTTCTAAACCAAGGTGCCTGGAGAAATTGGTATTTCAAATTCATGCAAGTCGGGGGTATTTTTGTTCCGACTGGAATGTGTTTCCCTAACACAGACTTCAAATCCATGAAGCGTGGGGAAATCGGCATTGCGAATTCATACAAATCGGGGGTATTTTTGTTCCGATTGAAATGTGTTTCCCTAACACAGACTTCAAAACCGTGGTTTCTGGGGAAATCGGCTCTGCAAATAAATGCAAACTGCGAGTACTTTTGTCCTCGCTTGCCTTTGTGCAGAGTGGAATATGTCTGTCCTAACATGATCTTCTAAACTTAGGAACCTGGGAAAATCGTGCAGCCACTAGAAGCGAATGAACTTCCCAGTTTCAAGCAAATTCGAGATTCGAGAAGTATGTACACTTTTGGGATGTAAACTTCAGAGGGAAATGTAAAATAAAATAATCGTTTGATAATTTTTTTTGTCTTTATTGGAAAGATTTTCAGCCTTAGGCTGGTTCATCAAACGTTTGATAATTCTTCCGTACATATATTTTGTTCTAGTCATCATACCAAACGTAAAAGGTCCGTCATTAAATGTACTTGTAACGAAGAACAATCAATCACAATAAATTAATTGACTTTACGGCATTTGTTCATTTTTTTCACTCACAGAGCAAATATATTGAACTCAATTGAATTTGGAAACTGTTTCATTCAATCAAGAATTTAATCAATACAAACGAATGATTGCTTAGCTAAGGTAGTTCCACGTGAACCTTGCGGTTATATCATAGATATAACCCACTAATTTTTTCTTTTTCCTTTCCAATCGTGGTTCATTCTATTTCGCTGCTGCTCTGGTTGCCCGTTTTGGTCGGTTCGATTTGAGGAACACAAAATGGACCAATCAAAAATGGGCACATAGTGCATTTTGACAATGCTTGATATTTCACAATTATTCAATTATTTATCTCAAGAAAAATTAAATGTTATTCGTTATGATAGATGCGTAGATATATTTCCTATCAATTGATGCAAAAACCTTTGCGATCTATTGAGAAATGCTCGAGTTATAAGCGTTCCAAATCTTGCATTTTTTCCTACTTGTTCAGTGCCATTTCCATTTCACCCCCTATATCTTCCGGTTAGACGTAGTCCTACGTCAATAAAAGATTGTAAAAAAAAATTTTTTTGGCGCTTAGTCGTTTTTTCGTCTGAAAATTCGATTTTTAATAAAAAAAATTTTTTTGAGATAAATGTAAATCTTGATGCGTTATGAAATTTTAAGACATTTGGCATCAAAAAAAAAAATTTGAAACCCCCGATTTCCGGTGATTTTTCGGTTTTCAAAAAATTCAAATTTTAACGTCTGCAACACTAACAAATGAAATTCGAATGAGCTAATATTTGGCATAGGGTATATTATCGTGCAAATCAACATTTCGCAACAAGTTCCGAACGAAAAATCGATAATTAATTATAATTATTTTTATTGGCACTTGAAACCATATGTTTAATCTCGTACTCCGAAAAAAAAATCCCAGAGTCCCAGAGCGTCGATTTTTGAGAAATTTTTTTTTCAAGATGACACTAGATGACACAAAAAATTTTCTTCGAAAACTCAGATTTCCTTGGGTGATTTATCGATTTTCAAAAAACTCAAACTTTGACCGCCTCGTGCCACTCTCCCTTAAGTCCGATTGAGCTAATATTTGGCATAGGGTGTTTTTTCGAGGTGGTAAACATTTTGTATAGGGTAACTTTTTAAAATTTTAGGGTCGATTTTCTCCCATACATTCGCGACCCAAAAATCCTACATACCAATTTTCATGTCGGTCGGTTCAGTAGTTTCCGAGTCCATAAGAATCAGACAGACAGAAAGACAGACAGACATCACTCCATTTTAATATATATATATATATATATATATATATATATATATGTTTACTCTTCATGAATATGTTGATGGTTCTGAAAAGAACCTTTGGTGTTGTGTTTTTGTTATCACTCGATATTCCCATCTTGTTCGGTTAAACCTTCCTGTTTAGCTATTGCGTTTGCCACTCGCCACAGCTTTCACAGTTGGAAAATTTCTTCCCATCCAGCTTGTGACATGTTGTTCAGTAAATTACATTCAATTCAAATAATATGGACCCCGAACTCTATGTTTACAAAAATGTCCAACTAAATATGTCGCATTACAGGTCCGTCCAATTAGCTAAATGTCGAGATAAGTGTAAATTACTGTACTTTCAATCTAGAAACAATTTAAGAATTGGTGAAAATCAATAAGCTCAGAACAACTGCCAAATTCACATACTCATCAGATCCTGGCAAACAAAATATGAAAAAATCAATTTGTGTTTTATTATTATTTTGGATAATGTTTTAGAAAGCATTGAACTGTATTTCCTAAACTCTTTTTTGGAAGGTTTAATGGCCCTGAAAAGCGCCTTGTTTTATGGAATGGTTCCAATTTAGAAAACTTAGTACTCGTGGTTTTAAGCAAAACCATTTCGAACGCCCTCGATGCCGCCTTGTTCTGGTTTTGCCACCAAAGCAGATTGTATAAAGAACAAACTTTTTTCTTCCCCTACCTGCTGTCGTTTTGCGATTGCGTTTGCCACTCGCTGCAACTGCCTGTTGTTGTCTTGATGTCCACCGAACCGAATGTGGTCTGTTCTGAATGCGAGTTTTCTTATCGTCGCGAGCAACTTTTCCACTTCGGCGGCCGAAACTATATAACGCCGACTAGGTGGACTGATGCACTGATACTAACGCGCTCGGCCTAGCTACCCTTGCGGGGAACTCCAGATCAACACGGTTCGAGCGGGATTTTGCCTTTCCCTTCACTTTTCCTCCTTTACCATGACCAGACATGGCTGCTTGGGTTGGTTTGTTGATGTGTTGTGATGCGAACCGATGTGGTGTACGGTTTGAATGAGAATGATCGTTACGGCAGCGGAGCGGGGATTTTTAAGCTGACTGGCTGGCTCGAGAATTACGCATGTGTGAGACTGCGACCAATGTTTCTTTCTTTTTTTCCTTTTTCCTTTCCAATCGTGCTTCATTCTATTTCGCTGCTGCTCTGGTTGCCCGTTTTGGTCGGTACGATTTGAGTAGCACAAAATGGACCAATAAAAAATGGGCACATAGTGCATTTTGACAATGCTTGATATTTCACAATGATTGAATTATTTATCTCAAGAAAAATGAAATGTTATTCGTTATGATAGATGCGTAGATATATTTCCTATCAATTGATGCAAAAACCTTTGCGATCTATTGAGAAATGCTCAAGTTATAAGCGTTTCAAATCTTGCATTTTTTCCACTTGTTCAGTGCCTAGATTTCCATTTCACCCCCTATATCTTCCGGTTAGACGTAGTCCTACGTCAAAACTGGCAAATGTTTTTCGAGCATTACGGACGGATTTTGGTCGTCATGGACGGCCTACAGAGCACACAATCGCTAATGAAGTGCCTAAATTCGAACAAACTGGATCCGTAGCGGATATTGTGAAACCTGTGCATCATCGTGATATGCGTTCGGCCGAAAATATTGCTGCTGTTGCTGCCAGTGTGGATGATGACCCGAATGTTTCGATTCCACGGCGTGCTCAGCAATTAGGCTTGTCAAACACATCATTGTGGCGAATTTTGCATTTGGACTTGCACCTACATCCATGTAAAGTCCAACTGGTACAAAAATTAGAGCGTGGTGACCATGGAATGCGTTGGGCATACGTCGATTGGGTGAACGGACAACAGCAGCGAAATGCTGAATTTTCGCATCAAATTTTCTTCAGCGATGAGGCACATTTCGAGCTCGGTGGCTATGTGAACACCCAAAATTTCCGTATATGGGGCTCAGAAAATCCACACGTGTTTGTTGAGAGGCCATTGCATCAGCCAAAAGTCACTGTTTGGTGCGCATTATGGTCTGGTGGAGTCATCGGGCCGTATTTCTTTGAAAATGAGGACGGCGAGACGGTAACTGTGAATGGCGAGCGCAATGGTCGCATGTTAACCGATTTTTATTTGCCAAAAATTGAAGATATGGATACGGATGACATGTGGTTTGAGCAGGACGGTTCCACGCGCCACACAACACGACCGAACATGGCCATATTGCGAACGAAATTTGAGGGACGCATTATTTCGCGTTTTGGTGATGCCAATTGGCCGTCCAGATCATCCGATTTGAACCCGCTAGACTTTTTTTTGTGGGGTTATGCGAAAGACCGTGTCTATGCCATTCGTGAAGTTATGACCGAGATTTTAATTTACATTCGGAATTTAAATTTGGAAAACCCTGTGTATAATATATATATATATATATATATATATATATATATATATATATATATATATATATATATATATATATATATATATATATATATATATATATATATATATATATATATATATATATATATATATATATATATATATATATATATATATATATATACGTAATGTGGGTAACGCGGCTTACGAAAATTTATTACAAACGAATCACGATACTTCAATAAGCAAGGCAAGTGAATCCATAATAGTCAATACACAAGATTCAAAAACATTGAGTTAATAAGGTTTATTAGTTTATAGGTTTTACTCGAAAACAATTCCTTGCGCCAATGGAAGATCCGGAGAATGATTGACAGTAATAGTAGATCGTCGAACGTATTGCTTCCAAGCATCCGAGCCAGATTCGCGACCACCACCCGTGTGCTTTTCACCACCGAAAGCACCACCTATTTCAGCACCTGATGGTGATGTATTGATATTTACGATACCGCAGTCCGATCCATTCTCTCCTATCCACTGAAAGTGAAAAAAATATTTTTTAGTTTTTTAAGAATACATAGTGTTCCTTACGTTATGAGAGAATGAGCAAAATGAGAAAATTGAACCGTTATTTGAAAAAAAAAAAAAAAGGAAATAGGTTATTCATGGATAATCTCATTTGGAGTCCGCGACAAATTTTCGTTATTAACATGAGAGGATCTTTAGTAGCTTTATTCGGGCAAACTAATGGATGTTTCTATAGCGGTATAGAATATGAATTTGACAACACATTTTGATATCTGCGTCATTATGCGTTACTTGTTTTGTATTAAGTTTCATTGCCGTTTCATTTAAACAAATGACACTATCCTGGAAATTGTGTAGATTTTTCACGAAACCATGGTTCATTCCGAGAAACTTATTGCTTTGCTTTGAAACTTATTGCGGTCTATTTAATCGGCCATCGGAACAATTATTCCAAGGATCTCGAACCACTTTTGCTCCACAGGAAAACACGCATGATCAGGAACGTCGTACAATGCGTGACGACATTCGATACACATCATAGGTCGGTTAAATCATTTTTTTTTTTCCACCAGAATGATGCCGGCCGGAACGTAACAGCTTAAACAATTGTTTAAAGCAGCTTTCATCGACTGATTTATGAATTGTAAGGATTTAGTTTATGGCAGGTAGGTAGGCCGTAGGTCAAACCGACAAACGAGTGAAACGACTTGCTTGGTTGGATGATAACTAAATTTAATCTTATTCAAACGATTTGCAGATGCATGAAAAAGTCATGGCTTCAGTCGCTTCCCCTTCAACACTCCATCCGGACGGATGGACTCTACCCTATACGTGAAACTTTGGAGTTTTGATGTTTGTCAGCGAACTTTCCACCATGCTGTCGGTTTAACAATACTTCACTGAAATCTTGGCTTCCTCATTCATCTGACGGATGAAATAGTTTTTTGTGTCCATGTGCTCTAAAAAGGTTATTAATTTTCTTGATACCAGCTGCCCGAGAACAACTAATCGTGCGTCAACGACTAATTGTTCTCGGGTTCAAAGTAATCCGTGATAGAGTTTTAACTCTTCTGCATACAAGAGTTTGCAGTAGCTTAGATTTTTTTTATATAATGATAGTCCCACCTCATTCCCCTACAAAGGTTTGAGCCGGACGAGTACGAGTAAGACATACTTATAAGAATTTACTTTTGTATTATCAATCTGAGCCATTTAAAAAGATAGAATAAAAAAAGACGGGTGGGTAATGTCGGGGACATAACCGGAGTGACGTAGGACTATACAAAGGGGACAGCTTTTGTTAAATATATATTTTAAATATATTGTTTTATTTTCTTCTCCTACGTGAATACCTACCTATCTACCTTAAAAATGGATTAGTTTACTGTTTACTCTTCATGAATATGTTGATGGTTCTGAAAAGAACCTTTGGTGTTGTGTTTTTGTTATCACTCGATATTCCCATCTTGTTCGGTTAAACCTTCCTGTTTAGCTATTGCGTTTGCCACTCGCCACAGCTTTCACAGTTGGAAAATTTCTTCCCATCCAGCTTGTGACATGTTGTTCAGTAAATTACATTTGATGCGACGTGCCGGAGAAACACTTTGCCACTCACTGAAACTAATTGTTGCCTTGATGAGCGCCGAACCGAAGCTGCTCTGTTCTTGATGCGGGTTTTCTGATTGTCGTGAGCAGCTTTGCAAGCCAACTCGAGCACTCCGACGGCCGAAACTCTATAATCGCAGTTAGGTATACTGGTGCTCCGGCACCAATCCGTTCGGCCTAGTTACCCTTGCCGAGCAATCAGTGAATGCGACCAACAGGGAACTGGAGACTTGCACGGTTCGAGTGAGACTTTGCCTTTCCCTTAACTTGTCCTCCTTTGTTACGTCCACGATGCCGATGCCGTACAACCACACGGGTTTACGGTTTGAAAGAAAATAAGATATTTTTTTGGGGTCCGCGTGTTTTATACTCTAGCGGTACACACTCACAGGATAGAGACAAATCGGCAGACTCAGCCAGAGGGGCGAGTCCAACGAGACGAACGAATGAGCGTTAAAAGGGAGCGATGGCAAAAAAATACATCACACACTGATTTTAACCTCCGACCGAGAAGGTCGATTTTTCTTTCAGCAGCTCGGAGTTTTGGCGTTTCTGGACAGCGGACTGGGACGTTCCCCCTGGCGATTTTGGAAGGAGATTTGGAGCAATAGTTTAAACGTGATAGCAGAAGGAGAGCGGGAAAAGGCAATAGCCTCTTCGATCGTGGAGAGCGGGCGCTCACCGGCTTGCCGGAAAAAGCGCGCGCTTTTTCGGCGTCACCGACGCCACGCCCCCTTTTTTCTTTCGGGCAGTGTTGCCAGTTTTTTTGTAGTGCTAGTAGTGAATCTTAATTATTAAATAAAATCTAAAAAGAAAAAAAAAACACGCATACAAACAGTGAAGTGACTGAAGCAATTATTAGATTAAGTGTAATTTGAAATTTTCTGGAAAAATACCCCTTAGTGAATATCCCCCATAAGGAATTTTAGTGGTTTTATATCCGTACCTGCTGACTATAACCTAGGTATAGTCAAGCAGAAGCATGGCTTCAAGTAGCTCCGGGCCTCCGGGAGGCCGGGCTACAAATTTGTACGAGGGTAAACCTACCCAACGTACTGCTCCAAGGTGGGCCGACCCACTGAACGGCAACCTTCAGATCCTGTTACTTCGTGCCACAGGAGAGAACGCGATCCCGACTAACCCGTTCGTCGTGAGTAAGACGATCGCCAACGCTGTAGGAAAGAAATACTACACAGCGCGACCGCAACGGGACGACAAAAAGAGGACGCAGTATATCCTTACGGCCAAGGACGAGGATATAATTTGTAAGCTCCTTTTAATCAACAAATTGATCGATGAAACCCCTATCGAAGTAATTTACCACCCTACTCTAAATCAACGTAAATGCGTTGTTACTTGCCGTGATGTAATTGACATCAAAGAATCCGAACTGGTGACAGAGCTTTCCGATCAAGGTGTGATCGATGTCAAGCGAATCACCAGGAAGGAGAATAACATTGTTATCCCAACCGCTACTCTCATTTTGACAATTCGTGGAACTGTTGTTCCCGATTTTATTAACTTCGGATTTATTCGGGCTGGGACTAGAAATTTCTATCCCAACCCAATGCAATGTTTCAAATGCTATAAATTTGGACATACGAGCAAGCGATGCAAACGCGAGAACCCGCTTTGCCGAAATTGTGGACAGGAACATCCAGAACAAAAGGATGGAATTAAAACCTGCAATGCTTCAGCATTTTGCTTGAATTGCCAAGGGGACCATTCCTCTTCGAATAGGAAATGCCCCGTATGGCAAACTGAGAACAACATCACAAAATTAAGAATCGACTATGGTATCTCCTACAAAGAGGCGAAAGAAAAATACAACGGTCAAAATAATGGACCAACTTTTGCAAGTGTTCTGCAAGACAGACTCTCCAACTTGCAAAAACCAACACCCAGCTGCAACTGCAAATGCAACTGCGCCTCGGCCGCTTCGGCCTCTTCTAGCCGCGAAAGCACTCCCCCAATTGACACTACAATCGATACTTCTATGACAGAGTCGACAACCGACAGCTCAACAACGGAATCCGAATCCGAATCAGTCATTTCAATGGACACTTCTGATGTTCCAAACAAAAATAAAAATAAACGGAAAATGGCGAAAGGATCATCTTCTGATTCAGATCAAAAATCCGAAGATGAAATCCAAAATAACAAGGACAAGAAAAGAACAAAAAACGAACAAAGAACTACACCACCAACAAATAACAACACAACACCAACAAAAAACAACAACAACAACACACATCAAACAAAAAACAACAATAACAACAACAGCAACGCACATTCAACAAAAACAACACAACAAACACTCCAAAGACTTCTACACCAAACAAAAACAACACCAATACCTCAAAGAAAGCTTCTCTTTCCAAGGGTAAAGGACCATCGAACTAATTCTCTTTGAATAGTTCAAACATACACACAATTAAGACTTAGGAATTAGAGTTAAAAACACCAACACATTCACTCCAACACAGAAATTCGGGATACAATGGAACATCAGAAGTATCCGACGAAATATTCTAGAACTGAAAATGCTTATTTCAAACTCTAATCCCACAGTCATAGCCCTTCAAGAAACTATGACTCCAAACAACTTCGATAAACACTTCATCTCAAAATATATCACATATTTCAAAGAGGGTCCCAACCCCTCAAAAAACGGAGTTGCAATCGCAATCAAAGATGGCACTCCACATGATCTTCTTCCCATTACCACTGATCTTCAGGCAGTGGTAGTGCGCATTAAACACCCCTTTCCAATCACCGTCGTTAGCATCTACATCACTAATGATTCCGATCCGAACACTCTACGCGGACAACTGGACCATCTGTTCGCCCAACTTCCCGCCCCAATCATGCTTATGGGTGATTTCAACGCCCACTCATACGCCTGGGGAGGTGCATACCTCGATCGAAAAGGATCCATCATTGAGGATTTCATATCCGACCATTCTCTTCTCCTTCTTAACAACGGCCAACACACCAGAACCCATTATTCTGGTACTACTTCAGCCATCGATCTCACTATAGTATCAGACAAACTATCTTCAAAACTTTCTTGGAACATCCACGATGATACTTGCGGAAGCGATCATTTTCCAATCTTCACCTCCTTCGGCCAAACTTCTCCAGAGTTTTCAACAAGGCCAAGATGGAAATTTGAATACGCTGACTGGGCTGGCTATCAGTTTGACATTGAAAACCGCCTCTCCGCTAAACGAGACTGGACAGCCGAGGAATTCTCCAAAGTTGTCCTAGAAGTTGCAATGGTGCACATCCCCAGAACCAGTGGCATCCCTGGCAGGAAATGTGTCCCATGGTGGTCACCTGAGCTGAAGGCAGCGATCAAAGGTCGACGTAAGGCCCTACGCAAATTAAGAAAGGCCCATCCGGACAGCCCACTGAGACCCACTCTGCTTGCAGAGTTCCAAAGGGCTCGCAAAGAAGCTAAGACTGCTATCAACACAGCCAAGCACAACAGTTGGGTTAAATTCGTCAGCGAAATTAATCCCAACGCGTCAACAAAGGAGTTATGGAGTAAGATTGGCAGGCTTCATGGAAAGAAAAGAAGCAAAGAATATAATCTTCTAATTAACGGTCAATACACCAATGACCGGAAAATCATCGCCGAGGCGTTTGGAGATTTCTTTGCTTCCGCCTCCTCCAATCAAAACTACGACCAAACCTTTCTAACCCACAAAACGGAATGCGAAAGAATTCCCATCGATTTTCATACCGATGTGGAATTTGACTTCAACAAAAACCTCTCCCTCAAAGAGCTCGATTGAGTACTGAACAAAGTCAAACAAGGATCCACAGGACCTGATGACATCAGCTACCCTATGCTTAAGAATCTACCCCATCTCGGGAAAAAAGCACTTCTGAAGCTCCTCAACAAAGTCTGGGACAGTGGAACCCTCCCCAGTTGCTGGAAAGAGGGTTTAATGATCTGTATCCCGAAACCAGACATGAACAATCATCTTCTTGACAATTTCCGCCCCATCACTCTCCTAAGTTGTGTTGGGAAAGTCTTGGAAAAAATGGTCAATCGACGCTTAACGACTTTTCTAGAGTCAAATAAGCTGATTGATCCCAGACAATTCGCATTCCGTGCGGGAAAAGGTACAGAAGATTGCCTTGTAGCAATCGAAAAAATCCTAGACGACGCATCTGAAAAATTACACCACATTGATATTGTTTCCCTGGATTTATCCAAGGCCTTCGATCGGGCATGGAGGTACCCAGTGCTGAAAAGCCTTTTCGACTGGGGGATTCGTGGGAGATTAGGTCTCTTCGTTAAAAGTTTTCTAGAAAACCGGTCTTTCAAAACCGTTATTAACAACCACCAATCTTTTCTAAAAATCCCAGAAAACGGCTTCCCACAAGGCTCAGCACTTTCACCAACCCTCTTCAACATTGCCATGCAATCTCTATTCGAGATTATCCCGGACCATATAAAGGTCATAGTATATGCAGATGACATTACTCTTATCTCTACGAGCTGCTTCGGCTTAATTCAGAGAAAGAGGCTTCAAAAAACCTTAGACTCCATCCAAAACTGGGCTCTAAAAACAGGTTTTAAAATTTCCCCGGAGAAATCCAAACACATACATATCGGAAAAGCTCTCAGAAGGAGAACCTATCTTCAGCTCAACAAAATCCCGATCCCTACAATGAGGACATTGAAAATACTAGGGGTTACTTTCGACAAGAAACTCAACTTCCTATCACATTCCCAAAAGACCAAAATAGCCACCAGAAAGAAACTGAACATCATCAAGGCTATCGCAGGCAACCTAGCCTCTGGTCATAGAAAGACGCTGCTAAATGTTGTAAATGTTTGGTTGGTCCCACAAATCCTTTACGGAATAGGCACCTTCAGCCGTGGAGGGGACAGGGTGTTAAACACCATTCAACCAATTTACAATAAAGCAATTCGGCTCGCAATTGGCGCTTTTCCCACCAGTCCTACTCTTGCTGTAATGGCAGAAAGTGGGCAACTTCCCTTCACCCACCTGGTAACAAAAGCCATCACCAATAAAGCCATCCGTCACTTTTCACTCCCCGAAAACGACCACAATGTCCCATTAATACATAGGGCTAAAACATGGTTCAAAAATCTCACGAACAAAGATCTTCCCGATATATGTGAACGTTCATCTGCGACGGGAAGAAATTGGAACGTCAAACCGCCGAACATTAACCTTGAACTTCTCAAGGCAGTTCGGGCGGGAGACCCTTCTCCAAAAGTCAAAGCCTGCTTCAATAACCTCGTTGCATCCAATTTTCAAATCAACCACCAGGTATACACAGATGGTTCAGTCAGTGCCGATGGAGTTGGATGTGGAATCTTTGAGAGTAGATACACTGGTAGCTTTTCTCTTCCACCGCAATGCTCCATCTTCAGTGCGGAAGCTTTCGCCCTTTTAATAGCTACCCAAGAATGCACCCATGAGTTTCTTCCTACCACAATATTCTCAGACTCAGCTAGCTGTCTCCACGATCTTCTAAGTGGAAACAGCAAACACCCATGGATTAAGCAAACAGAAGAGGCTGCTTCAAATAAAAACATCTCCTTCTGCTGGGTTCCTGGTCACTCAGGAATCCGCGGAAACACAGCCGCCGACATACTGGCCGGCAAGGGCAGCAAAATAGAACCCCCAGACATGCCCTGTCCTCCATCTGACATTGTCCACTGGGTAAAACAGCAAGTCCGTGAAAGTTGGGACATAGGTTGGATAAACAGCCGTCCCACTCATCTTCATAAAATCAAAAATTCCACTCTCCCTTGGGAGGACCGTCTCAATAGTAGGGAAAGGCAAGTCCTTACCCGTCTTCGAATTGGGCACACTAACTTCACCCACTCACACTTGTTCTGCAGAGCCGAAAAACCCCAATGTGCTTGCAACGAAGCTCCGGTTTCCGTTAGCCATCTTTTACTTGAATGTCAACATACCAAAGATGCTCGAGTCCGACACAACATAGGTCAGAGTCTCCGAGATATCCTCAGTAGAGACGAGACCCAAGAAACCAATTTAATTGCGTTTCTGAAAGAAACCGACTTCTTTGGTAAAATCTAAACCGAAATACTAAATACCTTGGAAATTGCTTATTAAAGTTCGCCACTTCACAGTCATGTATGCGTGTTTATGTGTGTATACACATGTATGTACGGGTCGGAAGGAAGGTTTTCATACATGTATATACACGCATTCAATAATAATAAATAACAAATAATATAATATATACTTTCATACCCACATCTATCTTCTATCCATTACATTATACTTTAATCAACTTCCTATTCCTACAGCCACACTCACCAAGGAGGATAAATTCATTAAATAAACCTCTCCATTTTTCAGCTATACTATATACCATTAAATTCAAAACCACTATATTTTATTATCTATTCAAACTGTATTTCATTTCATTTCACCCCACCCCACACCCACTCCTCCCCTCTTTCCTTCCCATACCACTCCCACCCCCTCCCACTCCACTAATCCCACCCAAATCCTTTCCACTCCTTTCCTTCCTATCCACCTGAGAAGGGCCTTTTTGTTTTTTTGGCTTTGGAGCACGCCTTTCGCTGGATCACTTGTGCTTCGTTACTGCTTTGGTCCTCGGATCAGTAAATTTTTACTTTTCTTTACAGCATATATTAAATATCTTATGAAGCATAGGATCCCTTCCTACCTTCTTCTTTAACCGAGAGTCGAGCGGACAGGTCTGATGAGTGATTTTGTTGGTTTCCCTTTCGCCAGTCCCCTCTGGGCTGGTTTTATTGTGGCTCTTCACTGGGCTAGAGGCGAATGAACTGCAAAGTTTAAAGCCTCTTAAAAACAAAGAAACAAACAACAAAAATACATTCATTACGATTTGTTCGCTCGTTGGATTCACATGCAGGCAAAAAAGGGTCCTTTTCAGGATCACAAAATTATATTCAATCTAAAGAGTTTATTGTTTTGTTATCACTCGATATCCCCATCTTGTTCGGCTAAACCTTGCTGTTTAGCGATTGCATTTGCCACTCGCCACAGCTTTCACAGTTGGAAAATTTCTTCCCATCCAGCTTGTGACATATTTTACAGTAAATTACATTTAATGGCACGTCGCATTACCACCACTCAGTATCGGATTGGAGGTAATTTTAACCTGTAATTGAACATTTGCGATGACAGTGGTACAGTGTCGACCTTCAATGTGGGGTCATAATTTGGACCCCGAACTCTATGTTTACAAAAATGTCCAACTAAATATGTCGCATTACTGGTCCGACCAATTAGCTAAATGTCGAGATAAGTGTAAATTACTGTACTTTCAGCAATTTAGCAATTTAAGCATTGGTGAAAATCAATAAGCTCAGAACAACTGCCAAATTCACATACTCATCATATCCTGGCAAACAAATTATGAAAAAATCAATTTGTGTTTTATTATTATTTTGGATATTGTTTTAGAAAGCATTGAACTGTATTTCCTAAACTCTTTGTTGGAAGGTTTAATGGCCCTGAAAAGCGCCTTGTTTTATGGAATGGTTCAAATTTAGAAAACTTAGTACTCGTGGTTTTGAAAAAAACCATTTCGAACGCCCTCGATGCCGCCTTGTTCTGGATTTGCCACCAAAGCAGTGTGTATAAAGAACAAACTTTTTTCTTCTGCTACCTGATGCCATTTTGCGATTGCGTTTGCCACTCGCCACTCGCTGCAACTGCCTGTTGTCTTGATGTCCACCGAACCGAATGTGTTCTGTTCCGAATGCGGGTTTTCTTATCGTCGCGAGCAGCTTTACCAGCTAACTCAATCACTTCGGCGGCCGAAACTATATAACGCCGGCTAGGTGGACTGGTGCACTGGTACTAACGCGCTCGGCCTAGCTACCCTTGCGGGGAACTCCAGATCAACACGGTTCGAGCCGGATTTTGCCTTTCCCTTCACTTTTCCTCCTTTGTCATGTCCAGACATGGCTGCTTGGGTTGGTTTGTTGATGTGTTGTGATGCGAACCGATGTGGTGTACGGTTTGAATGAGAATGATCGTTACGGCAGCGGAGCGGGGATTTTTAAGCTGACTGGCTGGCTCGAGAATTACGCATGTGTGAGACTGCGACCAATGTTTCGTTCATTTTTTTCTTTTTCTTTTCCAATCGTGGTTCATTCTATTTCGCTGCTGCTCTGGTTGCCCGTTTTGGTCGGTTCGATTTGAGGAGCACAAAATGGACCAATCAAAAATGGGCACATAGTGCATTTTGACAATGCTTGATATTTCACAATTATTCAATTATTTATCTCAAGAAAAATTAAATGTTATTCGTTATGATAGATGCGTAGATATATTTCCTATCAATTGATGCAAAAACCTTTGCGATCTATTGAGAAATGCTCGAGCTATAAGCGTTCCAAATCTTGCATTTTTT
Organism: Toxorhynchites rutilus septentrionalis; assembly: GCF_029784135.1. NCBI lineage: Eukaryota > Metazoa > Arthropoda > Insecta > Diptera > Culicidae > Toxorhynchites > Toxorhynchites rutilus. The sequence goes on from NC_073744.1 coordinate 106,656,511, forward strand.
CCTACTTGTTCAGTGCCTAGATTTCCATTTCACCCCCTATATCTTCCGGTTAGACGTAGTCCTACGTCAAAAACGAACTGGTTGTGCTACAGACAGACTCTAAATTTGATGAGCTTTATAAGGCAGCACGCGAGCTTTCTTATTCCACGGCATGTCAAGAAAATTTCCAACCCGAAAAAATCCTTGACCGATCGGGAATTGAACCCAATACCTATGTCGGTATTAACCGTGAATTTACGAGAGAATTCTCGCTTTACTAGATTCTCTATAACGGTCTGCTAATGCGATCGTTTCCGAGTCCAGACAGGCTGAGCGTCCCCAAGCCTAATTCGAGCCAACACTTGAAGCCCTTCATATTCTAAAGATAACATTCCCACTGGAATTCGCAATCAGATCTGCCGCACTCAGAAAAATCTCGTTTTAACCATTTATTTAACAAATTAATTTAGGAGCATTCCGATTGGTCTATCACCAGCTACATTTCGGTTTTCACATCAAATCCTTCGAAATGATGTTAGCTTATTTCAAAACAGATAATTCGAAAACTAATATGCCCTTCATAACTTGGGTTATACACATGTCCGTTGGAATTCGCAATCTGCCCCAACTCAGAAAAATCTCGTTATAACCTGAGAGAGAGGAGCCAGCTCGCGTTTGTTGTGATCGCCCTTATGTCAGCGCGAACCAGTCACGGTGAACCAAGGGGAAGTATTGGAATATGTAGAAAATTTTAACATGATATTTTTTCGCAAGACATTTTATAAGAAAATAATGTTGACGTCGGACTACATCTTTCATTTCTATACCGGGGTGTAAGTTCAAAGCTTCGAGAACGAGAGTGTTACATTGGAGAAACAGAATTTTGAGCAATAATACCTGCCGGTTGAAAGAAATGGTATGATAACCGCTTCATTCGAAAGAAAAAATATCTACGTGTTATATGTGTGTTACTTATTGATCCAAAAATTTGTTTCCAAAGCTCAAAAATTGCTTTGAAAGCAAGCTATTGAAATCACAAAAATCTGTATATAAGCAGGTAGCAGCTCCGAAATCCTGATGAATGTAGTCACCACCAAGAGCATGTTTGTGCAAATGAAGGGCACTGGAGCATCGTGTACGTTCAAGCAAGGCCAAAAAGGAGTCCACCGAAGAGAAGAATAGTATCGCTAAGAAGGCGACCAAGAAAGCGTCAGCATCGAGCTGGTGTGGCTGCCCGGAAGCAAAAGTCAAACAAATCCTCGAGCATCGCTGCATACAAGCCGAAGCCATAGAAATCAGAAGCAGCTTCGTTAAAAACTACCGTCGCCACACATAACGCACAACACGAGAGTGTTTTCAGCAAATCAAATCCAGTTCTTTTCAGAAAGAGTATATCAAATACTGCGCTCAAATACATTCTTTTCGTAATTTCTTCGATCAAGTGCGATCAACGTAAAATTACATCTTTCGAGAACTTATAAGGGGTACAATGAATCTTGAGAAAAACAAACGGGAAGTGGGTATTGTGAGGAAGGGCAGAGTGCTTATTAAGAATGCAGACACAGCATCATTTTGATGGAACCTATTCTTATTTCCATCGGACACAAACAAAATTCCCTCAAAATGAACCTGGGAGAAATCAATGTTGACTCTTTTCATTGGGAGATTAGCGCTTATTTTGTATATTCCACATACGCTGCATATTCAAATTGTATCGGAGAATATACAATTATGGCTCACATTGCAAAAATCGATTCACCGAGCTTGCAGCAATAAATCAAACTGGAACCAGTTAAAGAATGAAAGAATTCACGAAAATTGAATGAACGATCGGAAAAAGTCACAAATGAGCGCAAAACACCCATTAATTCACACAAGAACTCCACCGGTAAGCAAATCATAAAAATCAGTTTACTTCTTATTTCGGATATTTTTTAGAAATCATCGAAATAGTTCTTTTAGACAACTATATCGGAATTATCAAAAGTAAAAAAAAAACTTGTTCGAATGAGCCGATGCTGCTGGAAGTCATGATGTGGGCTGACCTGGTACATATTTTATTATTTCCTGATCATGTAAGTGCTCAAATTTTTATCCCCCATATATTCCTGTTAGGCGTAGTCCTAAGTCAAAAATAAAATCGCGGATAAAAACGCACAAATGATCTCACAAACAAAAGTTCACGTCAAGTTTCAACACTTTTCTTATAAATGAATGACAACAACTTGCTTGATTGAAATTGTCCGATTTGAATTTTCTTGATGAGAATTCGTAAAAAGAATAAGAAGAAAACAAACTATCTGTCATTCAGCTGGCTCCTCTCTCTCAGGTTATAACCATCTATTTAACAAATGTGTTTACAAGTATTTCGGTAGGGCTATCCCCAGCTCGCTCCACTTCCAATTTGTAATCTCTTGTAATGAGGATCATCCTAAATTGTACATGGCGTTTACGCGCGCGAGGCTCAAGCTATTGTAGACTTCACTTCGCATTTTTTTTAAAATCTAATATCAACAATCTTGCTATCTAACAAACTGAAAACAAACTAAATACCATCATTATTATTGTCGTTAGACAAAAAGAAAGATCAGAAAACATTCAACATAAAAAGACAATATATCCATCATAACTTCGTCAACATGCATACATTTATACTAACGTTAACTAACAAACATTTCACAAATCCGGATAATTCTTCAAAAATTCTTTACATATGTTTCGGAATATTCTGAGGCTTGTTGCTGTCTTTCCTTCATTTGGCAGTGAGTTGTAAAGCTTATAACCTTTGAAAAAATAGAATTTTGGGTACAGGACAACCGGAAGTTCAGAGTTCTTAGGTCACTTGCCTTGTGTTATACTGGTGTATATCTCTCCCATGAGTTATTGTGTTTCGTAAATAATTTGGTGTCAAACTGTTGGTCATTTTGAATATTAATGTGAGCGTGCAGTATTTAATATGCTGGCCGACTGACATCCATTGTAGGCATTCTAACATAAATCTTCGTGGAGTTCGTCTATCGCATCTCAATATCAAGCGCATGGCTTTGTTCTGTAAAATTGACATCCGTTGCAATTGTCTCTTGTTTGCTAGGAACAACACAGATGCACAATAGAATAGCTTAGATGATCACACACATAGTGTTTATAAACGAGTGAAGATGGAATGTTCTAGTTGACTATCCTAAGGAACTCCGGACAGTAGGAGAAATGCTTTGGATGTAGCATCGGAAAACGAGGCGGATCAACTATGTGGTAACAAGATCGTGCGGAATTTTGTTAAACGCAGCGGAAAAGTCTTTGTACATGGCATCAACTCGTTGACACTTCTCTATGGAACCAACCAGAGTGTTAGTGAAGGTTATAAGATTGGTGATTGTTGGAAAAAGTCGCTATTCCGGTTTGATAACGTGTATTGTCAGTCGTTAAAAAATCCCTAGAACAACAATGACAGGTTACATAAATTTACACCATTGATTACATGATACATTTTGGGAGCCCACCCCGAAGATCTTATAATGTTGTATCGAACAACTATTCTCTCAGTGATGGAGTATGGCAGTTTCTGTTTTCAATCAGCTGCCAAAACACACCTCATTAAACTCGAGCGAATTCAGTATCTTTGTCTCCGTATTGCGTTGGGATGTATGCCCTCAACGCATACCATGAGTCTCGAGGTTTTGGCAGGCGTACTCCCACTAAAAGATCGCTTCAATTTATTATCTCTTCGGTTCCTCATCCGGTGTAAGGTTATGAACCCATTGGTGATCGGAAATTTTGAGCAACTGATCGAGCTAAATTTTCACTCTGGATTCATGAGTTCATATCATGAATTCATCTCCATGCAGGTTGTTCCTTCTTCGTATATTCCCAACCGTGTTTGTTTTCCTGACTACATCAATTCCTCTGTACATTTTGATCTGTTCATGAAGGAGAAAATTCATGGAATTCCAGATTATCTTCTATCGGGGATCGTTCCTACGATCTTTAATGCAAAGTATGGGCGTATCAATTGCGATAATATGTACTTTACTGATGGGTCCTCTATGAATGAGTCCACAGGATTTGGAGTGTTCAACGTATTTTTTAGCACCTCACACAGTCTTCAGTATCCTTGCTCAGTGTATATTGCTGAATTGGCAGCAATACACTGGGCGCTGGACAGCGTCGCCTCACGACCTGTTGAACACTATTACATTGTAACGGATAGTCTTAGCTCTGTCGAAGCTATCCGTTCAGTGAGGCCGGAAAAGCACTCGCCGTATTTCCTTGAGAGAATACGAGAAGTTTTGAGTGCTTTAACCAGACGCTGTTATGTCATTACCTTTGTCTGGGTCCCTTCTCATTGCTCAATTCCGGGTAATGAGAGGGCTGACTCATTAGCAAAGGTAGGTGCGATTGAAGGCGATATTTATCAGCGTCAAATCGCCTTCAATGAATTTTATTCTTTAGTCCGTAAAAATACCATCGCTAATTGGCAACGCAAATGGAACGAAGATGAATTGGGCCGGTGGCTCCACTCAATTATCCCTAAGGTTAGCTTCAAACCATGGTTCAAAAGTCTGGACTTGAGTCGAGACTTTATTCGCACCTTCTCCCGACTCATGTCCAATCACTGTTCGTTAGACGCGCTACTCTTTCGTATTAATCTTGCCGACAGCAATCTTTGTGTTTGTGGCCACGGTTACCACGACATCGAGCACGTTGTTTGGTCGTGCAAGTTGTATCTTGTCGCCAGATCGAATTTAGAAAACTCCCTCAGGGCTAGAGGAAGACAGCCCAATGTGCCGGTGAGAGATGTGTTGGCTCGGTTAGACCTTGATTACATGTCCCAAATCTATATTTTCCTTAAAGCTATCGATGTTCGTGTGTGATTATCCTTATATCCTTATATCCTTTGCGTGCAATTGGTCCCCTTGCTACAAACAGTAGAATAAGTTGAAATGTAAATACACAATAGATATACGAATATATTTAAGAATTGAGTGTGTGAGATTATCATTATTGTAACAATTTCCTTATATCCCATCCTTTTCCTGAACAAATATGTCACCCTACTAAACTCGAGTAGACCGCGAGTAATCGGTTTTCTACCTTACTTACCTTAGATTTAGAAAATGTTTATGTATAGTAATAAAAATATAATTAAGAATTCGGCTCCTTTAAACTTATGTAACTGAGCCTGTAAAAATAAACGAATTTAATAAAAAAAAACATGATACATTTTCGTCATTACACATTCTATATAATCATTACGTTATTATTTCACATAAAAAAGGTGAGTATTCTAAATCTTTCAGGTTCTACTGCACAATTATGATGGTAAGTATTAATTTCACTGACATAAAATCTCACTTTCTTTCTTTTCAGGTATGTTTGGTTCTATCTCTTCTATTCCAGGTAATTGCAACGAAACTACTCACGTTTAGTCTTCTGCTACAATTTCCTACTAATGCAGTCTAGTCCTATTTATGATTTCAACTATAAATGATACGTATACGCATTAGAATATTTAAAGGGCAAATTTCAAGACTTTTACCTTCGTAATTCGTTCTAAAGGCAATCAGTTTGTTCAATGCATCGACTTCGACTCACAAAATGTTTTATTTACTCTTGTTTGTTTGTATATACTTATGCTAATGACAGTTCGCGACGCCAAGGTGATAGAGTGAGGTTCGACACAATCCGCAGAGATGTGACAGTGATGGTGGACCGAAACTACTAGTCGGACTGCTGGGTACATCTTATGGTGCAGTAAACATTCTAGGGCTTCCCCCAAACAGTTCAATATTGAGATTGGTTAGTAAATTTTCACGCTATGAATGTTCTCAGGCTCAGGAAAGACGTAGACAAGAAATGATACAATGAAGACAGACGTTCCGGGGGTGGTCAATGTTGCCGCATAATTATTTATGAAAGGAAGTGGAATTCAATCCGGATCTGAACCATGAGGCGAGAACAGAGCAGAAAGCTTAGAGAAAATCGTCATGGTCGAAGGCGACTTTTTGCAGACGAATATTGAAGTTAGGTATGTTTTCGATGTATTGCTGCGGCGCTGAAACCTGATCATCTTCGCAAACTGTTCGAAGTGACCTGTCCAATTTTATTACTAAACGTCGCATTTTCGCCATCAATCACTCGTCTTGTCCGTCTTAGCACATGTGACATCGAATTATTTAGAAAAATTGTGTTAAAATTTGAAACTTATAGAATCCAAATTCACTGTCCATTATATAGCAGGGGACGTAGTAGACGTATCTGAATTTTTTTGACAGCCAAATATTTGGGAAACCTGTATTTTTCGACATTGAAAATTTCACGTTGATATGTTTGTGCAACATGAAAACCGAGAGAGGGAGTTTGATGTTGGACACTAAGATCGCGAAATCGCTGAATGTGGCTAAATCGACCGTGTATGATGTGCTGAAACGATTCCGTGAATGTACAACTGTTGTTTGAATGGATCAGAGACCGCGTCGTAGTAGAACTTACGATCGGAAGCTGAGGAAATTAAGGAAAATTAAGGCAAACCCGGGGCTCTCTGTACAGCAAGGTGTTGACGAAGTACGAAGAATTTGTCAAAAAACACCATTCCTCTTTGCTTGCTTGCTGCGGGACATCTTCAACGAGGGAATTTCAACTGGTCGATTTCCTGGCTGTTTGAAAATGGCACGAGTTATTCCGATTAATAAAGAGGGGAGCAGATCTTATGTCAACAACTATCGCCCAATATCAGTCTTGTCAGTTTTGAGCAAAACACTTGAACAGTTACTTGCGATCAGACTCATTCAGTTTCTTAAACAACAAGACGTACTATATAGCTGTCAATACGAATTCAGAAGCGGCACAAGTACCTGGACAGCAGCTTGTGAATTCACGCGTAACTTTTGAAAAGGTCCTAAGTAACAAAAGTAAACAAATCGAGTTAATGGATGCATACTATTGGTGCTCAATCATTGAATGCAATGCAAAACAACAAAGACGGCGCCAGTGGTTGTATGGTTAGCGTAACAGCCTCACAATCCGATCGGCCTGGGTTCAATCCCAGCTGGCGTCGTTGGGATTTTCTGAGGCGAAAAATCTCTGGTTACGTCTTCCTTCGGAGCGGAAGTAAAAGAAGTTGGCCCGGCTCATGAGTTGTTGAGTCTGATAGGTAGGAACAGGTGGAGTCGCCTCCCTGATGTCGGTGATTGGCACTAAAGTGGCGGAAATAGGCCGACGAAAAATAAGCGAAGATAAAAAAAAAAAAAAATGCAAAACAACCGTTCTATCCTTTTCACCTCTTTATTACCAATACAAAAAATGTCCATTGTACAGATTCGAATTTTAAGCACTCGACTATTACTTCGGACGCCACTTTCCTCTGACGCTCGATACGTCCGAAGTAACAAAGCAATCAAAACAACACGAAGTCGCACTTCGGACATTTTGAGTTTTTGTTATTTTCGGGTGTTGATATCGTTTTTAGTGCAATTCAATGAGTTATAACAATAATGATCTGCTTTTAGCACAAAACGCAAGTATTTGGAGCGTTGTTCAGTAGTTATTTGTAAATTGTCATCGTACAACGTAATTCGTCCAATGTACGAAGCGGTCAGTCAAAACGTCCAATATAACATTTTTCGCTCGGAGGTTTCAATATCAAACTAAAATCACATATCAACAGTTACGATTGGTTTTGTGGAGTTATTATTGACTGCTAGTGGTAAAAGTAGTGATGAAGATCGATTCCTTTTGAAACAATTCGCGGAACAATGTTCCGATCTTCAACTTTGTTTTTCTCGAGTTGATGTGAATGTTACATAGGACCTTTTCAAAAATTACGCGAGAATTAGTCATTGAGATGTATGATGCGATGGATACAAGGAAAATCGAAGTTGTTTTGTTCCTGGTTCCTTCGATACAATCGATAATAAAATTCTTTTACTCAAAATGGAATGTTTGGGAGTGAGAGGAGTAGCAAATGATCTAATAAGAAGCTATCTGACAGACAGAACGCAATGCGTTTATGTCAACGGAGTTCCGTTCGCTACACTACGGTAGGAGTGTACGCAAAACGCAAAATCTTTCACTCAATCTTGCAAAAACCAAATATATGTTGATAGTTTCAAGTATCTTGGTTTGGTATTAGACTCCCGGCTACTTTGGAATGAGCACATCAATTCGCTTCAACGTGATTTAAGCGCAATTTGTGGAATTTTGTGGAAAGTGTCTAAATTCCTGCCGACCAAGCCATTGATTGATATGTGTTAGAATATAAATAAATAAGCTGTGGTTTATCTGGAAATTATCTGTGCTCCCTTTTGTCACTACTACCAGTATGTAGCTAAACGCAGTTAGCGTTACTTTTGACGTAGGACTACGTCTAACCGGAAGATATAGGGGGTGAAATGGAAATCTAGGCACTGAACAAGTAGGAAAAAATGCAAGATTTGGAACGCTTATTACTCGAGCATTTCTCAATAGATCGCAAAGGTTTTTGCATCAATTGATAGGAAATATATCTACGCATCTATCATAACGAATAACATTTCATTTTTCTTGAGATAAATAATTGAATAATTGTGAAATATCAAGCATTGTCAAAATGCACTATGTGCCCATTTTTGATTGGTCCATTTTGTGCTCCTCAAATCGTACCGACCAAAACGGGCAGCCAGAGCAGCAGCGAAATAGAATGAAGCACGATTGGAAAGGAAAAAGAAAAAAAAGAACAAAACATTGGTCGCAGTCTCACACATGCGTAATTCTCGAGCCAGCCAGTCAGCTTAAAAATCCCCGCTCCGCTGCCGTAACGATCATTCTCATTCAAACCGTACACCACATCGGTTCGCATCACAACACATCAACAAACCAACCCAACCCTGGACATGGTAAAGGAGGAAAAGTGAAGGGAAAGGCAAAATCCCGCTCGAACCGTGTTGATCTGGAGTTCCCCGCAAGGGTAGCTAGGCCGAGCGCGTTAGTACCAGTGTACCAGTCCACCTAGTCGGCGTTATATAGTTTCGGCCGCCGAAGTGATCGAGTTAGCTGGCAAAGCTGCTCGCGACGATAAGAAAACCCGCATTCGGAACAGAACACATTCGGTTCGGTGGACATCAAGACAACAGGCAGTTGCAGCGAGTGGCGAGTGGCAAACGCAATCGCAAAACGGCATCAGGTAGCAGAAGAAAAAAGTTTGTTCTTTATACAAACTGCTTTGGTGGCAAATCCAGAACAAGGCGGCATCGAGGGCGTTCGAAATGGTTTTTTTCAAAACCACGAGTACAAAGTTTTCTAAATTGGAACCATTCCATAAAACAAGGCGCTTTTCAGGGCCATTAAACCTTCCAAAAAAGAGTTTAGGAAATACAGTTCAATGCTTTCTAAAACATTATCCGAAATAATAATAAAACATAAATTGATTTTTTCTTAATTTGTTTGCCAGGATCTGATGAGTATGTGAATTTGGCAGTTGTTCTGAGCTTATTGATAGTTGGGGACTTTCCTGATTATTCAATTTTCACCAATTCTTAAATTGTTTCCAGATTGAAAGTACAGTAATTTACAATTAGTTCGACATTTAGCTAATTGGACGGACATGTAATGCGACTTATTTAGTTGGACATTTGTGAACATAGAGATCCAAATTATGACCCCACATTGAAAGTCGACACTGTCCACTGTCATCGCAAATGTTCCATTACAGGTTAAAATCGCCTCCAATGCGACACTGAGTGGCGCTTCGGCACGTCGCATTGAATGTAATTTACTGTACAACATGTCACAAAGCTGGATGGGAAGAAATTTTCCAACTGTGAAAGCTGTGGCGAGTGGCAACAAATCGCTAAACAGGAAGGTTTAGCCGAACAAGATGGGGATATCGAGTGATAACAAAACAATAAACTCTTTAGATTGAAGATAATTTTGTGATCCTGAAAGGACCCTTTTTAGCCTGCATGTGAATCCAACGAGCGAACAAATCGTAATGAATGTATTTTTTTGCAATCGCTCCCTTTTAACGCTCATTCGTTCGTCTCGTTGGACTCTGGCTGAGTCTGCCGATTTGTCTCTATCCTGTGAGTGTGTACCGCTAGAGTATAAAACACGCGGACCCCAAAAAAATATCTTATTTTCTTTCAAACCGTAAACCCGTGTGGTTGTACGGCATCGGCATCGTGGACGTAACAAAGGAGGACAAGTTAAGGAAAGGCAAAGTCTCACTCGAACCGTGCAGGTCTCCAGTTCCCTATTGGTCGCATTCACTGATTGCTCCTCAAGGGTAACTAGGCCGAACGGATTGGTGCCGGAGCACCAGTATACCTAACAGCGATTATAGAGTTTTGGCCGTCGGAGTGCTCGAGTTGGCTTGCAAAGCTGCTCACGACAATCAGAAAACCCGCATCAAGAACAGAGCAGCTTCGGTTCGGCGCTCATCAAGGCAACAATTAGTTTCAGTGAGTGGCAAAGTGTTTCTCCGGCACGTCGCATTAAATGTAATTTACTGAACAATATGTCACAAGCTGGATGGGAATAAATTTTCCAACTGTGAAAGCTGTGGCGAGTGGCAAACGCAATAGCTAAACAGGAAGGTGTGTGGCATATGAAATGTATTTGTCAATAGGGCTTAAATTGGGGCTTAACCTGTTATCCCAAATGACAGGTTGCTACTATTATTCACCACCACAAGCGTAACAGTTAATAGCTTTTAGAGGGCTAACGCTTCAATGCACTCACACACATATGTATGAACCGAATGTTCTCTCTTCCATATATCATTCGCCCACTCTTCAATAGACGCTCCTCAGGGTAAGTTGCACATTTGGCGATCCTGCCACTCGTTTTAAAACGAGCCGAATGGAATATTCCATGCAAAGGTTTATTCAGTTTCAAATTAAGAAGCTACGCAAAAAGCAAGCGGATTGGGACAACCGCATCGCTCATGCATTTCGGATACAAAGGACTAGGAAAATGCTTAAATCGTTGAAAACGACGCCATTGACATGAGCGAAACTGCAAACCTGCAATCATTTGAAAAAGCCGCCATTACTGCAAATATGCTGCAATCGCTTCGAAACTATGCCATTTTAAAGTCTGCAAAATCTGCTACATGACTGCAAATCTGCTGCAATCGTCGCTATTCTGAAAAAAACTGCAAATATCCGCTGGGTAACTATCGAAAAAATAAAAGCTGCAAATCTGCTGCGATCGTTTCTAAACGACGCTATTCATAAATACTGCAAAATCCGCTGAGTATCTGCAAATCTGCTAAGATCATTTCGAAACGATGCTTTAAAAAAAATACAAAACCACCCTTTCGCTGCAATCGTTTCAAAACGACGCTATTGTAAAGCATTACAATACGAATCTCATATAACTTTCGCGAATTGAGACAACCACTTAATTAATCTAAAAGAAAAATTATACTGCAATCACTTGGCTTTTATGAAGCGCATGCCATCACGTAAGAACGCCAATAAATCATTAGTCACTATAACTCAATAAGCTCCCACGATCAATGCAAATAGTACTTGTATTGATTGATTCATCGCTGCCTCATAACGAATATTAAATATGTTGCAAATGGCACACAAATTCGTAATCTCTACAATAATATATCCAACAATCTTGAAGCAATAAAAAAAAGACGGAAAGTACGTTTCATGAGACCATGACCAAGACCGTAAGAATCGCCAAAATCTGACCGATAACAAGCTGACGCGTGAAGCAAACCTTAGCGGCATCGATGGAGGTGCATGTTACAGCAGTGAATGTTCATCGATGATAGAGTCCAAGAAGGAAACCAGCACTACCCAAATGCGCTGGACACAGAAACTATGTCTAAAGTACTGATATTCCCAAACAAACCCAAACATCGAATACAAAAGAAACTTAAACAAGCCATGAGGCAAGCTACTGAGCACAAAAAAACAAAAGGGGATATAGCAGCATAAGCCAACAATTGATGTAAATCAAGAAGGATCCTGTCGATCTTTCAATGGCTATCGTTCTTCACCGTTTCCAGAGCCAATCTTCCACAGTCGATAAGTTCCGAAGCTAGAAGCTGGAACTCTCGTCACGAGCACTCGAGAGTCCAGTATTCATACACGACCGTACGTCCGAAACGTATCAAGCCATTCCCCGAAGATGTCCGACCGAAAGAAATGTCGGCTAAATGTTTCGACTTCATCGAAAACTTCAATGTTGCGGCATAGTAACTTAATGCAAACGATCCTGTTAACTCGGTGAATTTGCTATACCTATTGCTTGGGCAAGCCTGAGTGATCCGTACTGCCATGCAGTTTTCGTGAATAAAATCGGGAACCATTAGCGTTCCATGAAGGGCATAGCTGCCAAACATCAACCATGCCAGATGCAGACATTGTTCAGCTAGCATACTAGTATTTCAACGAGCACTGGTGGTACATAGTGCTCTTACAACGACAGATACTCATAAAATAATCGAGAGTTTGACAGATGAAGCCAGTTTCATCTTTCCTTATTTCATATTTTTTTCTGCGGTAAATGCAATGATAATGATAATTGCGATTAAAATTTGCTTTGTTTTTGGAGAGAGGGGGTGATGTGTGGCATATGAAATGTATTTGTCAATAGGGCTTAAATTGGGGCTTAACCTGTTATCCCAAATGACAGGTTGCTACTATTATTCACCACCACAAGCGTAACAGTTAATAGCTTTTAGAGGGCTAACGCTTCAATGCACTCACACACATATGTATGAACCGAATGTTCTCTCTTCCATATATCATTCGCCCACTCTTCAATAGACGCTCCTCAGGGTAAGTTGCACAGAAGGTTTAACCGAAGAAGATGGGAATATCAAGTGATAACAAAAACACAACACCAAAGGTTTTTTTCAGAACCATCAACATATTCATAAAGAGTAAACAGTAAACTAATCCATTTTTCAGGTAGATAGTCAGGTATTCACGTAGGAGAAGAAAATAAAACAATATATTTAAAATATATATTTAACAAAAGCTGTCCCCTTTGTATAGTCCTACGTCACTCCGGTTATGTCCCCGACATTACCCACCCGACTTTTTTCACTTTTCAATAAACGGTTAAACGATACAGACGCTTTTCTATTCTTCTCTGCGCGTTGTTTCTCTCCAATAGGTTATGGGCCTATTCGCGAACGTTCTATCGAGGTAAAAAGTTTTTCTGTCGTTTTTTTTCGCGATAATCGCGTATAAAAATGCAAGGTGGAAGTGGCAGTGATGCTGTTGCAGCTGGAAGTGGGATAGTCCACAATATTTCAAATCTTCCGGGAATCGCGCGACTCAAGGGACGCGAAAACTGGCCGACGTGGAAGTTTGCGATGCAAACGTACCTGGAGCTGGATGACCTGTGGGGCGTGGTGAAACCGGAGAGGAATGCGGACGGAACCTACAAAGCTGTCGATGCTGCTGCGGATCGTCGAGCGAGAGCGAAAATAATTTTGCTGCTGGAGCCGGAAAATTATGTGCATGTAAAGGAGGCACAAACGGCGAGAACTGTGTGGGAAAAGTTAGAGCATGCTTTCGAAGACACAGAATTGACGCGGCGAGTCGGACTCTTGCACAGACTAGTGAAGACCGAGCTGTCTTCCTGCTCGTCGATGGATGATTATGTTAATCGAATCATGTCTGCCGCGCATCAGTTAAATGGAATTAACTTCCCGATATCCGATGAATGGGTGGGAACGTTATTGCTAGCGGGGCTACCGGAAGAATATCGCCCAATGATAATGGCGCTCGAAAATTCTGGAATTGCGATCACTGGAGACGCAATTAAGACTAAATTGTTGCAGGAGGTGAAATTCTCTGCTGAAGATACCGCGCTTGCTGCGAATCGACGAACAAGAGCAGCGGTGAGTGAGGTTAATTACAAAACGAAGCTTGAACCAAGAAGTGATCCCCCGAAAGGGCCGAAATGTCGGAAATGCCATAAATTTGGCCACATTGCCCGCGACTGTAGGAGTGCAAAATAGGAAGAGACATTCTGTGCAGTACTGTCAACGTTTTCGTCTGCGAGGAAAACAGACTGGTTTATCGATTCCGGCGCAAGCGTGCACATGACAAGCCATCAGGAGTTGCTAGAAAATGTGAAATCTACGACTGGGACAGTCGTTGCTGCCAATGGGAACAGCATGAGCGTGATTGGAACGGGCTCGGCTATCTTAAGGCTGGCATGTCAGGAGGATAGCATCCCTGTGCAGGACGTCAAGCTGATTCCGGATCTTTCAGTCAACTTACTCTCCGTGAATCAGATCGTTAAGAAGGGTTACACAGTAGTGTTTTCAAACGCCGGATGCAAGGTGATCAATTCAAACGGTGACACTGTGGCTACGGGTAAGCATGAAAACGACTTGTTTAAGCTCGAACTGCGACAGCAGAATAGCGCTTTGGTATGTCCCTCTGCAATCAGTCTGATGATGTGGCACCAGAGGCTGGGCCATCTGAATTCAAATAGTATTCGCAAGCTAGCGAATGGATTGGCTGATGGAATGAAAGTCGTCGATACGAAGGCAGGAGACTGTAAAGTATGCCCAATGGGAAAACATTGCCGGCATCCCTTTAACAAGGAAGGTTCTCGCGCCGCAGAGGTTCTCGATGTAGTTCATACCGACATCTGCGGGCCCATGGAACATTATTCACTTGGAGGAAATAAATATTTCCTAGTATTCGTCGACGATAAATCCAGAAAAATGTGGGTGTATTTTTTAAAGACGAAATCGGAAGCAGAAGTTTTGAGAAAATTCAAAGAGTTCCACGCAATGGTTGAGCGACAGTCTGAAAGGAAGATGAAAGTGCTTCGCAGCGACAATGGAATGGAGTACCTCAACAAAGGTTTTCAGGATTATTTAAAACTGCACGGTATCCAACATCAGAAGACAAATGCTTACACTCCACAGCAGAACGGAATGGCGGAGCGCGCTAATCGCTCTATAGTTGAGCGAGCTCGATGCTTATTGTTGGAAGCTGGGTTAGCAAAGGCATTCTGGGCCGAAGCTGTTCATACTTCCGTTTATCTCCTCAACCGTTCTCCCACGCAAGGTCACGATTGTACGCCGGAACAGGCGTGGACTGGAAGGAAACCGAATCTGTCTCATCTGCGAATATTTGGTACAAAAGCGATGGTACAAATACCGAAACAACGTCGACAAAAGTTGGATCCTAAGTCTCGGGAGTGCGTATTCGTTGGTTATGATGATAACACAAAAGGGTATCGGCTCTACGACCCGCAATCGCAGAAGGTGTTCACTAGCCGGGGTGTCTGCTTCATTAATGAAGGCGTACCAAGTCCAGTCGACTGTGTGAAACATCGGGACGTGATAGAGTTGAGCTACGAGTTTAACGAACAATCAGCTGACAACGGTGTGGGCGATCACCTGTCCGAAAAAGGTTGTGATGCCAACGAGGACGATGTCTACACGGACTGTGAGGATGATACAGTGATCAACGTGACTCCTGTGCTCCCTCCGCGCAAAACTTCACATCCACCTCAGTCACAGGTGTCGAGGCGTAGCGGTCGGGAGCACAAACTTCCAGGCAAGTACAATGAATTTGAGGTTTCGTTCGAAGGTCTGCCGCATTTCCAATCCTTACAGGGTTCCGATCAGGTCGGAAATAACCAACCGAACCGAGATAATGAGTCGATGCAGCTCGACGTCCAGGAACAGTTAAGTGGAGTCGCAACCGCGATTGATATGGCCGTAGCTAGGAGTACACTAGTAAACGATGATCCGGCAACGCACCAGGAGGCCCTGTCCCGTGAGGATGCAGTTCTGTGGAAGAAAGCGATGTGTGACGAATATGAGGCACTGATGGCAAATAATACATGGACCTTGACAGAATTGCCACCCGGTCGGAAGCCGATTAAATGCAAGTGGGTCTATAAAACCATGCATGATGCGAATGGCAACGTAGATAGACACAAAGCACGCCTAGTTGTGTAAGGTTTTTCGCAGCGAAAGGGGGTGGACTACGATGAAACTTATTCACCCGTTGTACGTCATAGTTCACTGCGATACCTTTTTGCCTTGTCTGCTAAGTACGGGCTTTCAATCGACCAAATGGACGCTATGACAGCCTTCCTCCAAGGAGATTTATCGGAGGAAATTTATATGGAACAGCCTCCCTGTTTTGAGAATTCGGGTCAACGAAATGTGGTGTGTCGATTGAATAAGGCACTTTACGGACTTAAACAGTCCAGTCGCGTTTGGAATGCCAAGCTTGATAAAGCGCTACAAAGCTTCGGGTTAACAAAATCAAAATACGATCCATCCCAGCAAACATTAAATCGTATAACTTTGCACATGATAAGTCACATATAATTTCGTATCAAATCACAATCGCATAAAATATCAATCAAAATATCGATCATATATATCTAAAATCGCATAAAATGCAAAAACACGATTTTCCACGTCATCGATGGATTGAGTGGTAACGTTGTCGTATCAAATCGCATATCAGTCCAAAAAGCATCGCATATCGTTATATATGGCTTTATATGCGTACAAAATATGGAATATACGTATATTGCCTCCACTTTTGTGTGTATATGCTAGTTATCTGCATCATATATCATACAAATGTGTCTTGGTTGTATGTATATCGCCTCCAATTATAGCTATTCATACGACTTAATGTTTGCTGGGATGTCTCTATTATCAAATAGATGAACGACGGATTCTGTTCGTCGCAATATATGTCGATGATGTGATAATTTTCTCTAGCTACGAAGCGCTTACGAGGGAAATCAAGACGAAACTGAGCAAAACTTTCCGTATGAAGAATCTAGGAAAGGCAAGCAGCTGTCTCGGAATTCGGATTACTCGTGAGAAAAACGCCATAGCACTGGATCAGGAGGCGTACATCGAGTCAGTGCTCACTCGATTCAACATGCACAATTCGAAACCTGTGTCTACTCCGATGAACCCAAGCGTTAAGCTGACCAATGAAACTATCCCGCAAACCGCGGACGAAGTTGAAAAGATGAAAAGGGTGCCTTTTCAGGAAGCAGTGGGCAGTATTATGTATCTCGCCCAGTGTACTAGACCCGACGTTCTCTACGCGGTAAATCAACTGAGTCGCTTCAACACAAATCCTGGACCGATGCATTGGGATGCTGTGAAGCATTTGCTTCGGTATATACGGGGCACGGCCAAGCTTAAGCTACGCTATACGAAGGAAGGAGATTTCGATTTGAAGGGTTATTCCGACGCTAGTTGGGCTTCAGACCTGGATGACAGGAAGTCCACTAGTGGATACATCTTCATGCTACAAGGTGGTGCAGTATCTTGGTGCTGTAAAAGGCAACCAACGGTAGCTCTCTCTACATGTGAGGCGGAATACATGGCGTTGTCAGCTACTGTTTAGGAAGCCATGTGGTGGCGTGGTTTGATAGCTCAGTTTGAATCAAAGAAAACTGTGGAACTATGTTGTGATAACCAGAGTGCAATTTGCATTGCGAAGAACGGTGGATACACACCACGTACGAAACACATTGACATCCGTCATCACTTTATCCGGGATGCCTTGGAACAAAAAGCCGTTACACTGAACTACGTGAGCACCGATCAACAAGTCGCTGATGGTCTGACGAAACCTTTGGACCGCATCAAGCTAGAACGCAATCGATCAGCGATGGGAATAAACGCATCAACTTAAGGGCGTGTGTTAGAATATAAATAAATAAGCTGTGGTTTATCTGGAAATTATCTGTGCTCCCTTATGTCACTACTACCAGTATGTAGCTAAACGCAGTTAGCGTTACTTTTTCACTTTTCAATAAACGGTTAAACGATACAGACGCTTTTCTATTCTTCTCTGCGCGTTGTTTCTCTCCAATAATATGTACTATGCGTTTGTATAATCTAAGCTATGTTTCAATTTAGTGAGTGGCTAGCAAAACAAAACTGCAAACTCTACAATCAACGCAAAATCGATGTTTGGAAGCTGTTTACAAAAGGCCTTCGTTGTATTCGACCATCGGGCTGCACCTGTGGTTCTTCCGATTTTAGCACTCCGTGATCTTCAGTCTCTAGTCCAAATGCACAACATGCTCACTAACTCTGCTGCTTTACACATCCAATCTCTGGAAGGAACTTCTCATCGATATCCGTTGAGGAAACAAACTATTTAACAATTAGACGTCCAAATACCGAAGCAACAAAAAACATTTTTCACCTACCATGGAAAACGCCTGTTCAATTGAAAAGTGGCTGTTCACCATGGAGGTGTGGCTCAAAACAGCGTCTGATCCCCATGTCAGGGGCGGCTGATCACTGCATTCGTGCCAGCGGGGACTCTAAAAAGATCTGTGCACACCGGTCCTCTCTAGGCCTCCGGTCTAGAGATTGGAAACTCGGAACATGGAACTGCAAGTCTCTCAACTTCCTTGCAAGTACCCGAATTCTTTCGGAAATATTGAGAGCCCGCAATTTCAACATCATAACACTGCAGGAGGTGTGCTGGAAAGGTTCGATGGAGCGATCGTTCCAAAGTGGGTATACCATCTACCAGAGCTGCGGCAACACACACGAGCTGGGTACAGCTTTCATCGTGATGGGGGAGATGCAAAAACGGGTGATTGGCTGGTGGCCGATAAATGAAAGAATGTGCAGATTGAGGATGCGAGGCCACTTTTTCAACATCAGCATTATCAACGTCTATAGTCTATATCAACGTCTATATCAACGGCTAACACCGATGATGATTAAAAGAGTTCTACGCGATGAATTGGTAGGTTCAGTCCCCATCAGCGAACCAACGGAAGCGGCCTAAGACTTATCAACTTCGCTGCATCCAAGAACATGGCCATACGTAGCACCTTCTCTCAGCACAGCCTCCAATACCGTTACACCTGGAGATCACCACAGCAAACAGAAACACAAATTGACCACGTTTTGATGGACGGTCGGCACTTATCGGATATCATCGACGTCAGAACCTATCGTGGCGCTAATATCAATTCAGACCACTACGTGGTGATGGTCAAACCGCGTTCTAAACTGTCAGTCGTCAATAACATAAGGCACCAGCGTTCATCACGGTACCACCTACGGAGCCGAACGTTGCTGCAACATACTCGCAGCGTCTCGAAGCTGCGTTACCGGAGGTAGACGAACTGGATGCTACTCCCCTCGATGAATGCTGGAACACCTTGAAGCAAAAATTGGCAGCACAGCAGAGACCGTCATCGGGTCTGAACAACGAGGACAACGGAACGAATGGTTTGACGATGAGTACCGAGCGCTCCTGAACGAGAAGGATGCAGCACGTGCAGCCATGCTGCTAATAATAATAAGCTAAAGAACCATAAAGCAGCTGGTAAGAATGGCCTCGTTGCGGAACTCTTCAAGGGAGGTCCGGGAAAACTTGTAGAGTGTATGCACCGGTTGATAGTCAGGATTTGGGACACAGAACAGCTACCGGAGGAGTGGAAGGACGGGATAATCTGCGCCATCTATAAGCATGCGGAGCTTGATTTTCAACAAATCTTGTCAGTTTATCTGCTTCGCCGACGACTTTGTCTACCTTGCCTCGTTGTAAAAACTGACAACAACAATAGCCGTGAAATTCGAAGACGCATAGTCAATGGAAGTCGTGCCTACTGTGGGCTCCGCAAATCCTCAAGGTCTAACAAACCCCGAACCCCATGTACAAATCCCTATTTCGACCGGTAGTTCTCTATGGGCACGAAGTGTGGACGATGCTTGAAGAGGACTCACAAGTGCTTGGTGTTTTCGAACGCCGAGTGCTCAGAACAATACAGAACAATACAATACATATATATGTTAGTTTCTGTTAGTATGTGTACGCGTTAAAAACTTGAAAAGTGCGGAACCGACTGAGCTCAAAGTTGGATATAATACACAAGTCACTTCAAGGAATGTTGCTACGGCATAAAAAAAATGAAAAAATTAGAGAAAACTTATTTATTATATGGCCATAGTGCGTTTCCGAAATTAAGCTTCTAATGAAAATCGACTACTGTGTTCTATATGAAGTAAACATCTTTTTTCCAAGTGTTTGACAAAATCGTGAACTGAAATTATGTTTCAAAATGATTTCCAATTTATCGATTTCCCTCATCTATTTCTATCTCTCTCTCTTTATATATATATATATATATATATATATATATATATATATATATATAGTGAGAGTCAAAACTCAAAAACTCGAAAAGTACGGATCCGACTGAGCTCAAAGTTGGACAAAATATACAATTCATTTCAAGGAATGTTGTTACAGCGTGAAAATAGAAAAAATAGAGAAAAATGATTTTTTATATGGCCATAGCGCGTTTCCGAAATTAAGCTTCTAATGAAAATCGACCATTCAGTATTGAATATGTGTTCTATGTGATGGAAACATGTTTTTTCCAAGTGTTTGAGAAAATCGTGAACTGAATTTGTGTTTCGGAATGATTTAAAATTTATCGATTTCCCTCATCTACATATATAAAAATGTTCTGTTCGTTTGTATACGTGTCAAAAACTCGAAAATTTCGGAACCGATTGAGCTCAAACTATGATACAATATGCAAAACTATAAAATCATCTAGGATTGTTGTTACAACACGAAGAATTGAAAAATTCAACTCAACCGTGCAACCACAATGTGCCACAGCAAAGCGTGGCAGGGTACAGTAAATAAATAAATAAATAAAAAATTGAAAAGTGAACAAAATATGCAAATGTTCAAGCTGAAAATCAAATCCTCCTTGCGAAACAGTCTCGAAAACTACATTTGATAAAAATCGAACGAGAAATGTTGAATCCTCGATCTAGCTCAATAAAGAGCTCAAACACCCTCTTCAAAGAGAGTAATCTCACTGAGGGTGAAATGGAAGGCCGTATCCTGTTAACCCTCTTAAGCCCTGATGCAATATAAAACCTTGATGGAAAATAGAGTATCCAATCCACTATACCAGAAATTATATCCAAGGATGGTGCTAACCGAGAATCATTATGAAAAACGCGGATATATGATTAATGAATTATTAAAAATGAATTGTAATTATTATAATAAATTCTGATACAAATAAATAAATAAAAATAAAGTATAAAGTATTACAGATTTTGGAAGCTAGCTAATACACCTGATGGTAATGTTTAGGAAAAGAATTTGTTTGAAACGCACTAATATACGCGTATCTTTGAAATTGGAATTCAACCAATTGATGGAACGGAGCGGAAAATTTTCCGTATCTGAGTTTTCTGACCAGACAAAGAAGTTTCCTGTTAATGGATTAATAGTATAGCTCCTAACTATGTTTAATAAAAAAATTGTAATGAATTGTAGCGTTGATATCTTCAACTTTTTTAAAGAAAAAATCGTCCTTACCTGGAATGCACTACCAATGTTAGCAGTAAACAGAGAGGATGATAATCCATGCTCCACTTCGTTATTCCATTCAATGGCTTCGTCCAAATTTTTAGTTTTCAGGATGTACACAATTGGAGCAAAAGTTTCCCTGTGAACCACGGGAGAATTGTGTGGTAAATTTGTGATGATAGTGGGTTCCACAAAAAATCCTGGTCTATTTATCACTTTGCCACCGCATTCAATACGTCCTCCTAACTTTAGTGCCTCTTCGATGGCACGCTTATAATAAATCACAGCTTGTGAATTGTGCAGAGGGCCATAAAGTGTAGATTCTTCTAGGGGGTGACCAACTCGTTTCAACAGGTTATTATAACGATTTGTCAGTTTAGAGACAAACTCATCATACAATTTTTCATGGATAATAAGACGTCGGGTGCTGGTACATCTTTGCCCTGCTGTACCTATACATCCAAAGAATGCCGCGTCTAAAGCCATATCGGCTGGAGCATCATGATTGATTATCAAAGCATTGTTACCGCCAAGTTCCAGCAAACATTTTCCAAATCTTCGTTGAACTTCAACACCAACTTCGCGTCCAACTGCAGTACTGCCTGTGAAGGACAGAAGTTTAATGCGTTCGTCAGAAACCATCCTTTTTCCCACTTCGTTACCACTCTGACAGAGTGTAACAACTGGTGGTAAATTATTCCGCTTCAAAACACTGGATAAAATCTTCGTTGTAGCGATGGATACTAGAGAAGTGCTTGGAGCTCCTTTCCAAAGAACTGAATTGCCAACAGATAATGCAATAGCAGCATTCCATCCAAACACTGCACAAGGAAAATTGAAAGCAGAGATTACGCCAACTAATCCCAGGGGATTCCATTTTTCTATAATGGTGTGCTTTGCCCTCTCCGATGGCAGAATTTGGCCAGAAAACATCCTCGAGAGCCCTACAGCATAATCACAAATGTCGATAAACTCTTGTACTTCCCCAATTCCTTCCGCTTGGATTTTGCCCATTTCTAGTGACACCAGTTTTCCCAGTGGTTCCCTATATTTTCGCAACTCATCGCCAAACTGGCGAACAATTTCACCACGGAAAGGGGCCGGTAGGTTTTTCCATTGTTTGTAGGCGGCACTACCAATTTGAACACATTGTTCCAAATCTTCCAAGGTGCCTGTTTTTACTTCTGCAATTACATTTCCGCTAGCAGGGTCGATCGATGTAATGGTATCACCACTTCCAGTCCAGTTTCCGTTGTAAACTCCATCATTAATTTTGCTCAAACCAAGATCTTTGAGAAACGAAAAATTATCATTTTCCACCAAATATGTTGATGCCATTCTATATGTTTGAAGATGCTTAGGTGTGTGGATGCGTAAAAATGTTGTAATCATACTGAAATGAAATAATTGTGTAATGAATTTCTCGATAGTCACAGCGGCTCTACTTGAAACAGAACTGATTTGCAAGGTTGTCTCTTGGAAGACTGAGCTTTGCCATGAAACAAAGTGAAGAGAAAAATTATTGACCTTATCTCCTTAGAGCATTATCAGAGTCAACTGGCATGCAAAGTGTTGGTTACCGGTCGACGTGAAAAAAAAGATAAGACATTTCTATACCAAACAAGAATTTTGTAACTTGATGGCTTATGATACTTACTTGTTACTTGTTCTCTGTCTTTTTTATTCGCTGAGATATTTTCGAGAACTATTAAATCAGTAGAATCAGTATATCATGTTTGGTTATACTAATTAATAAAATAGATTTACTTTCGTTTGTATTTTGAATTTGTAATAAATTCGAACGGTTTTTGAACTACAACAATTTAATCTTTCTTGATTGAGTACGGTGCGATGACTGAAACTGGAATATGTTCATTACTGATAAGAATATGATTCTACATGGACAATTCAATTTTTTGATTCCGGTGAACTTAGTTTTAAATTCATTTAGGATAATATACTTTGTTTAAAAACATGAATATGTATATTCGTATACTTGTAACATTCGTTTCGAGTACCTGTCGTCTCGTTAAAAACTTAAACGGCCATAAAATTGAGTGAACACTGTCAATTTCAGCAATCTTCCACATGGTTTCATTGTGTGTATGGAAAAACACGACGATAAGACTGGTTTATTGACGGTTACTTTTAAACACATAACATCATTTTCTCGTTCGAGTGCAATCTAGGCTCAGAAGCAGTGGGAACAATTCGCTATGTCAATTAGGGTTTTTGGATCTGGAATCACTCATTAACATGGTTTTGTGGTTTTACCACAATAATTTTCTCCACGACGTAATACGCTCGAGCGCTATGCAGCGTGATCTCCTGGCAATTTTGCCGGTTTCACGAAATCCAACTACAAATTTTAAGCCGGGGATGAACCAAAGGATATTAACAGGAAATAGTCGTATATTTTCATTGTCTTTCCAGATAAGTGATCAGCGTGTTATTGTATATGCTAATAACTGATTGATCAATTTCCAATTTTAAGTGGAAATACTACTTCTTTCTTATTTTTTACGGATTGTTCGCCAAAAAACCTCAAAAAACCTTCACATTTTGCCTAGCTTAGTCCATATTTATATTATGATTCTCAGAGTCGAGAATGATTATCTACATTGTCATTGTGTCGACGTGTTAATTTTAACTTTATCTTCAATCATGCTTGGAGATTTCTAGTTGAGCTTATTGAAACTCTCATATTGTTGTACAAATTTGAAATGTTATCGGTAGGATGAAGGGACCTACCGATGATGAGAGCCCCCGCAGACTGTAGATTTTTCAATCGACCAATAGTTTGGGTGAAGAGGACGCAGACGAGACATACAGTCGGCCGACTATTTTCGAACAATTTGCTGCTTAGCAGGACTGTTCACCATTGAAGAAAACGTTTGCAAAATGAAAATATTGTCCAGAAATATTATTATTGCCTTCGTACAATGGAGTAGGACAATCAAGAAGACATTGGGCCTGATTCTCTAATACACTTCGAATACACTTCACAGTGGAAACGGAATGAAACGTATCCGCGATGACAACGGTACGGTATCGACATCTGGATACGAGATTAGTTTCCCACTAAACTTATCATTATAATATAAAATTGTCTTCAGATGAAATTTTTGTATGAGATTATTATATCAGATGAAGAAAACAAAGTTTTCCACTCACATTGAATACCAGTTTGATACGAAGAAGTAAATTCTCATTAATGATTTTTTATTTGAAAAGTGCTCATTCTGCTTGAAAACTCATTATTATCTTCGACACTTCAGTAACTCGTAAAACGTAGTTCAATGGCGTGCCGTTTATTTCGTTTCCACCGTGAAGTGTATTCCAGAATCAGGCCCATTCTGAGAGTATTTTGTGTATCCCATTCTCAGTGATAGATAAAGATATCGATAATCGAGGAACTCGCAAGCCTTAATTCGCCGTCTGACTTGTGATTACCAAATTGTTGTCGAGATACGGACAGAGATGAGATGAGAGACTCTTACGGATTCTATGCTTCGGTTCATCAGGAACATTGTTATACCCAGGGATTGCAATCTCTTCAGAGAACTACCTGTTTTGTGCTACACGATACAAATAGTTATCAACATCGATCATCTCGTTTTGTGGCAGGGTTACTACATGGGCTGAAAAGTTCCGGTATTATTAAAGAAAACAATCATTTTTTAGGCAAAGCTGTATTTGTTCCTCAACATAGTTTCCTTCGAGGGCAATACACTTGGTATAATGAGTTTCCAATATTTCGATTACTTTTCTGTAGTACGAAGCGTCTAAGTCTTCGAAATATGCCTCAGTTTCTGCGATGACTTTCTCATTCGATGTGAACCTCTTTTTCTGGAGCCACGGCTTGAGGTTTGGGAACATATAGTAGACGCTGAGGGCCAAGTCTGTAGAATATGGTGGGTGAACAACTAAATGGAATCGTAATTGGTCCAACTTGGCCATCGCTTTTAAGGACGTGTACGACGGTGCGTTGGGGAATGGTATAGAACTTTTATCTTCACCATAGGGGGCTGTTTTTTCTTTATTTCGTCGTTCATTTTGTCCAACAACGCTGCATAATACTCTCCAATAGTTGTTTTCCCATCTGCAGGTAATCGATGAAGATTATAACATGCGCATCCCAAAAAACGGAGGCTTAAACCTTCCCGATCGACCGTTGGCCTTTTGGTCGCTTTGACCGACTTTCGTGGCTTGTCAGCCACTCTGTAGACTGCCTATTGGACTTAGTAATGTGGTAATGGATCCACATTTCATTGTGTCCTTGGCGATCAGCTGCTTCTCCGTTTTTGCCACAAACTTATTGAAGTAGTATCCTCAGTTTGAGGTTCCTACAAAAAAATTGTGTCGGTTGCAGCATTGGAAGGTTTGGTGAAATTCAGTACCATCTTCAACCAGTCCATCTTCTCTAATGGCATAATGTCCCGGAGCCCGATCCGGGCAAAACATCACACTCTCGCATGATAACGGGCCCTATTATAGAAATCGAGGCGATAAGAATTTTGCTCGTTAGCTCTATTTTACTATTATAGAAATCGAGCAATTCGATAGCACCGAGCGAGTGATAGCTATCGATGCAAGTGTCAGAAATTTTCGAGTTGTTTGGTTCGCTTTTTGCATATCTTCAGAGAATTATTTTGTTTTGGTTTGCGTCCCTGATACTTTCCTTCGGGAAACATTTCAGAAACGCTTAAATATATGCAATTTTCAACACTTGTTCGTTTGTTTTGATCAGTATTTGTTTTACGGTGTTGCCAGAATAGTCTATACAAGGTAAGTGTTCAATCCATCATTATTTATATTAATCATGTTGTAAATTACAATGCAAAATTTACTTCCAGCGCATATTTCAGTGGCTGAAAATGAGTGGACAGACAAATCACCACCAGTACGACTCGTTGAACAAATGAAAGCGAATGTAAACATTGCTCGAGTTTTTTTTTGGAGGCAGTTCAAATAGAATCCCTGTTAAGGAAAAGTGGGAGGAATTCAGTGAGGAGATTGATGTACTTAGACCATCAATGTGTCTTGGTTCAGAATGGCAGAAAGTAAGTATTCCTTCTACGATGCTTATAACTTCATGAGTAAATTTTATCATATTCTTTGAATTACTATCAACCGTATTTCCTACCTAAAAATTGCATATTCCTGCTAGCGTACATTAGTACGTGTTACTTTTGTCAGTAATTTTCTTTTGACGTAGGACTACGTCTAACCGGAAGATATAGGGGGTGAAATGGAAATCTAGGCACTGAAGAAGTAGGAAAAAATGCAAGATTTGGAACGCTTATAACTCGAGCATTTCTCAATAGATCGCAAAGGTGTTTGCATCAATTGATAGGAAATATATCTACGCATCTATCATAACGAATAACATTTCATTTTTCTTGAGATAAATAATTGAATAATTGTGAAATATCAAGCATTGTCAAAATGCACTATGTGCCCATTTTTGATTGGTCCATTTTGTGCTCCTCAAATCGTACCGACCAAAACGGGTAACCAGAGCAGCAGCGAAATAGAATGAAGCACGATTGGAAAGGAAAAAGAAAAAAATTTACGAAACATTGGTCGCAGTCTCACACATGCGTAATTCTCGAGCCAGCCAGTCAGCTTAAAAATCCCCGCTCCGCTGCCGTAACGATCATTCTCATTCAAACCGTACACCACATCGGTTCGCATCACAACACATCAACAAACCAACACAAGCAGCCATATCTGGACATGGTAAAGGAGGAAAAGTGAAGGGAAAGGCAAAATCCCGTTCGAACCGTGTTGATCTGAAGTTCCCCGCAAGGGTAGCTAGGCCGAGCGCGTTAGTACCAG
Source organism: Toxorhynchites rutilus septentrionalis (assembly GCF_029784135.1). Classification (NCBI taxonomy): domain Eukaryota; kingdom Metazoa; phylum Arthropoda; class Insecta; order Diptera; family Culicidae; genus Toxorhynchites; species Toxorhynchites rutilus. Next base: position 106,683,660 of record NC_073744.1, read on the forward strand.
TGCACCAGTCCACCTAGCCGGCGTTATATAGTTTCGGCCGCCGAAGTGATCGAGTTAGCTGGCAAAGCTGCACGCGATGATAAGAAAACCCGCATTCGGAACAGAACACATTCGGTTCGGTGGACATCAAGACAACAGGCAGTTGCAGCGAGTGGCGAGTGGCAAACGCAATCGCAAAACGGCATCAGGTAGCAAAAGAAAAAAGTTTGTTCTTTATACAAACTGCTTTGGTGGCAAATCCAGAACAAGGCGACATCAAGGGCGTTCGAAATGGTTTTTGACGTAGGACTACGTCTTTCATTTCTATACCGGGGTGTAAAATCAAAGTTTCGAAAACGAAAGCGTTACGCCGGAGACCGAGATTTTGAGCGTTAATAGCTCCTAAACAACTGAACGAAATGGTATGATAAACACTTCATTCGAAAGATAAAATGTCTACGCGTTATATACTTGTTACTTTTTGATCCAAAAACTTGTTTCAATAGTCTTAAAATTGCTTTCAAAACAGGCTATTGAAATCACCAATCGGTATATAAGCGAGCGGCGCTCGGAAATCCACTCAGTTCTAATTGAACAGCGATTGGAGCATGTTGTCGCTGTTGCGGTGAAGCTCTTTATTTATCATGAAAGCGCGGATGAACGGTGTCACCAAGAGCCTGTTTGTGCACCCTAGGCCAGAAGGGAATCTATCAGGAGGAGAGTGATGCCACAAACGGTTCCCTGGGAAGACATCGCTACACACACATACACGCGCGGCTATTAACAGGTGGTTATCGAGTTGACATTAACCACTGGTGGGCTTCCAGTATCGAGGAAAATGTGGAAATATCTAATCGTTACTGAAAATAATCTGCCAGTTCCTTTGGGAATTTTCAAAATATATTCATGTGAAAGAGTTTAATTGAATGTTTTCTATCCATGTAACACTGTGACCAAATATGTTTCAATCAAGTGCTATTAACAGGTGGTTATCGAGTTGGCATTAACCACTGGTGGGCTTCCAGTATCGAGGAAAATGTGGAAATAACTAATCGTTACTGAAAATAATCTGCCAGTTCCTTTGGGAATTTTCAAAATATATTCATGTGAAAGAGTTTAATTGAATGTTTTCTATCAATGTAACACTGTGACCAAATACATTTGGTTTTGTGGTTTTTCAAACAATCGCAATTAACAGGATAGCTTCAGAAGATTATTCTTCCCCATCAGTAGGATATTTCCGTATCCAATATTGTATGCGCCCGCAATCGATTATTGCTCAGTCGCCGAAAGTTCCGAGCTCAGAGAGTTCATTCCCCTCTAGTTTGCCTTCCAAATTGCCATCGTAAACCACACCTTCTCTCGATTCAATCACACACAAAAAGCATACTTAAGCGATATTCTGGTGGTGAGACACATTCATTTTTCGTGAGGACATCGACAAGACAACATCGTTGCCTAACGTGCTGGAGGAGGTGGACGGCGAAGGATCGACACATACACGCGCAGAACTCTTTCCGTTAGGATGCCATTCAGCATCGGGAAAGTTCCGGAAAGATCTAATCATTGCTGGAAAATAATCTGCCAGTTCCTCTGGGAATTTTCAAAATATATTCATGTGAAAGAGTTTAATTGAATGTTTTCTATCCATGTTACACTGTGACCAAATATGTTTCAATCAAGTGCTATTAACAGGTGGTTATCGAGTTGGCATTAACCACTGGTGGGCTTCCAGTATCGAGGAAAATGTGGAAATATCTAATCGTTACTGAAAATAATCTGCCAGTTCCTTTGGGAATTTTCAAAATATATTCATGTGAAAGAGTTTAATTGAATGTTTTCTATCCATGTAACACTGTGACCAAATACATTTGGTTTTGTGGTTTTTCAATCAATCGCAATTAACAGGATAGCTTCAGAAGATTATTCTTCCCCATCAGTAGGATATTTCCGTATCCAATATTGTATGCGCCCGCAATCGATTATTGCTCAGTCGCCGAAAGTTCCGAGCTCAGAGAGTTCATTCCCCTCTAGTTTGCCTTCCAAATTGCCATCGTAAACCACACCTTCTCTCGATTCAATCACACACAAAAAGCATACTTAAGCGATATTCTGGTGGTGAGACACATTCATTTTTCGTGAGGACATCGACAAGACAACATCGTTGCCTAACGTGCTGGAGGAGGTGGACGGTGAAGGATCGCCACATACACGCGCAGAACTCTTTCCGTTAGGATGCCATTCAGCATCGGGAAAGTTCCGGAAAGATCTAATCATTGCTGGAAAATAATCTGCCAGTTCCTCTGGGAATTTTCAAAATATATTCATGTGAAAGAGTTTAATTGAATGTTTTCTATCCATGTTACACTGTGACCAAATATGTTTCAATCAAGTGCTATTAACAGGTGGTTATCGAGTTGGCATTAACCACTGGTGGGCTTCCAGTATCGAGGAAAATGTGGAAATATCTAATCGTTACTGAAAATAATCTGCCAGTTCCTTTGGGAATTTTCAAAATATATTCATGTGAAAGAGTTTAATTGAATGTTTTCTATCCATGTAACACTGTGACCAAATACATTTGGTTTTGTGGTTTTTCAATCAATCGCAATTAACAGGATAGCTTCAGAAGATTATTCTTCCCCATCAGTAGGATATTTCCGTATCCAATATTGTATGCGCCCGCAATCGATTATTGCTCAGTCTCCGAAAGTTCCGAGCTCAGAGAGTTCATTCCCCTCTAGTTTGCCTTCCAAATTGCCATCGTAAACCACACCTTCTCTCGATTCAATCACACACAAAAAGCATACTTAAGCGATATTCTGGTGGTGAGACACATTCATTTTTCGTGAGGACATCGACAAGACAACATCGTTGCCTAACGTGCTGGAGGAGGTGGACGGCGAAGGATCGACACATACACGCGCAGAACTCTTTCCGTTAGGATGCCATTCAGCATCGGGAAAGTTCCGGAAAGATCTAATCATTGCTGGAAAATAATCTGCCAGTTCCTCTGGGAATTTTCAAAATATATTCATGTGAAAGAGTTTAATTGAATGTTTTCTATCCATGTTACACTGTGACCAAATATGTTTCAATCAAGTGCTATTAACAGGTGGTTATCGAGTTGGCATTAACCACTGGTGGGCTTCCAGTATCGAGGAAAATGTGGAAATATCTAATCGTTACTGAAAATAATCTGCCAGTTCCTTTGGGAATTTTCAAAATATATTCATGTGAAAGAGTTTAATTGAATGTTTTCTATCCATGTAACACTGTGACCAAATACATTTGGTTTTGTGGTTTTTCAATCAATCGCAATTAACAGGATAGCTTCAGAAGATTATTCTTCCCCATCAGTAGGATATTTCCGTATCCAATATTGTATGCGCCCGCAATCGATTATTGCTCAGTCGCCGAAAGTTCCGAGCTCAGAGAGTTCATTCCCCTCTAGTTTGCCTTCCAAATTGCCATCGTAAACCACACCTTCTCTCGATTCAATCACACACAAAAAGCATACTTAAGCGATATTCTGGTGGTGAGACACATTCATTTTTCGTGAGGACATCGACAAGACAACATCGTTGCCTAACGTGCTGGAGGAGGTGGACGGTGAAGGATCGCCACATACACGCGCAGAACTCTTTCCGTTAGGATGCCATTCAGCATCGGGAAAGTTCCGGAAAGATCTAATCATTGCTGGAAAATAATCTGCCAGTTCCTCTGGGAATTTTCAAAATATATTCATGTGAAAGAGTTTAATTGAATGTTTTCTATCCATGTTACACTGTGACCAAATATGTTTCAATCAAGTGCTATTAACAGGTGGTTATCGAGTTGGCATTAACCACTGGTGGGCTTCCAGTATCGAGGAAAATGTGGAAATATCTAATCGTTACTGAAAATAATCTGCCAGTTCCTTTGGGAATTTTCAAAATATATTCATGTGAAAGAGTTTAATTGAATGTTTTCTATCCATGTAACACTGTGACCAAATACATTTGGTTTTGTGGTTTTTCAATCAATCGCAATTAACAGGATAGCTTCAGAAGATTATTCTTCCCCATCAGTAGGATATTTCCGTATCCAATATTGTATGCGCCCGCAATCGATTATTGCTCAGTCGCCGAAAGTTCCGAGCTCAGAGAGTTCATTCCCCTCTAGTTTGCCTTCCAAATTGCCATCGTAAACCACACCTTCTCTCGATTCAATCACACACAAAAAGCATACTTAAGCGATATTCTGGTGGTGAGACACATTCATTTTTCGTGAGGACATCGACAAGACAACATCGTTGCCTAACGTGCTGGAGGAGGTGGACGGCGAAGGATCGACACATACACGCGCAGAACTCTTTCCGTTAGGATGCCATTCAGCATCGGGAAAGTTCCGGAAAGATCTAATCATTGCTGGAAAATAATCTGCCAGTTCCTCTGGGAATTTTCAAAATATATTCATGTGAAAGAGTTTAATTGAATGTTTTCTATCCATGTTACACTGTGACCAAATATGTTTCAATCAAGTGCTATTAACAGGTGGTTATCGAGTTGGCATTAACCACTGGTGGGCTTCCAGTATCGAGGAAAATGTGGAAATATCTAATCGTTACTGAAAATAATCTGCCAGTTCCTTTGGGAATTTTCAAAATATATTCATGTGAAAGAGTTTAATTGAATGTTTTCTATCCATGTAACACTGTGACCAAATACATTTGGTTTTGTGGTTTTTCAATCAATCGCAATTAACAGGATAGCTTCAGAAGATTATTCTTCCCCATCAGTAGGATATTTCCGTATCCAATATTGTATGCGCCCGCAATCGATTATTGCTCAGTCGCCGAAAGTTCCGAGCTCAGAGAGTTCATTCCCCTCTAGTTTGCCTTCCAAATTGCCATCGTAAACCACACCTTCTCTCGATTCAATCACACACAAAAAGCATACTTAAGCGATATTCTGGTGGTGAGACACATTCATTTTTCGTGAGGACATCGACAAGACAACATCGTTGCCTAACGTGCTGGAGGAGGTGGACGGCGAAGGATCGACACATACACGCGCAGAACTCTTTCCGTTAGGATGCCATTCAGCATCGGGAAAGTTCCGGAAAGATCTAATCATTGCTGGAAAATAATCTGCCAGTTCCTCTGGGAATTTTCAAAATATATTCATGTGAAAGAGTTTAATTGAATGTTTTCTATCCATGTTACACTGTGACCAAATATGTTTCAATCAAGTGCTATTAACAGGTGGTTATCGAGTTGGCATTAACCACTGGTGGGCTTCCAGTATCGAGGAAAATGTGGAAATATCTAATCGTTACTGAAAATAATCTGCCAGTTCCTTTGGGAATTTTCAAAATATATTCATGTGAAAGAGTTTAATTGAATGTTTTCTATCCATGTAACACTGTGACCAAATACATTTGGTTTTGTGGTTTTTCAATCAATCGCAATTAACAGGATAGCTTCAGAAGATTATTCTTCCCCATCAGTAGGATATTTCCGTATCCAATATTGTATGCGCCCGCAATCGATTATTGCTCAGTCGCCGAAAGTTCCGAGCTCAGAGAGTTCATTCCCCTCTAGTTTGCCTTCCAAATTGCCATCGTAAACCACACCTTCTCTCGATTCAATCACACACAAAAAGCATACTTAAGCGATATTCTGGTGGTGAGACACATTCATTTTTCGTGAGGACATCGACAAGACAACATCGTTGCCTAACGTGCTGGAGGAGGTGGACGGTGAAGGATCGACACATACACGCGCAGAACTCTTTCCGTTAGGATGCCATTCAGCATCGGGAAAGTTCCGGAAAGATCTAATCATTGCTGGAAAATAATCTGCCAGTTCCTCTGGGAATTTTCAAAATATATTCATGTGAAAGAGTTTAATTGAATGTTTTCTATCCATGTTACACTGTGACCAAATATGTTTCAATCAAGTGCTATTAACAGGTGGTTATCGAGTTGGCATTAACCACTGGTGGGCTTCCAGTATCGAGGAAAATGTGGAAATATCTAATCGTTACTGAAAATAATCTGCCAGTTCCTTTGGGAATTTTCAAAATATATTCATGTGAAAGAGTTTAATTGAATGTTTTCTATCCATGTAACACTGTGACCAAATACATTTGGTTTTGTGGTTTTTCAATCAATCGCAATTAACAGGATAGCTTCAGAAGATTATTCTTCCCCATCAGTAGGATATTTCCGTATCCAATATTGTATGCGCCCGCAATCGATTATTGCTCAGTCGCCGAAAGTTCCGAGCTCAGAGAGTTCATTCCCCTCTAGTTTGCCTTCCAAATTGCCATCGTAAACCACGCCTTCTCTCTATTCAATCACACACAAAAAGCATACTTAAGCGATATGCTGGTGGTGAGACACATTCATTTTTCGTGAGGACATCGACAAGACAACATCGTTGCCTAACGTGCTGGAGGAGGTGGACGGCGAAGCATCGACACATACACGCGCAGAACTCTTTCCGTTAGGATGCCATTCAGCATCGGGAAAGTTCCGGAAAGATCTAATCATTGCTGGAAAATAATCTGCCAGTTCCTCTGGGAATTTTCAAAATATATTCATGTGAAAGAGTTTAATTGAATGTTTTCTATCCATGTAACACTGTGACCAAATATATTTCAATCATGTGCTATTAACAGGTGGTTATCGAGTTGGCATTAACCACTGGTGGGCTTCCAGTATCGAGGAAAATGTGGAAATAACTAATCGCTACTGAAAATAATCTG